>NC_052520.2:20215013-20576263 GCF_016746395.2 Drosophila simulans | reverse complement strand
CGTTTATTTTATTATACTTATTTGAATAAAGTGAATTACCCGCAGAGCAGACAAAAAAGTAAAGAACTCGAAAAGGTCCCCGCCGCAGGGTTCAGCAATGTGTGTGCTGAACTCCGCCCGCCGACGCTTAATTGAATTGAAAAATGAAAACTGAATCCCAACCGGACCGAACCGAACTGAATGAAAGCAAAACGATTCTCGGAGGAGCCATCCGCGGAATTCAGGTTGTGATTCGACTTGCGCAGAATTCTTCGCCTGCGGTTCGATGTCTCCGCGTTCCTTTCCACTTTGCTTGAATATTTGATGTCTGTTTGTTGTGCTCTGGCTAATTGGAAGCGCCTTCGATCGCCGAGTGATTCAATTATTTGGTTTTTCCCCAGTTGAGCATTTCACCGGCGGGATAATTCAATTTACCTCTGAGTGGGCATGCCCATTGCAGATTTGTTTTAATTAATAATTTGTATTTCGTTTGCCGTGCTCTGAATGCAAATTGCGATGCTTCCGGAAGTGTCAGTCATGGTCACTAATTATTCAGCATCTGATTTGCTTTCCTCTGCCAAATGAACTGAAATCCACACAGTTGATTAGTATATTTTATTTTGCTTTTATGAAGCGAGCAAACAATTAGCTGTTTTTAAATTGTTTAAAATTATCCGCTACAAGATACAGTTTCCTGATTGTTTTGTATGCGCATCTATGTGATGAATGTTGGAAAACCCTTACATCTGGGAAATCTTTTGTATCGTTCAGTTTTATGTTATATGATAGCTTATCTGTGATCTAAAAATTATTAAAGTACAGCAGTTTGGCAAAGATACCCACTCTTTTATACAGAAGACACCGATTTTATGCAAATACCATTATATCGATCTTAGCATTCCGGTGCGAAATCAACCTAATTAACCCGAAATTCGCATGAAAATGTTTACCTTTTAAGTACCTAAAAGGGTTATTATTGGGAAAATATTCCATTACAGAGTTGCAAGTGACGCAAAAGCGCTGCATCGCAAGCTCGGCTTTGATAATTCTGCGTGTCTATGAAATTAGCGAGTCTTCGTCTGCCTACGCATCCATACTCGAAACTCCTTGGATAATTTGGCGAACGTGATCGCACAATAAGAAGGCGGTATTAGGCGGTTAGGAAAGTTAGCAAACCATGATCATTGATCTCGCCCACCCAACCGAACTGAACTGAAATGAAAATGAACTCTGCAGCAAGCAGACTCTTTCCGAAATTGTGTAAATTGTATAAAATGCTAACTCGTGCCTAACCTAAAATGGCATTGTATAATAAGCGATACCGAATTACACAAAATGCACAGGCGCACAGACACTGGCACGCAAGTGGACACGCTATAAATATTTAGAAACAAGCCTCCCATTGTTTACAAAGCCAAACAACGAGCCAAGTGAGCGCTAAAGAGCGTCGATAAAGCGAATCGACTCGAAAAGCACGTGACGCTTTTGGCGGCTAACTCGGATTCGGAATCGAGCGCGAACTGAAACCCGGCTCTCGAATATCTTTGGAGTTCGCTGGAATGCCAAAAACAAGTGTGCGCGCTGAATGCGAGAGGAAAGACAGACACTGAGTCATAAAAATGGCTTTCGTACATTTTGGCAGAAACTCGCGAAAAGTATGCCTTGTATGATGTGGGTACTCCTCTACATATGTATTTTTATATAAGTGAGCAAAAATACATTATGATGCCATGATGATGGCATCGAACCGGTTATCCGCACTTAACAAAAAACACAATATTGGCGAATGCACATCGATGGCGAAGTTGATGTAGGCGTAGCCAGTAGATTTTGTGTCCATAAGGAACATGGAGTTAGACGCACTAGTCCTTGTTTATCCAATCAGAAGATATTCCTCACAGAGTGCATCGTCACCGAGCATCGTAATCCAATGAACCATATGATATCCATCTGTGCATCGAGTAAGGAGTTCGATCTGGACAGGATCTTCCATCCGGGCAATGTCAGCAGTTAGTTTTAGTCAGCGGACCCGAACTGATAGCTCGTGACACAGTGCACATAGTTTTGGATCGCTTATCAATAAGTACCAAATTTCGCAGCTCATTTCTGGCAAAATCAAAATAAATCGGCCGTCGTTTATCAGCGGGTCTCGTACAAGCAAACTGACTTAATGCTTCTCACACAGCGGCTATCTTATCAACAAGAATATAAATATTGTGCGTATTAAACGTATTTTAGCCGTCAACGCGTGTTATAAGTCACAATTGATGTCGCACGCTCAAACATTTAACATAATTATTTTCCGTTTCAATTTTTGTCATGTACTTGGTTAAAAGTCAGCTAAATACGAGGGTATTTCAAGGTTCGGAGGTTCTCATCCCACAATAAACAATTAACACAATCATTCTAAAATGTATCAATATGAAGGGTATTGCTTCTCTGAAATCGAAAACTCTACTTTTTCATTTCATTTAATCTGTGCGAATTTGTTTAATATTATCAAGATACGTTTTGAGAGCTTATATGGCTTATAGATTGCTTAATCTAAGTAAAATTCCACGTAATCTTGTTTCAATGAATTCGTTAAAAATAGCATGGCAATGTTGAACAACAAAATATGCCTATTTACATTACTTAAATTAAAGTTTTAGAAATTTATGGCCATATCTAATTGCTCGCCATATTTACGAAAAAACCCCGGCGTAAAAATTGTTTATTATAACAACTTGAAATTTTCTTTGGGTGTTGCAATACGCCGAGCGTAAACAATAGTGCCTCTCTCATAGCCACCCGTGGTGCCGTGTTTTCCAACCCAAGGGATGTGGACTGGGCGCTAGAATTTATATTACTTTGTTGTATTACAGCGCGATTCTTGGCCAAGTCTGCCGTGGCGCATTCCTCCAGCCATTTGCCATCGTTTCAAGAGCCATTAGGAGCCCCCGAGGCGACATATGTTAATGCCTATTAAGTGGGGCCAGTAATTAGCCATAATTCGAGTGCAACTGCCAGGCGGCTGATGTCTTCATAAAAATTCCGTTGACCGGACACAAAATGTGAGCATTAGCTCGTGATGGCCGCACAGGAAGCGTTTTAGATGCATATTAAGTGTCGAATTTTGTGGCAAATTAGACACAAAATGCCTGCGCAGTGCTATGTAATTTTTGACTATTTTGAATAATCGCCATATGGCGGGGATCAAATGTTTCCAATTTCGGTGTTTATGGATATTTGAGCGGTGTTGGAAAATGTTCCTCGGCCAACGCGTCGTATGAGTAATACCGATTGCCTTTCATGCGCCGTGTTTTACAAACAGAAGAAAAACCCGATGTCCGAATAACAACCTATGGGGAAATCATATGACAGCAGCGATAATGTAAACACTTCTCCGTACATCTCCATATGATTCATGCGATTCCATTTTACTAGTCCCAGAACATTCTGGGCCGAAAAAATGTAAAATTTAAAACAACAATTCCGCCAACGCTGCACTTTGCCTATATTTCTGTAAGCTTTCCATTTTTCTGGGCTGCATTGCAAACGTTTTTTTTTTTCGCTTTTCTGCCAGCCAAGCAAAGAAAACTGGGCAAGCAAATATGTTGAAAATGCGCGCTTACATAACACATTTGATGGAAGTTTTGTGGCCCCTTTTGGGGAGTTGGGTGTTCGGTGCTGGATGGCCAAAGCGGCAGAAAAACTGGGGAACGGAGTGGTGGTGCCACAGCTTTGGGCGGATTCAAGTGGCTCCCGGTTACGAGGCAGCCTTTGTTTGGCGGCTCCAGGGACATTGCTCGTTTGTTGCGAGGTTTGCTTAACTGGTACATGGAAATTCAGCTGGCCTAACTATTACGTGGCACTAAACAAAAATAATAGTATAGAGTGCTCAAAACACGTTGAGAGCTTTCTGTTACTGGGCTAGCATCCAGTTCTGCCCTTAATAACTAACTTAGTTTAAGCACTAACAATGTGAAATAAATTATCGGTAACATAATTATTGAGAAGAAAAAAATTTAATTTAAAGGTATTTAAAATACATAATTTAGGTACATGGCATAAATAATTGTCTATCATATCAATATTTATATAATTGTCACTAAGATGCTTTAAGATTAATGGAAACGGTGCTAGTAATAAATCGGTTTTCGACTAACTTTAATTTCCTTAATTTTTCTTTGATCCTCACTTCCTAATATTTATATTTAACGATTTTATATGTATTCGAATTAATTTGTTTGTTTCTTTCCATCTTTATGCCTAATCTCATCTCCAAAGGCATTTGTTACCCAATACTTTTAGGCCCAGTTTCTAGGGCTTTTAGCCTACTCAACATCTCGCCCGATTTTTGAAGTAACTCTCTCTGCCGTCGTTTTTCTTTTCCGGCCAATTGTGCGCAGTGGCTTTTCCGTGTGTCTAGGCCAAGTCGAGTCAGTTCCAGATGCCGACTCAGATCCAGAGGCCTGGCCAAATGCCCATATATATAAAAAAAAAACGGAGACCAGGGCCCGTTTCACGTGATTTTCTTGCCGTTGTGCTCATGTGCAATGATTATGAAATAAATTGCAGCCGCAGCTACTGTGGCGTTGCTGCAGTTGCACTTTTTTCCTTTGGGGTTCAGTGACCCGTTGGTGAGCTCGATTGTTGTGCTGTTTGTGGCAAGTGCACTGTACATGTTTTCCTTTGCTGCCAAAAAAAGAAGAAAAACAGAAACCGAAACGGCGAAACAGCAGACCCATAAAACCTTGCGTGTGTGGCATTTTCAGCCGTCACGAAGTCTGCCGCCAAAAAGGCAAAAAAAAAAAATAAGAATAATAAAAATATATAAACATTCGGGTATTATGGTAAGATGAAGGGGGGAATGAGGGGTAACGCTGAAATCAGGTCAACCGCTCTGGGCCCTGTTTTAATTGTTCGGGCTGTCTGACAAATTTCAGTTTCGGTTTCAGTGACTGTCCTTGCGGCAAGTTGAAGCTGATTTCCTTGCGAATTCCTCAGCTCTTGGCCCGGTTTTCTCTGCCAGCCGCCTGTGTCCTCTGCTTGCCCTCTGCTCCCCGGATGTCGCCTTGCCACTAAGTAAGCTAAAAGTGATTCGACTGGGGACATAAATGGATTACACTTGGATCAGCAGGGAATAGTGGCGAGTGCCCAAGAAACACAATTGGCACAATTTCACACGTTTCATAGAAACATTAAGTTTTTTAAAATCTTTTGCTTTACTTTTAAAAACCTAGCTTGCATATTGCTAAATCCTAACATGATTATTTTTCCATTAGTTAGCCTTGTTTAATGCATGTCTCCTCCTTGTCATTGTGTCCTAGAAGAGTCTACCAGTTTAGAACAATTCAATGTTTTCTTAAGATTAGATTACAGGGTTCCACTAACCATATTAGGAAGTCTATTTGCAGGTCCTGGTTTTTCCTCTTTCCAAGCCTCGTCGCTCGCTCCTTGCTCTTCCCTCGCATGCGTGTGTTGGTGCTTTCATTCATTGATTTCAGGACCCTCCCTCGGGCTTCTCTCTCCCAAAGTCCATCCTCTCCTCTCCGGTTCCCGCCCCTCGATAAGCTTAGTACACTCCCAGTTCGAGTTGCCACTACGCAATTCCATCTTTGTTGCTACTTTTCGGTCTGCTGCTGCCACTGCTGACGCAAAGTGTCCTGTCACACCCACACAAGAACAAATAAAATAATACACCAACACAAGCACGCGCACACCCACACAATGAGCCTTGCGTTGCCCCACATTTTCTGTACTTTAAGGACTTACTGGGCAGAGCGATGGCATAATTTCCTCCCTTCCCGTTGCGGCTCTCTGCCCCAAATTCCCTTTATTTTATTCCCTCCAAGCCCTGTTTGCCTTTCTGTCTGCTTGGCCCCATTTCCTTCGTATACCCTTCCAGAGTGTATATACATTATTATACATACTGGCATTTAAGATATAATTATACAAGTCTTGCTAGCTATGCTAGCTAGATTATGATTAACGGATCAATATGGAAAGGATCTGGAACAATAGTAATAAAGAGTATATATTAATCGGCATTAACGATTTCGGTCTGTACCCCGTTTTAAGAAAACTGGCACAGTTTTCAAATGGGTTCCGTGAGGTTCTAAAGGGTGGTCAGTGGTGCACCGAAGGACCAGGCCCAAGTCATTGCACTCTCAAGGCAATCGAGGATATTTCGTGTGGAGCACTGACAGCTGCTTGGCCTAGTTTGAAAACGTTTTAGCAAAGCTTCGAAAGGTTCCTTAGGTGCGGCTTAAAAGTACGCCTACCCTCCAACACGCCCCTCTCATAGGGTATGCAAATTCCCCTCAAGTGGGTGTGGGGTTCTTACCTTTACTTGGCTCGCCCTGGGCCCCAGCCAGGTGACCTAGTTATTTTGAAAATGTCACTTATTTGGGTGGTAATTAAATAGAAAATAAATGGCTTCTTGACAGCTCTGACAGACTTGAATGTCATGTGTGCATTCTAAAAATTCGAACATTTTAAATTACTATACCTATTTCCAATCACGAATGCCCATCTTGAACTCGGACCTCGTTTACTTAACATTCGAACCTTTTCTCATTATCTATTCCGTACTCTTGAAGGAGTTTCTATTTCTATTTTTATCAGCTAAGCTCTCGGTAATCTTACAAGGTCGCCAAGCTTATCGAGCAGGGATTACCTTTTGATTTCCTGTTCAGCGAAAAAAACCAAAGAGTTCCGAAGCTTATAACTTCGGTGAACTTTGTCGTAGTGGAAAATTACTGGGAAACCTCAAAAGTTTTTCCTCTTCGCTAACTGACGCAAATTGCACCGAGAATTACGTGACGAGAGTTGTATCGAATCGAATCGAGTCTCGACTTGACCCACCGATTGTTGCACTTGCGTCACTTTAGCCGCCACAAGTCACCCACATAATTGTTGTGGCATTACTTGGGCCTCGTCTCTGGCAATCGACGATTAACCCATTGTGGCCAGTGATTATCTCCGAAATTGCTTAGCACCTGCTTTAGGTGCATGCTAAGGTGAATGCTAGTTGAACTATTTTTGGGCTCCAATTGACTTGATTCGGTTTCGGTTTTATGGCTTATACTTGTCTGGTATTAGCCGTTAATTATGTCAATTACATCAAATATATACATATGTTAGCATGTACAGTGGTTACACATATTGCATGATTGGGAATTCAAAAATAAATTCAATGCCTTTAGGTTCATTTTGATAGTTATGATTCATGAAGTAGAGTACAGAATACAAATAAATGCGAAAATGAATCATGAATGGAATGACAAATCATCATGATTGATTCAAACGTTGTTTAATCGATGGGTTTATAAATATTTCAGTTTGCTCTTATAACGACTCTTTGTCCTAAAATCGTATTTTATTTTAGAGGTTGTTGTCTAGGTAATTAGGATATATATTTTGGCATATGTAACCTCAGCATTTTCGTACTATTTTTTGTCGATTTTCCAGCTCCTGGCTGACATCTCGCGACACCGACATGACGGCGTGTCGCCTCATTAGCATAAACGTTTTAATTAGCTGCTGGTTGCCGGGAGCGTTAATCGATTCGGTGCCGAAACATTTGTGTTTCTCGAGGCTTAGCTGAGTTTGGCTAAGCTAGGCATTGTACACTGTCCAATTGAATTCAATTGAGTGGCGGGCCGCTTGATTTCATTAGCGCAAATTGGGTGCATTATAACATTTAGATAACGTTCTCGAGTCCGGAGGCAGCGGGCAGCAAGCAAACAAGCAGCTCAACTGCAGTGCAAATTATTGTTAATAACTCTATATGTCTGTCCATGTGATACCTGCCGCTATTTGTGTTCAATCGTGTTGCTTTGCTTTGCTGACGACGTAACCCGAGGCACCTTGAAAATACTAGACGTAGCATAATATTGACATACATATGAAAATTGCACATTACCACTCAAAACGAAGCGAATCGAGTCAACTTGAGTCGAGTTGACTGGAGTGGTATTAAATGGAACTGTGCGAACAATTTTCGAGGCTTAAGTGCCTCGATATTTGTTTTGGAGAGGGCGGAGCTCCCAACTGAAGTCTGAACTGAAGTGAAGTGGAAATGATTCAAGACTTTCCGTTACTTGTTTACTTAGCCAGTCGGTAATATGGAAAAGTCGAGGCTCCCTGTGCTGCCAGTTGCCAGTTCATTGTAAAACAAACGGGGGGCTTATTAGTGGGAAGTGTAATCACTTGAAGATGGAGAATGAAATACAGATGAGCAATATCCAGGATCATCCTCACTGAAGTCCCTCTTTCATACTCACCAAAACAGTATTGTTATTGATTAGGTGTTATCATAGGCAAAAGGCCATCTCTGCTTCACTCCATGTCATTCTAACGCACCTCAGACGAACCTCTTATCATCTGAGTTCTCTTCGAAGCTGCCATAGATACAACTTGTTTCGGCGACAAATCCGCTTGACGGCACCTGTTTGCCCGCCTGCTCCGGCTCTGCTGGCCAGGTAAAGAGTCCGACACCTTATATCGGACAGCCAATCAAGCAAACGCAGCGATCTATCAGACCTGTCTGTCTCTCTATATTTCTATCCGATGTCGGACCCTCCTAGTCCCCCAAAAGGCCCCCCCTCCCAAAATGACAGGCTAAATCATTAAGAGTGTCAAAGGAAAATGGAAAATAAAAAGCTCAAGAGGCGGTTCGCCGTTGCTTGGCTTTCGATACGTGTTCGGAATTCCTTTAGAAATTTGCAATTGAATTTAAGTTTTTCGTTTGCTTTGACGCTGATTTGGCTTGCGAATTGTGACGAAAACAGAACGAAATATGCGTGCAAAGTTGGCAAAATGGGGGGACAAACACTTAAGATAAATAGCCCGTCTTTAGTTCCCCAAAAACATGATGATGAGTTAAGTGGAAAATTGAAAAAAAAAAAGGATTTCAGTATTGATTATACGCAGCGTGTGCCGAAGATTATTCAAACAATCGTAATTGTTGCTTATTGTAAAAAGCCATAAAAGTTTGTTCTTTGAACAAATAATATTAATATCATTAGGTTGGATTTTTGTATGGTATTTTTTAATTTCTTATAAATTTATTTGATAATTCAGTTATTTAAAATAAATAAATGTCTGTTTTTTTTGTATTTAGATTTAAGTACATTTTTGTTTATGGCCGAGTGAAATATTTGCGCTGGATATTGTTGTTTTTTCTAATTTCTGTTGGACTTAATTAGATATCAAACCGGCTGCTGTTGTCGGTAGAGTCACCCTCAGCAGCGAAAACGTCTTATATATGCGTGTGATTTTATATATATTAAAAATCTGGCCAGTTTGCTTTTTATAGCCGGCTCGCAATTAATGAGCGGGCCAAGTATTTTATGAGCCAATGGCGCCTTTGGCATTATCTACTGTACAGTTTGGATGGGTCATGTCATTGAACTAATTTCGATTTTGAGTCGAAGGAATTGATTCCATATGCTTTTGCTATCTTGTCGATTAACCGTGAAGGATCCTAAGCTGTCTGTTTCGGGCATTTCAAAATGTGTACGAAAATAAATAACAAGCGTCCCCACTTCTATCTCATTGCAGACTCGAAAACGCCGACAATTGCGATTTGATTCACACACAGCTATGCTTTTGCAGTACTCGTGCTAAAACGTTTACTATAATGAATTCCGCGCGGCACCATCGTATTGGAGTATTTCTGTCTCCATAACTTGGCCACCGTTTACACAAAATTAAAACATAAATATAATAGTAGTATTATATTTAGCCCGACTACAAGCCCAAACAAGACCCGCAAATCGATTGCCACACCGCGGACAGCAAAGCACTGCGAGGTAAAAAGCCATCTAGTCAAACAGAGACAACGAAGGAGAGCCGCCAACTGCCTGGAGGGAGGAACGGATCCGAGTGGACGCCAACCCGAATCAAAACTTGACAGAGGACCCGGATCCAGAGACCGCAAACCTGGCTAAGAAGATGCCATACCATCGAGGCGGCGATGCCTCTTCCCAGGCCGACAAGCTGAGCGGCATCGTGGAGGAGAGCGATCTGTACGAAGGGTTCGCCCCGCATGTCGAGACGTCCGAGATCAAAACCCTCGACTTCTACAATTTACCAAAGCAAACGGGTGAGTACTAGGGAAATTTACAAATTGTTTTAAAGTATTTATCGGGAGATTTCGTCGGGCCTAGCATACGGTTTCTTGAGATAATATTAAAGGGTACGAGTTGGCCAAGCAAAAAAATTATGGTAAATGTCAATATGGTACCGGTATATGAAAATACCATTTTTTGGTTTTCCAAACATATAAACTGTTAAATTAGTATTCTATATATTACAATTAATATAGTACAATTAAAAACAAGTCTTTCTTGATTATCAAGTATTCGTTACACAGATATTAAAAAAAAAACTAAGGAAACATATCCATATTAATTATAGGTCCATGAAAAGTAGTCCAATGCAAATATCTTCGAAATTAAACAGTGAAATAAAACCCGCTTAATTTATTATTTACTAATCAAATTGCAAACTGCGGATCTATTACATGCATGATTGTGGGAATTGATAGCGCATTTAGCATCATCTTGAATGCCGCAAAATTCTTGTTTAAAGGATTTTCACTGTGCTCCCAGCATGGATTTTATAAAGTTTGTCCGTTTAACAAAATTGGTCTTAAAGGACTTGATGGGCGGTTCGCGCATACGGCCGCCTCCTCCACATTGTCGACTCTATAAAGATCAAAATACTAGGAAGCGGGGAAGCGGGTCCATTACACCTGGTTTGGTCATTTAATGATACAAGATTATACTTTACAAGTAACTTACTCGGGCGGATTTCCCGTAGCTCGCTTAATCAGGTTGATATAGGTGAGAGACCCATTGCTGTTGCCTCCCAACTTTTTGTCGATGACAGATCTGCAAAATAACAATAGATTTTTACTCTTGCTAATGAAGTTGAACTGCGCAAGGATAAGGATTCATTTTGCGGACGGAGGAGACAGCTAAAGTATAAAACCCACCTTGGGATACTGATTAACGGACACGAAGACCTTTTGGGTAATCTTCTTCGGCTTTTGGTTGTACACGTCTAACTCCTTGCCGGGAATACGACCAGTGCCGTAGACACGGTCCACAGCTGCAATGTGGGATTAGTACCATTAAAATACCCTGTAAAGGGCCGAATTGATTTTACCCTCGGCGATTAGCAGTGCGCAAAGTGGAAACTCCGCGGACAATCGCTGGCGCTCCTCGTACAAATCGGCTAGAAACTTTTGGGCCACCTCGTTCAGACGCGGCTGGTGGTCGTGGGTAGGTGGATGTTTCAAAGGTAACCCGCTTGCGGTTCCCATTTTTATGATAACAATCCTTACTAAAAAATCACAATTAAAATTGATGTAGACTGAAAAACGCCTTGTATATCAGTGAACTAAAATGGTGGCAGACCTGCCAACCGTTTGAAGTTTTGAGGCTGTCAACTTTTCCAGTGCTATAGTGATTGTTTAAATTTTAGGTTTCCCATTATGTACAAAAAGCTGCACACCACGTGGGTCTCTAGTACACTTAAGCTACTTACCCATCAGATTAAAAACAAGAGAGAATGCTATTGTCGAGTTTTTTCAGTTTCTTCCAAAACGAAAAATTTCAATATTTTTTGAAATATCGGTAGAAATTGGAAACAAGATAATAAAATGAAAATGCCTCCCACACGTAAACAAGAAAATCAGGTGATTGAGAAAACATGTTTCGCTGAGGGCACAATTTTAATTTATGCGTTTCGCGAAAGAGTATTTGTTTGCCTTTTACTTTGCCTCGCACGAATACTTTAATCAATAAACAGGCCGAAACCATGGAGTAAGAACAGCAAGTAAAAGCACCAAATTAATGGTAGGTTCATGAAAAAATCAAATGCAAGTGTATCAACTAAAAGATACCCCTTTATACATTTTCACAGGGGGGTGCCCAAGAATATTTTGGCATATTAATTAAAATGGGCAAGTAAAAGAAATACAATTTTTTTTTAAATGAAAACATTTTTCAAAAGTTTGGGCGGTGCAGTTTAGAATGATTTGTTCTTGGTGGGCGTGGCAACACATCGTAAATAGAAATCAGTATAGGAATTGTAGTGCAATCAGTTTTTAAGAATTGACATACAATTTTTACTTCGGGGACATTTTGCTATTCTGAACATTTCCAAGCTTTTTTTTTTTGTGAATTAGTCAGATAACTAAATGCGACTTGTGGTTGAAATAAATCGTTCGTCATGTGGCCAAATGGGAAAATCGATTTATTTCTATAGGGCACAAAAAATGCATTTCAGATTTCGCAAAATAATTTGTTTACGCTTCTCTGTGTATAGTATAGTAAGATGTCTAGCGTATTCGTTTTCTTTGATATAATGCAATTTCGATTCCAAAGGAAATCGCGCAATGCAATCCATCGAGAAGCAATAGTGCATCTCCCTTCCCTCGTCGTTCGACATTGGCCTTGATTTTGATTTACGAAATAATGAGTCTTGTGCACAGCGGCACAATGTGCATACATATTGAGCCCATTTATATGTGCCAAAATATACGCGTTATGTATTTATCGGATGAATATACGGTTTCAATACTCTATCTATATTCCATTTATAAGCACCGAATATTCGATTAACATAATGAACCCGAAAGTATAGAATAATATAGTATTGCTCGTGCTGTGGAAAAACCAAACAAATAAAACCATTCACGTTTTACGGCTCTTGGCCAGTTGCCAATTAAATTGTTTAAAAATAAATGCAACTTTTTCATCACTCTCGTGCTTGTTTCGTTTTCTTCGATTGCTTATTTTCTCAATGATTTTTTAATAATTCTTGTTTTGCTGTGCTGCTGATCATGCGACTTAAGATTTTGAAAAGATTAAATTTATGATCGGCATTAGATTTACTTTGATATTAACAATCAAATATATTCAAATTCCTTTAAATGTGATATAAATATAAACGAAATTAAAAATTTGGGAAAATCCATTATTAAATGCATATAATTTTAAGCATATTTTCTGTGTCATACTGGCCACGTGCCATCTCATTTTCAAAAACACATACTGCACAGCAGCAAATAAATAATAAGAGCATCCGAAAATACGAATCTTTATAGCTTAGATTTAAAATTTATTTCTTGTTAGCAATAACAACATATTTGCTTACGCAAGCAAATGGTAGCCGAATATTTTCGCAATTTTTTCATGCCGTTGACGTCGAAAACGATTTTGTTTTGCTATTTAATGCCAAATTATGTATTGAAACGAGGGGAAATAAATTTCCATTCAAGAGGATTTTTTTATGATCCATTTGTGCGATTGGAAAATGTTTTGCCAACAACAACAAATTGAGGAATTTCATATATTTTGAAAATTTCCACTGCTCAGCCGATGTTCTGTATACATATGTATGTATGTAATATGATTTTTCAATACCCTTATAATGCCGCACATTCCCACCTTATAGCACGTGCCTCTTGGGGAAATGTGCGAAAAGTGTGCCCCATATAATGAATCTCGAAAATTGGGTAACTGACCAAAACTGGTTTACGCAAACTAGTATCGTTTATTTTGGTTTATTTATGTTTTGTTTCGTTTCGGTTTTTGTTTTGGTTCTGCATTTATTTTTAGTCATCTTAAGTTTAATTTGCTTTCAAGAGAATGTTTTGGTTTTTGATGGGGTTGCAATTTGCAAATCTCTTATATAAGTCACTCACTCGCATATTTTAAAGTCAGAGAATTTAATTTTCTTGCTGTTTTGCTTGCTTTGTTTTGTCTATGCATTTTGGAAACAACTCATTGGGGTTTTTCTGTGTTCTTGACATTTCTTTTTGACCGCTATGACCGCTGCCTCTGAAATAAAAAGTAAAGTAAAATAAAAAAGTCGTAGGTGTTGAAATTCTAAAGTTTGGCAATGTTGTGATATCATTGTGATATTCCTTGTCATTTTTTATCACATATGAGTTTTATACTCTTGCTTGAGGGTGTGATTATTTAGCTCACCCACACAAAAAAAAAAAAAGAATGAATTTTCGAGAATTTTTATATTGCTTTTTTTTTGTTGTGAGTTGTGCTTTATTTCTCACGCTATATTTTCAAGCCAATAAATAGCATTTCAAGAAAGAGATAGATTTTCTGTTAGAAGTAACATTTCCTGAGGGCAAGTTATATTGTATTTATATATATTTTTTATAGCTGCCATAAGAAAGTCGAAAAACCTATAACCTATAAATTTGATTAAAATCGATCCAATTCATGTAGTTGTCAAAGGAACTGTCGGAAAATTATTTGAAATAGAATAGACAAGAAGTCAAAATAGCAATATTCAATTTTAGCTGTAATGTATAACTATATTTAGTTAGCTAGCTAAGGTTTCTAGTTTTAAATCATGTTGGTACAGAGATCAACATCCCAAAAAAACGCTTTACTTACTCGCGCCCACTTGTCATTTGTCTTTTGATCTTGGGAGGCATAAAACAATCATCATCATGGATTTGAAAGGCGGAGGAGCCGAGCGAAAGGGCGGCGGATTTATTAATTAATGGCACTGTTTGTTTTTGTTTGTATCTGCGCCACCATCACGATGCTTTGCGTGTCGGATGATCGTGGATGCTTTTCTCTGGCGGCTCTGCTGACTTCTCGATTCAAATTGGGAGCGGAAGGAATATGGTTATAATGCCAAAATACCAAAGCCCAAAATATAATTTGATTAGTAACATTGGGCAATGTTTGATTTTATTTGAAGCGAGCGAGCATATGTTAAAAGTTCTATAAACAGATCATATTTGCCTTTTTGTTTTCCCGTTCTTGCTTCCGAGATATGGAACTAAAGTGATAAACATTCCCGCTGGCTGATTGATTTTAGCCATTTAGCTTCTAGCCTCACAATCAATCGATAAATTCCGCTGATGCGATTGTTTTAATTGAATTTCCTTTCCTAACCTTTTCTCTCTTATGTTGCCTTTTCTTCCGCTCTTTTGAACTCTCTGTCAACAGCGGCGCCTCTAATTAGATGAAAGTACACAGTGTGCACAGATAATGGATATGCGTGCAGTTGTATGTACATACATACATATCTTCCTAGGTGTTTGAGGTCACTAAGCACAGTAAAAGCTTTTTGTTAGCAATATTTCCGATGCTTTTGTTTACGTGCTCTTTGGTTTTCGAATATAACACATAAAGATAGAAGCTATGGAATGTATCCTAGGGATATCACTTCACTTGAGGGATGCTACGAGTTCTGATCTCGTTCGTCTAGAACATGTAAAGAATTGCAAGATTCTATCGAAGATTCTATATACATACCACCAGAATGACATGTACCAAAAACTCCAGCAAATTTCACATACGAAAATATCACAATTAAAAAATTTCCCAATTCCAGAGCGTAGGAGAGGGTATTTAAAGAAACTCAACAAAGTGAAATAAAAAGAACAGAAAATTCTTAAAATATAGTTACACAAAAGCCAAAGAGATATGCCGGGCGGATAAAGCTCAATCGCTCTCTTTTCGATTTTCTCGCTTCTTTGTTGCCACACTGCGATAACATTATTTGTTTTTCTAGTTGTTTAGATAACAGAGTGAATTGTTGGGGCAGCACCAGGCTGTTATTCTCTTTTCCCAGTGCAAAAATCATTTGCTTTTGCATCGTAAAACTTTATATTTATTTTCCATCCGGTGCTCTTTCCTCCGTATATTTATTTTTCATTTTCTTTGAGTGCGTACAAGCGCATAAGTGGCGTCATTGTGTGCGTGAATAAAAATGAGTTGCCGAGTAGCCGGGAGCTGTATTTTAATGAGTTGCCCCAAAGTATGCTGCAAAGTTTTTCACTGCTGTGAAGGTGTTACACTTGTTGCGGGACACGACTGTTGGCTAACAGTAATGGCATCTTCGATTCGTTCGTCTAACCCTTTTTGTCATGTGTTTAGAAAAAGCGTTTTAATAGATGGAATAATAATAATAGTTACATTATGTATTTGCATAAAGAATAGAAAGAATTATAATTATTTTTGCAAAACTTGCTGGCGAGCAACTAGTTGAAGAATGATTTCCGCCGCGATTTCTTCAATTTCCTCAAAGCCGTCTAATGCTTTTACCCTTGGCATCGCAGGTGTCGCGGTCCATTGTCTCCGTTTCCATCTCACTTGTCTGCAAATGCGACACTTTTGATTCACACGTTGATGGGTTTACCGGATCGGCAATTCAATGACCACAGATCTGAGATCACATGATGGCGTTTAATGAAATGCCAACAAAGTTGCCTTACACAAAACACGTTATAGCTATTAAAATTACGTTCGCCGATTTCCCAACAAATAGTTTACTCTTACAACTATTGATTCAAATGCTCAGTTTATGGCTCACTGAATTGCTGATGTGGGTGTGTATAATGGGTGGATAGCTTTCCAGAATATTTTACCGGTCCCGGAATATGGGAAGCCCTTTTTGTGGAGACGCGCCCCTTTGAAGTATTTTCCCGAAGTTGAACGAACTTCTGAGAGCGAAAAACCACAAGAAGCACTGTTTGATATTTTCTGGGGAGCTTTTAATTAGACAGCTTTTTGTTTTCATTCGATGGGCCAAAAGCTTTGATAGCAACTGTGTGTCCCCGATGCATCGATCACCTGTCTTTCGGCCTCTCTCCCATTTTCTCTGGCGAATCGGGAGAGAGAGTGAGCGGGACCGCTGGCGACTTCTCAACTCTAATCTCAGTATAATTCCAACCCTCGGGCCCGGTGGTTGTCTGTCTTTGTCCCCCGCTCGATCCGCCGACCGATCGGTTGAGTGTAGTTTATATGCCCAAAAGTTGTCAACTGTCAAATCACGAAAGAGAAGGAGAAGAGCCACATACCCGAGTCGAAATCGAAAAGAAAATCGAGAAAACAAATTGGAATACTTTTCGAAACGAGTCGCGTGTCAACGTAAATACTTTATATGTTTGCAAAGTGCGTGTGTCAATAAACAAATGGGTGAATAGGTGCACTGAAAGAAAATGTATGTCTTCACGCTATGCATGGGTTTTTAATCTGAAATTTAAACAATTTCGAAACATTGTTGGTCCTTATAAACATGTTACTCATTTTGCATACTTAGAAGATTGTATATTTTTTGTCGGTGCACCTGCGGCAGCCTCAAATCGCAATCGGAATGCACATTTAAAGCAAAATCGACTTTTAAATCACGGCTCGTTAATTATCACGCCTAGCTGCCAAACCAAAAACTAAACATACAAAAAACATTTCAAGTCGAGAAAATACAACGAATCATTATAATATATACACCATTGGTCTTATGTGTACAATGTACATAGTCTCGTGCGTTGCGTTCGGTTGTTCAATGGTCAGTCACTCGATCAGTCAGTCAATGCTATATGGTTAATGGCTGCGTTACGCATACGCCATGTGTGCACTATACACTAGTGCGCAAAGAGGAGTTAAACTATGAGGTTTTCGGTGTAAATTAAAGTAGTTCACGGATCATATATGTTCTAAAAATATACATTGCAAAATCATAATGATTTTAAGTTAGATTTGTATCCAGAATGGGATTAAATTATTATTTTTTAGATAAACTTTTCAGTGTAAATTTGATTATTTTTTGTATATGGTTGTAGAAATGAATAAAGCGGCCATACGAGAATAAATAATGTAAACAGCACAGTTTGTTTACATTGATTTTCTAGAGCAAACCGTTGTTGCAACAATCAAAACTGAATGAATTGTAGGGGTTTTCTGCTCGCCGTTTTAATTGAATGCAAAATTATGCCCATAATAAAAGAAACGTGCTGTGTTTAATAAAACACACGGCGGGCATAATAAAGTATCGAATATAAAAAGCGACCCCACTCAACGGAATGTATTATTCAAAAATCAATTCAATAAAGTGCATATGAGTGGGTAAAGGCTCAAACCAGTTTCCTGCCCAGCTGAAAACTCATCTCGAGAGGAAACAAGAAGTGGGAACAAAAACGTTCTGTGCCAGGCTCAAAAGGCGCCTATCATCGGGCGCAGTTAACACGGCAATAACTTAATTAATTTCCCATATCGGCGGGACACGATCCAGGCTCGTGGTTCGCATCGAATCGCATCGCTTCACGCCAACGCGGAACACCCCCAACCGCCCACTTAGGCCCGGTATTATACGATCCCTGGCGAATGGCAATTGATGCCCATTGGCGATGCCTCCCCCAAAAACGCCGAGATCGATCCCAAAGGTCGCCCATCATGTGCCTCGTCCCTCGAAAATCAGAATTATGGCTGGTGCTAATTGACAAATAGCTAGCTCACGACCGATCGATCGGTCCAAGATATTTATAGCGCGTGCTAAACAGTCTGAACAATCTGGTAGAGGCGATGCTCGTTGACTTCGTTGTCCCGATCCCTTGAATTAATTGATATGAATAATTTGCTGAGGGAGCCAACTGATTTGGACAAATACATACATCACACACTCATGTGTCTGTGGGTGTTCGTCGGTGGAAAAGGCTGAACGTTGTTTGAGTATCGCATTTGGGGTACATCGAAGTTTGTACAGATAATTTTGGGGAAATGAGTAAATCGATAAGTATTACGAACCGCAATTTGCAAGTCTCCATATAATTTGCATCTTAATATCCAGGAATAAATAAATTCTTTTATCGTATATTTTAATTTTTAATTATTACTAATTTATATTTGTGTTTATGCGTAAAGCTGAATCTTTATTGCGCACTCTTACAAATTGGTATTTGCATTGAAATAAAATAAACCAAATGACTTTATATTATCGATGGCATGAGTCATGGCTGGGGGTACGTTCCTCATAATTATTAGATTGTTTCCTATCTTTCACTTAGTCATCTTTCTGCCATGGTACGCCACTTTTCGCCGTTTCCGAAGGTCTTTCCTCAGGTGGCTTCCCACTTCCACTGCTCGTTTATGTTTTAGTAGGCCCCCAATCTTGTTTCGCCCAGCGCCGCTTGTTGTGCGATGCAATTAAGCCGAAAACGCTGACAATTTGGAAGGGAAACGCGACACAGGAGGGCACTCGGCAGCAATAACAGCATTAATCTGCAGTTTGCCAAACTGAAAAACGTTGTCAAATTAAATTTAGCTGCAGCCGGCAATTGTTTTTCCCAGCGAGCTCAGTTCAGTTGGCAAGCGATGCGGTGCCAATGTCGTCAGAGGGGAAAATGTAATAAATTGCACTTGCAATTTGCAATTTGCATGCCCAGAATGTGTTTTTGTTGCCGCTAACCTTTCGCTGTGGCCCCTTCAACGCGGATATTCCTTCTTGATTCTGCTTAAGTCTATTGTTTGTTTCCCATTGCTAAAAATTGAACATTAGATCATGTCACAATTATTTTAGACCTTTGGTTAGTCGATGTCAAGCTGAAGATTTCGCTCAAGATAAAGAGTGTGTGTGGTTTTCGTTTTAACAATTCGATCACACTTTAATCTCCAGAATTATTAATTTATGTGAATTAAATTTTGAGGCAGAATGTCGCGATAATCATATAAGTGGAAACTCACGAAGTTCCCAATAAACTACGTCAATTACTATTGAATAGAATCAATTAATTGAGTAATTAACTAGTCCCGCCCCGCTGCATAAATTTCATTTATATATTTACGATTCTTCGATCGCTGCAAACGGAGTGATCATAAAGATAGCGATGCAAACTTATCTGCAATTACTTTACGGCCACTTCAGTAATACCAATTAAAGGCTATTTAGGCTCAGAAAGCGTATTTTGGTAGACTTTTTATGGGACCCTTGATTTCAACACACTTTTACCCTGTTTAATCTACAACTAAAGATGAATAAGTGCGCAAATTGGGTTTCTTTTTTCACCCCACGTAGGAGTGGCAATATGGCACTCACAACAGATTGCTCATGGGACATCATTTATAGATCTATGTACAGCTGTGTTCAAAAAAATAGCAGTGCTTGGGACCTGCGAGTTTAAGTTAAAAAATTCCTATGATTTACAATTTTAATGGTCAAATTTTTTTTTAAATATCGTTAGGTATTTAATTTCAAACAATTTAGCAAATGTTTCACTTTTATTTCTTTGATAGTTTCGAAAATATAGATTAAAACAACAGAAATTCAGGTGTTCACTAAAATAGCAGTGCTATGAAAAAATAGTACAAAAAATCAACTTGACTTAGAACGAACTTAGTTTTTCTTTTTAATGTGTTAATTAGGGCCTAATACTTGGTTGGATAGCCTTTGTTAGCCAGCACAGCCTTACACCCACGCGACATGGAGTCCACCAGGTCCTGGCAACGTTTGGGGGGTATTTTTGACCATGCATCCTGCACAACTTGCCAAATCTGAGCCTTAGACGTCGGGAATTTCTTCGACACATATTGTTTAATGTCCCCCCACAGGTTTTCAATCGGGTTTAAATCGGAAGATGATGCTGGCCACGGCATTACATCTATTCTATTTTGGGTGAACCTATTCTTAGCCGATTTGCTTCTGCGTTTCGTATCATTATCCTATTAGAATGTCTATTTTAAGGGCATATTATATTCAGAAAATGATAGTAAGACATCACTAAGTATATTTACATATGCGTTTTGGTCTATAATACCATAAATCATATGTGATGGACTCATACCATTGTAAAAAAAACAAGCCCATACCAGGATTTTAGGTCCACCATGATTGAAAGTCATCAGTGGGTGTTTTGAGTGGTACTCCGTGTTTGGAGGTCATCAGATATACTGTAGTGAACCAGTTCCACCAAATAGCACTATTTTTGACCCATCAATCCAAAGGATATTATGCCATTTGGAGACTGGCCAGATTAGGTAGGTTTTAGGGAAGCTTAACCTTGCCTTAATATGCCTAGGGCTAAGTAGGGGATCCTTTTGTGGACTCCTCTCACTTAAATTTTGATTCAGTAGTCATCTCTGAATAGTAACGAAGCTTATTCCCAAGTTCAGCTCGAACTTTATGTCCACAAAGGATGCAAAAGGATAGACTTTGCTGTAACGAACTATGCGCCGATCCTCTATATCTGTGGTTTTAAGTATGGTACCACGGTTTTCGGGCTTCCATTCATATTTAATGGCATTGGATACCATTTTGGCAGAACATTCAAGGGTTTTTTGAATGTCCTTATATGTTTTTCCTTGCTTTCTAAGCTTAAAAATTAACATTCTTTTCTCCTGGGAGCAGTGTTGTCCTCTACCCACTAAAATAAAATTTTTAAAATTTTTTTTTAATTTATTGCCCTTTAAAATATACGAATTAACTTAACCAAACTCACTTTTTAAAAAATATTTATCATTTCGAGACTTTACAATGGACAAAACCAGAGACTGCTATTTTTATGAACAGCCTAAAAGTGGTGAATTTGCTCAAGAATGTAAATAAAAAAAGGATAACATGAAAAACTGACGCGATTTTCTTTTTTTCTATATCTATACATTCCATTTTACAAAAATAAGTGGAAAAAAAAGTGGATTCCAAAAAGGGACATGGAGAAATACATTTGTGTTTCTTTGCTTCCATCGCACTGCTATTTTTTTGAACACAGCTGTATATCTGTTCTTTAGGTGATATGGGGCACTTTCGTGTCGTCAAAATTCTTGGCAATCCCTCCCCCATAAATAAACGAAATATTCTACAAAAACCCGATACAGCCAAAGGTAATTGCCGTCAGGCTCGTATCATTTTGGGTTTTTCTGTGTATACTTTTTAAATTTTGCTTAATTAATCATTTGCCGTATGAGAGTGTCAAGAAAAACCATTTTCCCAGTGGCCAATGGCCACGCGCTGTTTATTTTCTCATTTTATTTATACATTTCTGGTATAAACAAACGGCTGACTTGGTCTTATTTAATTTGGCCTGACAAAACATGTGAAAAATCAATTTGTGAATACGCTAAAAAAAGATGAGCGGATGGTGTGAAAGAAACTAAATGTGTATTGAAATGCGTTCAAGCAAGAGGGGCATCACGTGAGTGTTAGAAAATTATATTTTGTAGCTAGTCTTTTCTGTGAGTGCTGAAAATCCGGTCTGTGGGTCGTTAGAATAATGTAAATTATCGTAATTGGAGTTATGAACTGGGAAAAGTGGAAATTAACAGCTAATTGTTAGATGTTTTTCTAAATATAACTCCTTACGATTCTTTATCTTTTGCACTTCATTATTCGATAAGGTTAAATTTAAAGTGCTATGTAAATCATTTTGGTTTAAAGTTGGTCAATTTTTCCTCCAAACCTGATTTGCTCATAGCTACGTGGAAGTTATATAGAATTTCCCCAATAAATATTTAGACCAGAAGTATTTTTCCTCCCTCTTTTCTTATGTTTTCACAATGTGCTGCTGAGACTTGTTCCGAAACGCAGAAAATTACACTTTCTGAGGTTTCGCCATAAATTTTATTTTGTGGTATGGAATTTTCCTTGGCAAACGCTCATAAATCCACATTACGTATATGCAGGAATGCCCGAGATTCTCTTCTCGCCTGGCATTTTCCAAGCTCTTTTGCGCCATGCTTACGAAATTTCCCACAAAAGCTATTTATAAAGGTATTTTCACTAGATTTGGGTGTTTGCTCTACCCCCTCCTTCGCTTCGAGAGCGGGAGAGCAACAGAAAACAGCTGTTTGCTCTGTGGCGCCCGATAGTGAAAAGCATAAACAAACGAAAATAGGAAAGGAAAACAGAAATAAATCACAAAACAGAATAGCAAGAGCAGGAGACCCGCGAAAAGCTCTGCATCAAAGCTTGCACGCGCCAGGTTTTCGATCGCTCTCGTTTCATTTATTCTTCATTGGGGAGCTTTCATTGAGAAGGCTCGCGAATGAAACCGGCCTGTCCGCCGGAAAATATCTGAGAAGCCCGGCCGCATCCGAACGCTCCGCACGTAAGCCCGTCAGAGAACTCGCCGTGCTCCGATATTCTTGGCCGCGATCCAATCCCCGCTAGCATCGCCCGGATGCGTAATGATTTCTTTCAACCGCCGTGGAAGTATTTACATTACATTTCGATACAGCCAGAGCCCGCAGAAGATGTGATCTGAAAAATTGAATGTTGAATGTGCTGCAAATTAAATTCAAGCGCTGCCGGCGTCGCTGCTCGGGCGACAGCTAATTGCAGATCGCAATAAATTAAAACAATAAAAGGCAGCAGTGAACAGGGTGTACGGGCATAAAATACGAAAACACAGAAATTAAGCAACACAAAAGAGAGACTGAAATCTACATAAACGATGTCGTTCTCGGTGCCAAAAAAGCGAGTGAACAAACAAAAATTAAAATAAAGCAACAAAATAACAATAAAATTAAGGCGACCCCGTCGAATCGAAAGAAACACAAACACAAATTGACGAAAGGAGCGATTCGAGAACACAGTGTGAAAAATGGTTGGCAAAGTCTTGGGCATCAAAGACTTGGAGCAGTTCAGTAGCCGGCGCAGCAGCGTCTACGTCGATCCCGAGTGCGACAAGTTCTTCGAGCTGCCGCTCTTCATCGCGGCCAGCTCGAACGACATCACCACCAAATGCCAGTGCTTCCAGTTCAGTCCAGGTAATGAAACCCACGGGCAAACACGAGACCAAACCAGACTCAAAAACACCTAGTATAAAAAACTAATGTTTGTAGTTCCAGCTCTTGAATCAGGGTAAAATGTGTTAATTTAAACTCTTCAAAACCCCAAATAGATTCATGTTAAGCGTAGATGCTTTGATTTACCAGCTTCTTGACAAAATGAATGCATTAGACCTGTGGCTTTAGAGATTCGGGAATGAATGAGTACACCATCGTTTTTCCTTTTTTCAACACGACAATTAACCTTGAATTAATTGATCCAAGGAATGGTACACATATAATTATTAGTCTCCACTTGACCCGTTTTTTCATAAACATTGTATTTATCTAAACTGTTCTTCTGTAGTTACAACCTTGCATGAAAAATTCTTTGATGCTTCAAAAATAAATGTTTATTATTACCCACAGGTCTCTACAAAATAATACTTAAATCGATATATTTAGTAGAGAAGTATAATTCAGGCGTAAGAAGAGCAAGAAAACAAAAAAATAAAACAGATCAGCTGCGCGAATAAATCTTTTTTAATTTCCAAAATTCCCAGCTGTTGTGGAAGACAATGAATGATATTTTCGTGTGTGTATCCATTATCATACTAATAGCGATAAAGCTTCGGCGTTGAAGCAAATGGTATCCGCTACATTGCTGATTTAATTGCACTGCGTTTTGTGCTCCTAATCAGATTGCACACTTTCAATGGCGTTTAGCGTATTTAAACTATGCGAGTTAATCGCTGGGGCTTTGACTTGGATAGTTGTGTTATAAGTATGATCGTAAACTGACATAATATCCAATTATGAGGAATGTTTTGAGGGGTTTGTTTCGCTGTCGCAAACAAATGAAATTGATTGCGATGATAGGAAAACTACTGCATCTGTTGTAAGTGGAATGTGCAGTATATATGGTGACGATATGCATCGCAGTGTTTCCATATTGGTTGCTCGAAAAATGCAAATGGATCCGCGAGATGCCGTAGATGGGGATTAATTACCCCCACAAGCGACACAGCGACTGAGCGAAGCTCCACTCAATTATACCAGTTTTTATTTTTATTGCGTTTGCTGAATGAAAACACACTCACCCCGTATCTTATCGCTTTGGAGCAATTTGATAGTTCTCCCCGATCTTTTATTGGCCTAATGCTAAACGATTTTTATTCAAGCGATATCCGAAACCATTTTCAAATCGCGGGAAAACGAGCTGGCAAATAAATCAGTGGGTTCTGCAGCTCAGTATCTGATTTGCTGCCCGATACTGATATGGCTCTGCCCGGCGCTATTTCCCTGGCTTTCCACCTTATCAGCTATCGGCGATAAGAGGGGCATGCAAAAATCGATCAGCTGTCGCCGCCTGTAATGAGACATGTCCGCAGTGCAATCAATTACCCCCACACCGATAGCTAATCAATAAGTGGCATTGAGGTGGCCGCAGATACGGATGGAGCAGGGTGGGGGTCTCGGCGTTGTCCTACATACGCAGTTGACCAGCTGACCGAGGTGATAGTACATCTACGGCTGTCACCCAATTGACACATCTGCTTGAGAAGTCCGGGGAGTAAGGGGTTTCAACGCAGCACGGAGGGTTCCGAAAAAGGCCCTAATCCCATGACACCTAATTAGAAATAATTGTCTAATTTAACGAGCCGTTGATTTACCTTAAGAACAATAGATTTAATGAATTCGAATAAAAGCAGCACTTAATTAAATACTATTAGTTACACTTATAATGCACTCGCCTTTTTGCTAGTTAATTCCAGGCTTTCATTTCAAATGAGGTAAAACATGGAAGAGATGCCATTGGTTGCGTAGCAAACATTATTGCTTGGAATTTTAACATGCTTAAAATATTTAAAGGTGCTTAGCTGATATCGGCATTTGTTTCTGGGAATGTTACCAAAAACAGAAACAGTTAAGTGACCATTTCTGAAGAATTCATAAAGTTTACTTCATGTACGTCAATGGTACTTAATGTGGGAAAATTTGCCTACAGCACCTTTCTGAAAACTAGCCAACGCCAAAGGCTAATGAAATTGTGGGGAAGTGTTCATCAAGTAAATGAACATTTTTTGCTTATCAGATGCACTTTCTCAAGTATTTTATTTTGACCACTCGGGGCATGAGTAATGTCGCAACCCTACACATGAAATTTAACTACTTATCGGCGGTTCACAAGTGTTTTTTATCTTGAGCTCCGTTGGTCAAAAGCGCCTCGCGACTTTGATGATAGTGGAAAAGGTTCCTTGGACTGCCAGTTGAAAGGCTCTAGAGCGGTGATAACCTCAAGAACCTCCATTATTAGCCATAACAAAAACAATCGTGTCATATGATTGAAGTGTATCAAGTGCCAGAAATAGCCAAAACGGCAGCCTCGACCACTTGAGGTCTTCGTGTTTGTGTTGTTTGGTCGCGTAGTTTAAATAGTCGAAGGATTAGTGAGAGTTAATGACCTAACCTAAGAGGGATTAGCTTGAACACTAATCAAGTAAGCACTGCATACTTACGCCTCCAATTAAACTGTACTTATCAGCTGTAAGGATTAAACGTTTAGAGATTGAATGATAGCATATAATGGAATCAGAGTAGGTGATTAAGATAAGATTTATAGGGGAATATATATGTATATTTTGGAGAACATCGTAAGCCCACGCTATCTTCGCCTAAAATGTAATACGTATACATTTGGGAACCTATTTCTGTTCATAGCCGACGTGAATCTATTAATATTCACCACTTGTAGCCCACTACTCCCACGGAGGACCTTTAATATTATCTAATCGGTGTCCCCTATCTCTGTTTACAGGCAAGGAGCCGGCACTGCGCTCCTACACGGAAATCCAACAGCTGCTGCAGCAGGGCAAGAAGCGCGACGTGAAGAACATACTCAGGGAGAACTCGTGGCCCATCAACTCCCCGATCCGAGCCCAGCTATGGCCGATGTTGTGTGGCCAGCACCAGACCAAACAGCAAATGCTAGACGGCTTCTACTGGGAGATGGTTCACCAGGTGGGATCCATAGACCAAGATTGCCCCCTATTGTACCGTACTTAACTAATGTGTGTTTACCTACAATTCAGGTCTTTGGCACCACGGAGCTGTCGGAGAAGCCGATCATGCTGCCCGCCTTTGTGGATGCCACCCACTGTTTGCCCTACCACTTGACCAGCACGGGACGCGCCGTGGCCGATCGCATCGTGAATGTCCTGGGCTACGACTGCCCCGATATTACCTACAGTCCAGTATTGTATCCCATTACATCGATACTTTTGCATTTCATGTCGGGTGAGTTATCGGAGTGCCAGCACTCCAGCACAACACAACATTCCACACCTCTCCATCCGCAGCACACGTGAATGTCAATATTTGATCGAGTCATTTTTATCGCCTCTACAAGGCACACAAAAATAAGTGGCACAATTGTAAGGCTCTACGCTCCAGGCCCCTCGGTTAGCTCCCTATATATATATATAGGTATAGGTATATCTTTATATATATGAGGTATATATGTATACGGGGGTTCTCGGCGCGTATCGCAGCTGGTTGCAAATTGATGTATCGTGATTTTCTACCTAATTGATTTGGCCAACACGCAATGAGCCGCCAAATAATTTCTAATGTAAATCTTGTTATTCCTTTGTACAGTCTGAAGGTACAGTGGAAACCGGCATAGTAGAGCCGGCCGGTCAATCCTTGTCTTTTGGACGAAATCCAAATATTTACCAGTTCGAAAGAGCGCACCTAACTGGTGATCCATTTCTGCTGCGATAATGCAAATTCATCCTTGATTAGAGTCCATACATTCTGTAATATTTGTATAGCCTTGCGTCTGCATTAGGTATACTCGTAGGTTGAACTGTATCGCACTGTACTTGACCATAGTCAAGTGATCAACGTCTAACTGTCTGCTTTAGTTCCGCATTTGTTGTTGCTTCTGAAATATTGTCCGTACTACTTCATTATCAGTTAATCATTATTCATTGTTGTTATTGGCGACACAATAACAAAATCGAATATTTAACTTACAGTATAGATTGTTTACTCGGAATTTGGTTTCATCCAGTCAGGTGCGGAGTGGGATCGAGTACAAATGCGCTGAATTCCGCTCCATCAATGATGGGAAAAATAATTGAATACGAAATGAGCAAAATTTAACCTAAAGAGATGTGAAAATTGATCTGAAACCTTCAGAGAATCAATTCGGAAGTTAGGCACAATAATGGCACACCGCTTATTTGGAGGTCTAGCTAGATTAAATAGACAGCTGGTCATGCGAGTGACCCATTGATAACCTCTTAATTGTGGCAATATGCATAATCTACAGGAATCTAATCAATTGCAATTGCTTGGCCCTTAACTAGTTTCCACATTTCTAAAAAGGGAGACAATCCGTCAATCTATCTATCAAACTTTTATTTCTAAAAATAATTTCCGCTGCTCTCTTAAAATGATCTCAATTCGATTTGATATGTACACATATGTATGCACTTATATTCGGGAGATGCTGATAAGCTGATTTTTTGAGGAGGAGGTCAGACAGCCTGTCATTTTGAAGGTTTGTTTACACTGTGCGAAATACTTTCCCTCCTTTGTGTCTGTCTGGCAGACGAAACCGATCGATTCCGGTCTAGATTTCGAGGTAATTTCCCGCCTTCCAAGGAAATCTGATTTTGTATAGGTAATAAAACCAATTTCATATGTAGAACTGCTTTTAATTGTCTTTTCTTCGTCGTAAACATTGAAAGAAGTTGCAGTGAAATGACTCCAAAAAGTGCCAAAGCGAAGGATACTGGAATAAAGAAAATTGAAAAGTGAGCTGCGTTCAGTCAACGCATTCAAATGTGGAACGTTTTTCTGTCTGCACTTTCAAGTTCAAGAGTCGCACATAAACGAATGTTTAAACTTTAAAGTGGTGTAGATAGCACATATGCATATGTCGGACTGTTTGTATTTCGCTGTTGACGTCATTGCATTCGACTCGGTTTGATTCGTCTTCTTTTGCAATTGGCGAATTCGCATTTAGCCACTTAAAGTAAACAGAGCAAAAGTCGAAGCAGAACATTGAAATATAGGCATTTTTCAAGGCCTGGGGTTACGTTTCTTAGTTTACTGACACACTTCTGTGCGTCTTCAATAATATGATTTTGCATATATGCTCCTGACGCTCCTTTAATTTACATTTGGAAAAGCATCACTCATCGCGCACTGGTGTTTTTCAGATTCGTGTGCTTATAGTATTTCTTCGCTTTGTTCTCGAATCTTGAAATGGTTGGCTAATAATGCCAACACGTGAGCATAAAACTCGCATAAAACGCAGACAGATAGGCAAATGCGCACATATGTGTTCCCCATCGTTTATGGATTTGTTTGCCACTTCTATTCTCCGCCGTTCTGGCTACCATTTGTTGTTCTGTTTGTGTTTTTGCGCCCTACCCAAACATTGTCGCTGTGGCTTTGGCATACCTGGCTTACCCGATTTCTGTGCGGAGTGCTCATCGTCAGCACATCAAATGGTTGGCAATGCCGGGCACGCACAATTCAGATTAAAGTATATGGAATATTTCGCAGTACTTGGCTTTAATGGCCCGGCACTCTGACGTCAGACTGGACTTAGGTAGAGAGTGAAAATCGGAATATAGCCCTGCTTCAATTTGCATTTCTCTGCCCTTTGCCGTGCATATGCATGAGCTAGCTAAATAAGTGAAATGGAGGCGGGTTTTCAAGGTTTCCACAGGCGTGACAGGGGGATTCGACTTGTATCTCTTCGTTTCCCGCCACTTTACGGGCCGAAACACAGGTAAATAGTTTGTATCTTATCAGCTTCATTCAGCAAGCTCTAAAATCCATACCCTCTATATCTTATAGAGCTATTTCCCAGTTTCTTCATGCCTACTCAGATTTGCTGGTCTGCTGCTCTCCGCCGCCGATTAGCAATTCAAAATGTTGTTTTCGCTTTTATCTAAGTTTATTTAGTGTGCGGTGTGTATGTTCCGCTTTTGTTTTTGTCTTGCCATATTTGCATTGTTTATGCTTGAGTTTGTTGAGCTAATTAAAGCAGGAGAGCAGATGGACTGGATGGACTCCTGGTTTCTGTTCGTGTATCTCGGCTGTGGGTCTTTAGGCTATCTTTGGCTATTTTTAGTTGGCTTATATCTCATAAATAACTCGACACGTGCTCTCTGACGTCTACCGACTTAAAATTCTGTCTCATTAGCCAATCGACCTTTGTCTGTATTCAAAAGTAGCTTGAGCTCCTACGGCGATGCCTCTTTGGTTTCTGGTATTCTGTTTCTTTGGCACGCTTGCGTTTCCCACAGATTTAAATCGTTATTATCAGTTATTTGATTAATTTCAATTGAAATTGTTTACTTCTGCTTTCGCGCCGACTGATAATGGGGATGTGAGGGGTCGTTAAAGATTGAGCAGAATGCAAATGTTGGCAGATTATTGCAATTGCAGTGTCTAACACCCGTCATGGTCTATATATAGCAAGGGCTCTTAAATATTTAATGAACTTATCAAATGTTTGCCCACACTCCAGCTCTCTTTCCGCAATAGATAAAGTTCAGCTACTATATGTACTATACTCCAGACCCTGCTCCGATACCCTGGCAAATGAGAGCAATCCGGGGAAACTAAGTCGAACCGCCTGGGGCCAGTGTAATCCACTGATAAGCCGGCGAAATCCGCTGATAAGAACTTTGTTTACCCCGCGGCGTTTGAAACTAATTAAACTTTGTAATGCAGCAAATCAATCCGATGACTCCTTATCGCCCTGCGAAGGTTCAAGTCGGTTCATTATCTAAATTAAATTTAAAGTCCTTTAAAGTCCACTCCCCCAACTGCACTGCCTCTTTTTGCTAATTGAATGGCGAGGTGCGCGCACAATTACTTTTTAAATGCCTGCCTAATATTTTCACGTACGCTAATGACTCGCTCACGATTGCCTGCAAAACAGCTCGAGCAAAACTCCCAGAGGGTATTTATAGCTCCAACACTGCGACATTGCATAATTTGATCTAATTTAGAAATCAAATAATCAGGGCGCACATACACAGGTTGCTGAAAAAATGGTGCCGGCTAATTATGGAAAATTGAAGAGGGCGTGGTTGGGGCGGGGAAATGGCGGTGATGCTGGTCAAAGTGCACTCCACCGACGGATGCTCGACGCATTCTCAATTTAATTTGCGCTGCGTCATTGCGGTAATTCAGTGTGTATATATATGTACATATATGTATATGTAGTATGCCAGCCAAACCAAACCACCACGAATGCTATAAGTCGAGCTGCTGCAGTTCCACAATTAAATTGGATGCGGATCTGGGAGCGAGGGGATGCAGGGGTGGTAACTGCATAAATTGTGGCTAAGGTTAGGCCTGTTATTAAATAGATAATTGCTAGAAAAACTGCCATACGATCTTGCGTACAAGTGCCAACGGGGCGTATCAAGTATCGAATATTACGTATACGACACGTTGGGATTGTAAGCAGAAAATGAGCGGATAACTATTAAGGCAATTATATTCGAAATGAAATTATATTAGCAATATTTCAATTAATAATAAGAACTACATTTCAGTAGGAATTCATTTTCAAATGAAGTCATTAGATTCTCTATTAGCATTCGATACTAATAATGCAAATTGATGTAAATCATATTTTCCAGAGGAGGAGGCGTACATATGTCTGGCCGGTCTGGTCGGTAGCAAGGAGAAGGTATTCATCAATCAAACCAAACTACAGCACGAAGTCACCTGGAAGACGGTGATGCAGATAGCCAAAAAGCACACGGTAAGTGGAAGACCCCCGGTTTACCAGTACACATCGATCAAATGCTAATCAAAAGTGTATCGTTTAGAAAAGTGCTACTTCGTATTTCCAACGTATTTGCCCGGGCCTGAAGCTAGAACGCATCTTCATGGACTGGTGCTGGTGGATTCTAGCCGGTCTACCCTTCCAGCATCTGGTGCGGATCATGGACTGCTACTTCCACGAGGGCATCAAGGTCCTGTACCGCGTGGCCCTCGTCATACTCAACCTGTTTCACAAGGAGTGCCAGTCGAACAACGAATGGAGTCCGGACAACATTAAAAACGACATTGGCAACGCTTTGATCAAGTTCTGCAAGAAGATACCAGTGTCGCCGGCGAAATTGCTCCATGCCGCGTTTAGTATTAGGGGACTGAGGTAGTTACAGTGTGAACTAATGATCAATGAGATCAGTTTTTAATGCGCGGTTTCTTCTCTTGCAGTACCCAGTATATTTCTAGAATATTTATCAAGACTGAAATGCTACTAAAAAGCCGCTCCGTGCTCACCAGCGGTTCGAAGCAATTAATCAAATCGCGTTCAAGTGATAATCTGCCCACTAGTCAGTCGCAGGTCAACATCCAAATGATGTCCCACACCCTGACCATCCGGGAGGTATGTGAATCTAACCCCTAACCCAATCGGCGCGCCCCCAACCCCCCATCACACAGCATACACAGCAAGCACAGTACACAGAATACAGAATACTAAATCTGAATACAGAATACAAACAGAAACCGAGTTAGGCATTCGTTCAGTTATTAGTGACCCAAATGAAACTATTCACACAGCACAGCACTACAAGCAAAACACCTTGTCTAATGGTAAACTCTGATTTATTTTTATTCGTTTTCTGTTTATGTTTCTCTCACAACTTCTCCAACTCTGAAACAACGCACCCAATAAATAAACAAAACCAGAAGCTGCACTCCGAGAGCTGTCGCAATTTGGTATGAGGCCGTGAAAAGCTATACAAAATTATTATTACAAAAAAGATGCCAATGTTTGATTGATTCTGCTTGTTCTGTTGTTTTTCTTTCCACACCGTCTTTGAATGAGTTGAATCTACTTTCAATTTTATTCATTTGCTCGAGTCGAGTTACGAAAGCATGAAAATAGGAAAGTTTTAATTTATAATTTAAGTCAAATATGTGTACATATGAAAAGTTTAATTTCGGAATCAACTGGAGCAAGTGCTGATTGCTCAAGCCGTCCAGTTGATTCTCTAGCTCTCTCCCCGAACTGATTCGACTCGATTTTTGTGTCCGTTCTGCTTCCACTTGACTTTTGTGTTGTGTTTGATTTTTGTCATGTATTATTTCGCGGAATGAAATAACTTCTCGCCGTTACTGTTTCGTTACTTATCAATCAAAGCAAATGCACAGCCCACACAATAACCACATTTATAAAATAACCACACAGTATAGCTTTTTATTCGTTTCCGTTGCTTTTTGTTGTGATAAAATAATATAATAATTTATTGCAAAGCCTATATACTCACATACAGAAATACATAAACCAACAATAATCCTCAAGTGAATTTGCTCCATATATGAAATCAATATATAAAACGTTATTTCTATTTTTCTTGTACTTTTTTTGCTGCCTTGGCAACGAATGAATGAATATTAACGATACTACAAAAATAATAATTGCGAAATACAATATAAATTTGCGTACGCTTAATCAATGTATACATACATACTTTTGAAATCGATGAAATACATTTCCACGGGTTCATTGGCCGCATTTGGGTGCATTCTGTTAAATATTTCATCCATCATGATTATGTATAAACTGTAGGGTGAAAAATCGCCCGGTCATAGAGCCATCGCGATGGGCGTTTATCCCATACACAATCTGAAAAGTCAAGCTTGTAAGAACGAAGATGTAAGTGAAAGTCAAAGTCCACTCCACTCCAATATAAAGCCAATCAACAATTCCCACCGAGATATCCACAAAACACACTTTATTCGTACTTTAATATGTATAACTCCAATATATTTTGAAGCTTTTGGCTCACGTTCTTATCCACATTCCATTCAAGCCACAAAAACTGCATGTAGTGCTAGAATTCGTTTTCAATCGAAAAAAAAGTTTCGTTTTCATTTTTCTATGATTTTGCCATAATTTTTTTAGTTTTCAGAGTAGTTGGCAATTCTTCCACTATAAATGATGATCTCTGAGTTTTAGTTACGTCAACCCAGTTTGGGTCCCAATTCTTGCCGTGGTGAATATGTTAGAATGAGGGGTATAGGAGAGTCAGCTAGCACATCTATAAGTCGATTTCATGCGTTCTCCCAAGATCTCATCCGCCACATTGCATATAATTTTTTGCTATATATCCATCTATATCTTTTCATAGCATTTTGGTTTGCCGGGCACAAAGAATTTCATAAAAACCTGGACGGATAGACAATTTGTAAGCATTGCATTGCATATTGAAAACCCTCCAACCTGTTTTCCCCTTCCCATTGCCATTACAATCCATTCCGTAATTCCATTAAAGTGAATGCAATTATTCCCTGAAACTCCCATCCAAATTTAGATACAGTTTTCATTCCGTGCCGTCCTAGAAAATATTTCGGAACAGTCCCTGTCTATGTAATAGTGTCATTGTCCTGCTGTTATTAATTGTCAGTAGTCTGCATTTCATCTGAGAATTGGAGAGTCGCAAATAAATAGTAGTAAATTAAATCCGCAATAAGCTTACAGTTTGAGAGCCGCCGAGCCACAGTTTGAGATGCGCTGCTGCCGCGCCGCCGCCGCTGCTTACAGTTGGAAATGAACTGCGCCATAGTTTATTCTCTGTAGATTTTAGACCTCATCCAGAGTTGTTGCCTCTTATATGTTACGTAACCCCGGCTTTTAGTTGTTTTTTCGTTGAACTTTTGGCCTCTTAGTTCATGTTCTTTCACTCTACTTTACCCACGCCAACGTATTTTGTTCTGTCATTGGCTAATTGCTACCCCTTTCAATACGTTACTCGTAGTTGTAGCCAAGTTATAGCCTTCAAACGTGTTCGGATGAGTTGCTAACAAACATGCCATTCGTTCTCCCATAGCTGTTCACGCTGTGGTCCTGGCTGCCCGTGCGGATAACAATGTACCAACCGGTGCTGCTCTACACCACGGAGGAGCACGGCTGCTCACTGACCACGTTCTACGTTCGGGTGGAGCAGCATGAACCCACGCTGCTCATGATCAAGACGTGCAATAATGAGGTAAGTTGCAATGTGCTAATGCTGTTTGGTGTGAAAACATGGTGAAAATGTGGTTTTTGAATGGTTTCTAACTCAAATGTGGATTCTTGCTCTTAGGTATTCGGTGCCTACTGCTCTTCGCGCTGGTTTGAAAGAAATGTGAAAGATGACAAGGGCCAGCGACAGGCCTACTTCGGTACGGGCGAAACCTTTTTGTTCTCCCTATATCCAGAAAGAGCCAAGTACCCATGGGTGGGCATTGAGGGCGACAAGGACCTGGGACACAGCTCCGAGCTGTTTATGGCGGCCGACTCCAAGATGATCACGATTGGTGGCGGGTAAGATTCATGCTGCTCGTGTGGCTACCACCGCCTTTATAATTCATTCTCCACTCTCTTTTACAGCGAGGGACAGGCCATCTGGATGGACGAGAACATTCGTTTCGGAAAGACGGACAGCTGCAAGACCTTCAACAATCCGCCGCTGTGTCCGTCGGGCGACTTCGAGATCCGTGTGCTGGAAGTCTACGGATTCGTGGGCATCTAAAAACCTTCTTAGTCTGACCGATATTGCCCGCCGATGATCAAGTGCTCAGCAAACTGCTCGACGTTCCCCCCGCGTTTCCTTAACCAACTCAAACACCTACAGATTGCTTTCGTTTCCGCCCATTATTGGCGTATGCTGATGGTACCAAGATGAGATAATGTGTAAACATTTATAAAAGCTTATTTATAAAACTGTATCGAAAGTGGCCAAGCAGCTGTAAATGCTGCCGTCGTCGTGTTAATGTTAAATGTTAATGAAAAAATGCAAAGCTAAAACAAATTATATATTATATAATGGAAATACTCTGTGAGTTCATGTTTCAAAACGCAAAGCTTTGAAATTACAATACCCTAGTTGTTATAACCCCTTTACATACGTATATACATGATATCTATACAAACAAGTATATATAAAATGAATTATTATAATGTGTATATTTATATGTAAAACGTATTTCTATAGCCATGTACCCGGAGCAAAGAAAAAATTCCTTAAAAATTGAAAGCAGAATACAACACCGGAAAACTTGGGCTGCAACATCATTTTTGTTTGTTAGCGTTATTTCATTTAATTTATGAATACTGTATTTTTCTTTCTGTAAACCAAATTTACTGACTTGACTGAATTCGTTATTAATGTTATTAATATTATTATTGCTACGTGTATAGAAAGTGTAACTTGTAAATTGAATTGAAAACAACTGAATGTTTTTGAAAGGTGTCCCATTTGGTCGCAAAATATAGAGATAAAGTAAAACCAAACCTCTTTCGATTAGTACTGCTGCTGACGCCAATGATATGCTCAGATACTACACATATATACTATAACTATATAGCCCCCAAGTAATAAATATAAGGCTAATGTCCTTAAGCAGCGGAATTTGCAGTCGGTTCAAAGTCCAAAATAAGTTGAAGGAAAGATTGGGCAGTGGAGAGCTGCCACCCATGTGCAATTGATCTCAAAACGAAAAACGAAAGCGGAAAACAAAGAAATGTATTACAAGTTGAAGGCTTCATAAGTAGGCATAAACAAAAACGGAGAACAATCAATAATTATATTAAGATTCCATTCCATTTTCAATACCAACGAAATTCTTTGCTCACCTCCACCTAAAAACTGCACGTACACAAAATTTTTGCACACTTCTAGTCAATTTTTATGTTTTACAAAAATAACATGGTGTGTCTCCTCCCATTTCCCTCTGGAAACACTCATTTGCCTTTGAGTGTCTGCAAATTCCGATGGCTTATTGATCGTTGCACTACTCAAACGAATTGTTACATTTAAATGAAAGAACTACAACGAATTGAGGGGAAGGAAGGACAGCAGTGATCACAGATTGCAGAACGTGATGGGTAACACTCCACAACTATTTCATTGAGGAGCTGGTACTCCACAATTTCCGAACCCAAATCCCATGCCCCCAAAAATTATGATATAACCTTCCAATATAACCCAGGTCACCTGCAATCAGTGAAAGCACACAATGTTCAGCAGTGGAAAAGCAAACTAAATATGAATAGTTTTAGGTTTTAAACAAACTCTGTGTGTTGTTGTTACTATGATTCAATGTATATGTGTACGCAGCATTATATAAACGAACTACATTATACACCCAACTACAAAACAAGTTGAACAAGTTGATCCATACAATGCAAATCTGTTTGTTATTTGTTTCTGAGTGTGAATCGTGTTGAAACAATAAGTTTTACTATATTTGGTTGACTAATGCTTACGCGCTGATGATATGAATTGTTGATAGACTTTAAGACGCGGAGAGATGGACGACGATTGTTTGTGGCATTGACGCGGCAGTGGTCCTCGCTGGGATCGTAGAGATTCCGCCGGACACCGCCAGCATGGACAGTATTGGGGAAGCAAAAACAAACACAATCTTTTGTACATAAATTGTTTTCTATCTGAATTGTTCTCAATGTGTAGTTTATATACAATATCTTGATAAATATCCATATATTTATATTTGAATGTTATTTATGTGTAGCCCAGAAGTGTTATAAATATAATCCGCAGCTAAACCCATTAAGATAATAAGCAAAGATGTTATCTGTTTGCCTACATACAATAATTTATGCTATAAACTGGAAATAAATGTAAATCTAGACATGTTTGGCGATCAAAAATCAATTGACTAGATATCGAAACAGAAATTGTGTGTATCGATTTGAAAGTGTTATTTTAATTTATCTTATGAATATTTTGTAATTAATGATCCTAATTGCAATACACACATACACATACTTACATACACACGCTAGTAGAGTAGGAGACGAGTAAATTTTATTCAATAAATTATATTAAATCAAACAAGTATAATTATATTATATAAATATATATGTATGTTAAATCATTTTAGTGGATGTATAAAAACAAATGAAAGAAAATCAAATAAAATAAAAATTAAAAAATATTTGCATCTTTTTGATTCTTCTGCGAGCTTCAAGTTAAATGTATTAGATATTTAGTAGGCTTTTTATAACTTAAACAATTTCCCTTAGAGAAGTAAGAATATAAGGTTAAACTTTGGGTCGCTCTTCTTCTGCGACCTTTGCATGAGTATAAGTAGTCCTGTTAGTTAGTTGACCAAGAAAACAAAAATCTTTTATACAATACTGGAGTATATTACTTTTAATAGGAAACATTGAAATACGACCGCCGCCGTTCCACGGAACTCCTCTTCCTTAGGTAGCCGGGAGGACAAGCAGTCCGAGTACCGAGAGGACAATGACAAAGGGTGCTGTGGATAATCCAGTGGCTGCGTTGCACAAATCCGTATCGCAGAGTGCGCAGCCCAGGAAGTTCATAAAGGGCACCACAGGATCTGGTCCATCGTCGCAACTGATGCCTGTTGGGGAGGCATCGAAAAAGTAGCAGGAGCGCCTCACGAAGCGCGTGTCTCCTGGCGCTGCGAAAAATGCGTCATTTTATGAGGGATTTCCTTGACATATTTTCCAGAAACCATACTCGGTATACTCACTTCCCTCGTGGTACTTGGTGAGGCAAGTGGCCTCCGCTCCCAGGGATCGCATGTTCGCCGCCACATCGCAATCCGTCGTGGATATGTCATCGCCCACAAATCGCTCCCCACACCCTGGATTATTGACGGAATCACATTCGTAGCAGGTAATGGCCCGGGCTGATGACGACATCCGTAAAAATGTGTGTCCACGCGAGTGCACAGTAAGGAAAACAATGGATGAGAATTGTGGTAGACCTTATCTTTATCTTAAAGTACACAAGTAGATAACAGTAGATCCAAATATTCCTAGACTTTAAGGATGAATGCCAAGCCGTTAATGCCTTTTCAGATGTAAGTTAATTCAAATATGTTAGAAAATTCTTAAACTTTTTAGACTCTATACGTAAACAATGGAATAAACAAAGAAAGCTGTTTATATGTTTTTCTTTACTGAACAGTTTCCCGCAAACCATTGGGTAAAGACCCTGAATTCACTTATTCGCAATAAATCGTGTTGACAGTCGTCTGCTCCTGAGATATTTCAAAATATGAACTACAATTTCGGGGCAGGAATGTGATGAGTGGCGGGCGCGGATCGCGAATCGCGAATCTCACCTGAGCTGGCCAGCGTGACGAGCAAAAAGAGCGAGGCAAGCGCTGCCATCATCGCCATCGTACCGCCCCCGAAAACAGTTGATTCCACTGTCCGTCCGGCGGTCGCGGTGAGTCAGTGTGGCTATAGCTATAGCTTGGCGATGCCGATACGTGCGCGAATACAGATGTTGTCTTCTCGGATGCCGGACCGATTTTAATCACATGATAGATGCGCTATATAGCCACAAGCCGCCGACCAACGACCAACGACCACCGTCCACCGACCACCGACTCGAAGCGATGCACACACGCGACTGAACTAAACAGAAACTGAACCGAACGTGCGAACAATCGCATTCAGAATGTGAATTTGATTTTCATAACAGATTTTTTCACATTTTCACTTCTCCATCGTTGGCTTTTCCCTGGCCAACAACGCGTGTTGACATCGTGCTCTGCCCTGCCCTGCCCTGTCATTCCCTTTGCCCTTTCCTCGCCAATCCATTTATTTCAGGCAAGGTTCATTAGTGGCATTTGAACAAATAAACAATTTGGCATTCTGTGTAAAATTAGTTTTTATTAGTTTGTATTTGGATCGTTCGAAATTTGTTTGCCAGCTTTTCGGCTCATTTCGGTGCGCTGGTGTTGCTCATACGCCATGTTCGGCGTTGATTAGCCATTAATACAGTGGGGCGGGCAGATTTGGCTAAACGGTTTTGTGGATAGTGTGCTCTACTAATTGATAGTTCTGGGCCTTGGGAATACATCTAAATTGAACTAGGTTTACTTAAGCTACTGTGCCTTTTAATGTTCATTTCACGCTCCACATTTCTACATTTCCACTTCGTCTCCTGTCGCCTCACAGTAGTTGAGTTGCCAAGAGAAACAAGACCAGGCTGGCGAAGATTTTCCATTTATCCGCTGGATGCCTTTCCGATCCGTTGCAGTAGTTCTCGCTGTCGCACACATGACAACTTGAGTTCTGCACCGCCGACAGGGTGGGGTCCATTTTGCACCACACATCGGTGGCATTTACCTCGCCAAAGTAGCAGCCTCTGACGATCTTACGCACGCCGTTTTCTGCAGAAGCAAAACATTGGGTTAGTCTACTTTCGGGCTGCCTTATCGTAAATAAACATATTTTTTATTGTCCGTCTTTAATGGGCTTATACGAAATGTCTACGTATTGTCCAAAATATCAAGAGATTGTTGGAAAGTCTACGAGATTCTTCTGAAATAAGGTCACAGCTGTCCGTTTATGCACGTATGTCTATGAATGTATGTATGACTGTTTCACATAATTAATTTCATTTGTTTTGATTTGCGTCACAAATCATTAAAGAAATTATTATCTGAAGAGTAAATACAAATCTCAGACGGAAAAAATTGCGAATGTTTAATGAGTATACAGACATTTACATTTGGAAACACAGTTTTTTTTGCACGCAGCTTATCGGACTGTATTTGAAATTAATGAGACATTTAAAAAATATTTGGTGGCTGGATAAAAATTGAGTGAGTACGATATATCCACGTTATAATGTTATATTTCAAACTTTCCTTTTTTGTACTATTAAAGATGCCAGCAAACTTTGATATTGCATGGCTATTCAGAACTATAACTAGTTCATAACTATTAAAGTTACTATCCTTCAATTCCGTAGTAACATGTTTTGAGAAACTCACCCTTGAACACCCGTTTCAAACAGGCCGTGGCATTCACGCTGAGCAGATCGTTCTCCAGGAACCGCGGTGGAGCAATGAAGGCGCAGTCGTATTTGAAATGGTTCTCGACTTCGAAGTCGTCGCCGCAACTAGCCTCGTAGACGGATTCGCAGGCATAGCACTTGATGGCGTAAGCTAGTGGCATTGGGATGGGAAGACCAGAGACGCGTCTTATTTATGGCAGAAATGAGATCAGGCGGGGACAGCCGCAGAACTCGCGATGCAAAGTACAAATTCGAAAGAAACAAGTCCAAACAGAACAAAAACAAACCTGAGGCCAACAGCGAGATGAGCGCGCCAAACAAAAGTAAATAGTGCTGCATTGTTGATGGGAGGAAAATCGGTTTGCCACCTTTCTCGCTGGTGATTGGAATTTGTTGTATTTGATGGTTTTATGGAAAATAATTCAAGTGGCGGGCTTATTTATAGCTCTCTGCTCGGCGCAATTGAAACGATCCGCACGAGGTTTGAACACACAAAACTGTGTGTTTTGTATAAGAAAATATAGTATATATTTTGAATATAAATAAATGAGTGTCTTCGACCATATAAATGAGTTTTATTTTATATTTTTATTTTAGTCTCAGCACGTAGGAAATAAAAATGTAAACACGCGTTGCCAATTTTCCCCGAGTTTTGTTTCTTAATTTTCCCCGATTTCCCGGCTGAATTCTTGGAGCCGTCTGTCAGTCGACGTCCGCACACGAAATCGAACTAAAAGAATGCCAAAAGCATTTTCCAAATTCAACTCCTTGCCGTTTTTCTCTTTTCCGTTTAACGCTCTCTTTTTTCTGTGGTGAAAACACTTTATGGCCATTTCGCCTGGCGTCATCGCTCAGCGTTTTAATTTGTCTAAATTTAATGAACATTTAGTGAGTGGAGACTTGACGCCGAATTTATAGCGACCCTGCGAGGGAAATGGAAAATGAAAAGGAAAACTGGGAGTGTATGGTCGAAACGAGTGAAATCACAGAGAGAACTTTTCCGCTTTTCCGTCCGTTCTATAATCGTCAGCCCAGCAATTTCAATTTCCAAAGGCATATAGAGAGAGACGTAGTTTGGATGGGGGGCAGTTCTTGAAGTGTGGCCAGGCACGCATGGATTTTCAGCTTGCCCAACTGGAAGCCTATCAGTTAAAGCTTGCAATTAATCTACGAATAACCATAAGGTATCTTCACATAAATAAAGCGACGTTTAATGTGGGCGAAAACAGTTTAAAAGGGTGTAACAATTACAAGAGATTCAAAGGTGACTAAAGCAGCTCCTCGATTCTGGCTTCCCATCAGCAAGCTCGATATGTTTGGGATAGCTCAGCGGCACTAAAACCAGCTCCTCGCTCAGGCCAGCAGGCGGGCCAGGCCAAAGAACAGGAGGATGACTCCGGCGATGGGGGCCAGGGAGGAGGATCCGTTGCACTCGTCCTCGGTGCAAACCTCGCAGCTCAGCAACTTGTTGATCGTCAGGCTGGGATCGGTCTGGCATCCAGTCTTCGTGTCGGCGATGTTGCCGAAGTAGCAGGACCTCACGATCTGCGGGCTACCGGGAACTGCAAGTAAACATTTTAGAAGTTGGTACAAATTATTTGGTTAAGTGTAAAATTTAATGCTGTGTCAATTGTTGTTCTTTTTGATATATTATAAATTCAAAGCATATATGAGGCAATTAGATTCAGAAATTACGACATTAAAACGTGCTGTGCATTCTCATTTGTTTGTGAAATAAATGTAGAGGTGACTATTCCAAAATTCCCATTTTCAGACTCTCTCTGCTCTTCAATTCTATTTGTATGCAGCTTTTTCAAACTATATTCGCACTTCAAGTGTGTTTTCTTTAAATAAATAGTATTTCTTTAGTCAGACTATGCATGTTTTTACATTCGGACAATGATATTTTAATATTATATTTATATTAAAATAAATCCTATTTATTACATAAATACTGAAATCGCATATAAAGCTCGCTAAATAATTCCATATGCATACCTCAGAAGAAGTAGATCACATTTCAAGATCTGATAAAGATGTGACTAACTTTTGAGCTGAATGGGATGCAAATTGTCTGGTGTTTAATTAAAACTGACGATGACGTATTCAATAAAACTCAAGACGTGGTCGAATGTTAATGTAATTAGCAAACAATTGACTGAGACGATGTTGCGGTCATCGATCATAAATAATTCCCTAGCAAAAGTGAATGGGGTCCAATTATTCTCAAAGCCATATAGCCCTAGGGAGTATTTATGCTTGGGAATCGCTGGGCAATCAAGCAAATTGTGAACAAATCACTTAAAAAGGCACTGCTGCGTTAATGTCCATTGTTCATGATGCATTTTTAATGAAGGGCACATATTGCTGTGGGACAGCGACTAATCTCCGTTGCATTGCCAGGGAGCAAACGCACTTTATCATTATAATATAATGAATCAGGGTGCATGCATATATTGTTTATATACATGGAAGATAGTCAGTACAGTCTACCTTATCTGAACCCCTTTTCTTATATTTATAATTCATTCATGCGTGGTTCCTTCCATGGTCTACATACGATATATATTAAATTCCAATAGCAAGTCGCTGATCTTGAACAGTTCTAAATATATTTCTATGCTAACCGTTCAGATTCTCTCATTCTCTTCCATTAAGAAGTGTCAGAGGTATATTCTATTAATTAATTTGTTATTTCGTTGCTTTAGAATCAATCATATTTCAAGGTAAAGGTGAAAACTCAATTATTCTCATTGTGAGCATTAGACCCAGTTAATTTATCAACCTAAATTGCTTAAGTGGGGATGGCTTCGCGTGGGCAATCGATACGATGAGATCATGGTTATGGGCGATCCCCACCAGATTACTTACTGTCGATGGTCTGCTTCATGCAGCCGGTGGCGTTGCGAACTGGGAAGAAGTTCTGGAGGAATCGAGGGGGAGCCATCTTGGTGCAATCCAAAACGAGGCTACTGTCTGACTTGAAGTCCTTTCCACACTCGGGATTAGTCAAGGAATCGCACTGATAGCACTTGATGGCGTAGCCTAGAAATCGTAGAATGTGTAGATTATTCTGGATTGCTAATTCCGGGAACTTTCATACCAGTGCAGGCTACGGTGGCCAAGACGGCGAGAGCCAAGATCATTTTTACACTCGACACCATTTTCTTCAGGTTTTGAAACTACTTTTTGGACAATTACTTAAAGCAAACCTTGACTGCGCGGCAGTTGGCGAGCGTTTGTAAGATTCTTTCTGGCGCCCAATGCGAAAGCGTCCATTCCGCTTCCAATTTTTTCACTCAGTATTCCACTCACTCGAAATCGAGCTTCCACTCGAAGTAAACGTGTGTACGTTGCGTGTTTCAATTCTGTGTTTGTATACCCATTACTCTTACAGTGAAGGGGTGTACTAATTCGACGGAACGTATGTAACAGGTAGGAGCCAGTTTATCCGATCACGATCACTAGCAACTGTTCGGGGATTTGTAGGGAAGTAAATAAGCTAGAAATGTTAGGTTCTAGAGACGCAGGCCTTTCAAAAGATCGCCATACCCGCAGAACGACAAAAAAAGTAACTCCCACGCTTTTGAAAATGTTTGAACTGTATTTTTTGTCTGAGTACTGGGTAACTGATAGCCGAGGAACTAGACGATACCGTTCTCTCGTTGAATTTGTATAAAAGCTGCCGCAATGTTTTTTCCCATTGTTTATAAATAAAACCGCCAGTGTTACTGTTAATTTTCATTTATTGGTTAAGTTCAGACACTTAATATTAATTATTTCGACACCGATGCGTACGTTTTCTCGCAGATCAAAATTGTGACTGACTTCAGCTTTGGCTGTAATCACGCCATACGATTAGTCTAGCATAAGACGTAAACAAGTTACAGTTAGAAGGGAGTTAGAAGTTTGGAAAAGTACTGGGCAAGCTCGCGGACAATTACAGCGGTGCGATGCTTACATTGATTCCGCTGATAAGCTCCGCTGAAGCTGCAGACAAATAAGAATGTAAATAAAGATAAAGGGTGACTTGTTCGCGTATACAGGGTGTCTCGTTCCCAAACATACCGGCCCCCCTGAACGGTTGTTCAGCAGAGAGGCAGTACAGCGATTTTGGCAATTGGGCGTTTGTATAATCCGTGAGCAGTCTTCACTGTAACGACTCGGACCTTGTTGTCGATTCCTGCGTGCACTGCTGTGATGCGGCCAAGAATCCATTTAGAGGGCGGTAGATTGGGCTCCTTGAGTACTACCAGTGTGTCGATCTTCAGATTCTCGGTTTCCAGATGCCACTTTGTCCGCTCATGAAGAGATGTCAGGTATTCCATATGCCACCTTTTCCAAAAGCCTTGAACCATGGCTTGCAGCTGATTCCACCTCTCCAATCGATTGACTTGCATATCCAGACGACAGGGTTCAGGCAATGCAGTATACGGAGATCCAGTCAAAAAATGAGCAGGCGTCAGTGGATCCAAAGAATTATCCCCAGTTGGGCACAGCGGGCGTGAATTCAGGATAGCTTCAATTTGGGTCAGGACAGTAGAGAGCTCCTCAAACGTTAAAGCCTTTGATCCAAGTATTCGTTTCATATGGAGTTTAATTGAGCGAACTCCAGCTTCCCACATCCCTCCAAAATGTGGAGCAGACGGGGGTATAAAGTGCCAAGAAATCCCTTCATTGGCAAAGAATCCTGCTAGTTCCTCATCTTTGGCTTGTTGAATGGCCAGACGTCTCATGTCATCCAAAGTTTTCTTGCCTCCATGAAATGTTGTTCCATTATCCGAATACAGGTCAGTAGGCTTCGCTCGGCGGGCAATGAATCGTTGAAAGGCTGCGATGAAAGCCTGTGTAGTTAGCTCACTAACAACCTCGATGTGAAGTGCCTTTGTAGTGAGACACACGAAAATAGAAAACCATGCCTTTCCGATGCGTGGAGTTCTTCCCTTTGATTCCTTGATTGCGATCGGTCCAGCGTAGTCCAGCCCTGTGTGTTGAAAGCAGCGGCTAGCTTGAACTCGAGGAATTGGTAGCTCTCCCATGATCTGGTTGCTTGTGCCCTTTCGTTGAAGAAAACAGGATTTGCATTGGAAGACTGCCTTTCTGACGAGATTGCGGGCTCCCAGAATCCAGTACTGCTGACGAAGATTGGTGAACGTTGCATCAACTCCAGTGTGCAGATAGGAGACATGAAAATGTCGAACCAGGAGTCCAGCTAGTGGTGTATCTTTAGGTATCAGAATCGGGTGCTTGGCGTTATAGTTGAGTGTAGATTGCTCGATTCTCCCACCGACTCGCATTACTCCATAATCATCCAGAAACGGAGAAAACCGGATAAGATGCGATTTAGCGTTAAGCTGGCGTCGATTCTCTAGCTGCTCATATTCTCTGGCAAAGGATTTTTGTTGCACATGTCGAATAAGTCGGCGCTGTGCGTCCAGCAACTCTTCAGACGTAAGGAATGGTGCCGAATTCCTATGATGGGATCGAAGAGTGTGAATAAAGCGATGACAGTAGCTAGATACCCTTATAAGACGCGTCCAGGTTGAGAATTTGTGGATGAGTAACTCGTGTATACTTTCATCAGGAAAGTTATGTAGAGTCGTGGGCTTTATGGCTCGTTCTTCGGTGTTGACATCGAAACTTGAAGATACGCTGAACTTGCTTGTAGAAGGTGGCCACTCAGAGGTGGGTGTGGCCAGCCAAGACGGACCTTTCCACCACAGTCGATGCTCCAGAAGCTTTGACGGATGAAGTCCTCGGGAAGCACAATCTGCAGGATTGTCTTCCGTGCGAACATGGTTCCAGCAGCTACGGGGAAAGTCGCTCAATATCTCAGAAGTTCGGTTGCAGACGTAGGTGTTCCACCGTCGAGGAGGAGCTGAAAGCCAGTGTAGCACAATTTCTGAATCTGTCCAGCAGCTCGTGCTGAAAAGAGGAATTGTTAGTGATGTTTTGACAATAGAAAGCAATCGAGATAGAAGTAACGCAGCGTTTAGCTCCAAACGTGGAATTGATACGGGCTTGATCGGGGCCACCCGTGTTTTGGCGGCAACCAGAGTTACTTGAAAGCTGCATCCAACTGCAACTCGAGCGTAAACTACCGCACCGTAGGCGTGCGAGGATGCGTCGGCGAATCCGTGTAGTTGAACATCTCGAAATGGTGACGCAATATACCGTGGTACTTGGCATTGCGTAAGTGCTGGCAAATCCTCTACTAAGGCTCTCCAGCGCGTACGTAGACTTTCAGGTATGGGGTCGTCCCACTGCAGGACACTTGTCCAGCTTTCTTGGAAGATTAGCTTGAGTAGAACTGTGACCGGCGCTACCAGTCCAAGCGGATCATAAATTCTTGATAGCTGAGACAAGAGTTCTCTTTTCGTCGGAGAAATGGTCGCATCGCATCCCTTTAGGTTGAGATACAGGACGTCCTTCCCAGGGTTCCATTGGATACCAAGAACTTTGACAGGTGAATCCGCAGCTGATTTGTTGAGGAGCTGGATAGGTTCAAAACATCTATCTTCCTCTGGTAATGATTTCAGAAGACGCCAACTATTAGAACTCCATTTGCGTAGCTTGAATTTTCCCTTATCCAAGAGGGCTATAAGCTCGTCCTTGAGAATCATAAGCTCCTCGAATGTGTTGGCGCCTGTCGGGATATCGTCCACATAGGCATCGTGCAGAAGAGCGTGAGCTGCTGCAGGGTATTCATGGCCATGATCGTCGGCAAGTTGCTTTAGAACTCGAACAGCCAGAAATGGTGACGGTGCCAATCCGTAGGTAACCGTCAGCAGGCGAAAATGAAGCAGAGGTTCATTCTCAGTCGTGCGCCAAACAATGCGCTGAAAATTGGTGTGTGGCTTAAAGACTTTAATGCCTCGAAACATCTTTTCGACATCTGCACATAAAACATATTGGTGCTGCCGGAAGCGTAGACAAACGCCAAAAAGATCGCGTTGAATCGGTGGACCAATATGTAGTCTGTCATTGAGCGATACTCCAGAGCTGTCCTTTCCTGATCCATCAAAAACTACACGACATTTGGTAGTCAGACTGTCCAGTTTGATGACAGCGTGGTGCGGCAAATAGAAGCAGGTGTCTGGGGACTCTTCAACCTGAGCCGAGGTCAGTTTTTCCATATGTCCACGTTGCAAGTAGTCGTCCAGGAAAGCTTCGTACTGCTGCTTCAATTCTGGATACCGACGAAATTTGCGTTCCAGCGAGAAGAAGCGATTGATGGCCTGTGGCAAGGTCGAATCAATAGGCGGTGCCTTTTCCTTGAAGGGATACTCGACGACGTACACCCCGTCCGTCGAGCGCTTGTGTGTGGCAGCAAAATGACGCTCTGTGGGATCGCTGGCGTCCAGGAGAGCCTGGTTAGGCTGAATGCTGTCCATCTCCATGAATGAACGAACCATCGTGTCTAGGTCCGCGTGATGAGTAACCGCAGAAGTAGGGTGATCATCGAATGCAGAGTAAGAGCCTGCAAGAATCCAACCAAATACAGTATTGAGAGCGATAGGAAAGTCGTTACCAAAGTGTTTCCGATCTCCTGTGTATAGAGACCAAAGTTGATCCGATCCAACAATGACATCGATTGCTCCAGGTGTGCAGAACGTTGGGTCTGCCAAAGGAAGCTCGCAGATTTGCCTCCACGTAGAGGATGAGGTGTCAATAACTTGGGCAGGAAGTGATGACGTCAGCGAGGTGAGAATGAACGAGACCAATTCGACAGTTTGGCCCGAATGACGAGAGCGCAGCTTGATATGTGCGCGTCCTCGGGTAACGCCCGCGCTGTTGGCGGCGAGACCGAGAATAGAAATCCGTGCGTGCGTTCGACGCACGCCTATTCGCTGAACAAATGATTCCGATGCCAAGGTTATTGTAGATCCAGTGTCCAGGAGCAGCCTGCAGGTTGTAGTGTTTCCCCAGGCGTCGATGACGTCAGCAAGGATGGTTGGCAACAGAGTCTGAGAACCAGCCGCCGGAATATTCTCCAGAGTATGATGCGTAAAGTTGTTTTCCGCGGGAGTCTCGCTTCCCAAGCGATGACCTTCTCGAGCTAGCGGTTGATTGTGGCCAATTGTAGATCCCGCATGTGAGACTGCTGGTCGATCGCGGCTGTCAACACTTGCTGTGTCAATGTTGTTGCCATTTTGAATTGGCTGCGACGAGCCATGAACCAAAGTATGATGCTTGCGGCGGCAGATCCGACAAGTATGCCTCGATGTACAGTTGCCCACCATATGAGCCGGGCTGAGGCAATTGAAACAGAGCTTTCTTGATTTGAGGAAGTCTCGGCGAGATGCAATGTCGAGTGCGATGAATTGAGGACACTTAAACAGTTGGTGATTCTGCTGGCACGATGTGCACTTCGGCTCTTCCCGTCTTGGATGCGTGTCTGCGTGGTGCGTGGTAGCTGCGCGTCGAGCTTGGGTTGATCGAGTTAATTCAAAAGCCTCCAACGTATCGCAGCGTGATGTGAGAAATTTCAAGAATCGGTTGATGGTCACACCTTTTTCCTCGGATTCTGCGCACTGAGCCCAGGCTTGGCGGGTATCGCTATCTAATTTTGAAAGTAGAATGAAAATTAGCCAGGGATCCCTCTCTTCGCAATTAAGAGCTCGTAGACCACGAATAACTTCGTCTGCACCATCGGCAATTTTCCGCACTGTGCCGATATTTGAATTTATAGCACTCGGAAGGCTCATGAAACTGTTTAAGAACGATCGAATAATTAGCGATTGTTTGTTATATCGCTGTTCCAGCCGCTCCCATGCTTCCCGATAGTTGTCATTAGTAACTGGAATATGTTTAACTAATGCAAGCGCGTCTCCGGCAAGGTACGATTTTAAATAATGAAATCGTTGGCAATCCGTCAGGCTCGAATTGGAAGCAATCGATCCAATAAACATGTCCGAAAAATGTTTCCAGTCCTCATAATTTCCAGAAAAAGTCGGAAGTTTAATTCTCTCGAACTGAAAATCGACATGACTTCTCTGGGGTGTGCCTGCGGCTTGAACTGTGGCATCAATACTGTTTGAGGTGACATCCCGTCTCAACTCCTCCAAAGTATTGCTGAGAATAGCGTGTGTAGCATAATGTTTGTCCTCATATGCGTCAAAATCCTCGTCAGGGTTCTCCCAATCGGCTTCCGATTTAAATGCATACAGCTCTTCCGAGAGCCGTACGAACCGCAAATAATTTTCCTGTAGTTGCGCCAGGCGGACAACTATTGTTTGCACTGATTGAATGTCATCAACAAATTTTAAGGCATTATTATGCGCACGAGTAATTTGGCTTTTGCAGAAGCCCCGTTGTTGAATCACACTCCGCATGGTGGTCGAAAGAAGGGAACGATTCTACACGATGTAGGAATCTATAGATTATCGTTTGCCAAAAGGCCAATAATCAAAATCAAATGCCCGAACGAAACGCACTTCCGGTTATCCGGCTCTCGAAGGACCAATTTTTATGTTTATAAATAAAACCGCCAGTGTTACTGTTAATTTTCATTTATTGGTTAAGTTCAGACACTTAATATTAATTATTTCGACACCGATGCGTACGTTTTCTCGCAGATCAAAATTGTGACTGACTTCAGCTTTGGCTGTAATCACGCCATACGATTAGTCTAGCATAAGACGTAAACAAGTTACAGTTAGAAGGGAGTTAGAAGTTTGGAAAAGTACTGGGCAAGCTCGCGGACAATTACAGCGGTGCGATGCTTACATTGATTCCGCTGATAAGCTCCGCTGAAGCTGCAGACAAATAAGAATGTAAATAAAGATAAAGGGTGACTTGTTCGCGTATACAGGGTGTCTCGTTCCCAAACACCCATCATTTGACACACAAACGAGGCGCATGCATACATAAATATCAAGCATTTTTCGAACTTGTTTAGGGTGATGTCAGCCGTTTTTGTAAATTATTTATGTTTGTTTTATTTTGGCACTATGATGAACTCAGTTTCGGCGCTCCCGGAATTGCCAAAAAAAGTTCTTATGGGCTCTGCATGTCAAAGGGGTTCCTCGAATCTCTGGAATTGTTGACTTCAAGTAAACCAGTTGCCCTTTTTAGCAAAATGCGCAGTTTGAAATACATTCGAATACGTTACTCATTTTCGTTGTTTTGCTAATTTCAGCAATTAACAACATTCTGAGCTGTCCCCTATCGGACTTGACTTATTTATCGTGTTACTCACGCCCTTTGATTTTGCTATATTCATATTGACAAATATTTACAGCTTCAGTTGTTTCTATTGCTTACACATCTTCTGTCATTAAAATATGCACATCCTTAAAATATTTTTGATTTACTACACAATTGTTTGTCAATCTATTTTTATCAAGTTATCCTTGAATAGGGTACATTAATTCCATTCAGAATTATTCCATTCCGCATTCTTTGTAGTCTCCGATCATATGTCGTTTTAACCACTGTGGCCGGCCACGTAGTGACGAAGCGCACCAGAAGAGTGAAGGGGTGTGCACTTCTTTATATACACAAAACAATAGAAATTTGCACTAGTTTGCTGATCTTCAATAAATTTATTCATAATTTACCATAAAGATATTCATAATTTGACTGTAAAAAGGTTAATACTTAGGTCCTATAAATCAAACAAAATATAAAAATTGCAACGGGAATTACTGACTAGAACTTGATAAGTCCAGAAATATCATTAGGTTAGATTAGCTTAGCTCTAGTGGGTGATCCATTGCCAACGCGCAGAGTGCATGGCTTAAAAACTTTCTGTGGGTGGAAACTCTTCTGAACCAGACCGAAGATTCCACAAAGGATCCGAGAAAGCGGAGTCTGTTCCTGTAAAGAGATAAGCATGAGCATGAATCCACGGCTCCTCCTGCTATGGCCATTTGGCCTATGGTACAGTGCACTGCACATTGGTTTTTTATGTGTTTTTTTTGGCAGAAAGTCAAAAAAATTTTTTAACGGAATAAAAAAATTTTTAGTTTCTTTATATTTAGGATAGTCTAATTAGATAAAAAAAAGTCGATTTTTACTTTTTTATGCAACACTGGCTTATTGCCCACCTCTCAAAGAGAGCTGATTGTCGATAACATGCGTAAGACAAAATTGGCGGCAAATCATTGTGCAACATTTGTGGTTAATATTTCCTCAGAGAATTAAAAAGTTTAAGCTGGTGTCATGGAAAACAGTAGGCCAGGTATGTAGATTTGTAGTTCAGTAAAATTTTTGTGTATGTTATATGTTTTTGTGTAGTTGTATCGTGTTTTGTTTATGTACCTTTTTTACAGTCAACTTAACAATTGTAGCTGTGTTTCGTGGAATATAACTTTTGTATGGCAAACCACTTCAAAAGAATTTTAACGGCAAGTTATTAACTAACATGTGTATAATATTATACAACTAGTTTCATATGCACCTTTTTGTTCCTTTTTGAAAAAATTACGTTTTTGTAGATGAATACTTGTTTGGGCATGCAGAGCTGCTTGACATTTGGAGCAACAATAGTCGCTCTGAGGATGCAGTTAGGCAGCATATATTTAAAAAAAATTGGTCAGAATAATTTAAATGAATGTTGTATTTTACTGATAAATAAAAAAGTTAAGTCCTTCTTTGATTACATAAGGAAACATTTGCCAGGTTGCAATAGATTATAGGTTGTAAGTATAATAGCATAACAATGACATATGATAAATTTATTTTTAAATTTCATGACAAACTGTTTTGGACCATCATATACATCTTAATATGATTTTATTTTTATTTGATTTTCTGTATATAATATCATAATATAATATAATTAAAAATAGATACAAATTTTTTTTTTTTGGTAATGTAAATATTTTTATGGCATATCGGCCAGATCGTTTATATGGCAGCTATATGAAAGTTGACCAAATCACTTGAAACTTTGTGAATCATCTTGGGGGAAGTAAAGAGTAACACAAACCAAATTTGGTGAAGATAGGTCATCATTTCGAATTTCTGCCAAAATAAACGCATAAAAAACCACAGTGCACTGTGATAATCCGAATCTGGTTTTTGTTGAGGAGTATTCGCTTTTTGTTTTGTTACTAAAACCAGTCCAGATCGCTTTGGAGATTATGAAACCATTAGTTTGGTTATCCAACTAACAGAGTTTGATACCTATGAGGCTGATCCTAGCCTGGTACAGTCATCTGCTCAGCTGTTACTTGTTACAGTAGCCGGCTACCAATATGAGTGTAAGATGAGTGTGCCGTAGGTCTTCCAGTTCCATGATAACGCAAAAGGGTGATCTTGAAAGTGCGGACACCGCCAGCCGGCGAACTATCCCTTCACAGTACTGATCGGAGGTCGGAAGGCAAACTACAAGGCTCAGGGTGGAAAATTAAAGACACCTGACTACATGAACCCGGGGGGACTTGCGGTATGATCAGCTTTGGTAATACGTGATCTCAAAACATTAGCCCAAAAGTGTTCTTGCTAAATATTACTAATTTATTCACCTAAATGGGTCAGTAGGTGTAGTATTTCAGACATTCCTTGAAATTGGGAAGGTTTTAATTCTAGCGTGTATACCAATTGAAGTTACATCTTACTTATTTCCGAATCTAATTCGAAGATTTCGGGCTGTCATCTTTATTTTGCACAATAAGATATATTTTTGAAATCCTGTAAATATTTCGTTTTCTTCTTTCAGTCATTTTACCCGTTACTCGTAGATTAAAAGGGTATACTAGATTCGTTGAAAAGTATGTAACAGACAGAAGAAAGCGTTCCCGACCATATAAAGTATATATATTCCTCAGAATCGATGTCTGTCCGTCCGTATGAACGTTGAGATGCCAGGAACTATAAAAGATAGAAGGCTACGATTAGGAACACAGATTCTAGAGAAATAGACGCAGCGCAAGTTTGTTGAACCGTGTCCCATGCTCTAACTCTAACGCCCACAAAGCGCCCACAACTGACACGCCCACATCACAATATCTAATTTTTCATTTTATTATCTTGTTTCCCATTTCTACCGGTATTCCAAAAAATATTAAAATATCTCGTTTTGGAAGAAACTGGAGAATCTCGACTTTAGCATTCTTGTTTTTAATCTGATGGGTAAGTAGCCTAAGTGTACCAGAGACCATAGTGGTGTTCAGTTTTTTGCACATAATGGGATACCCGACATTTAAACAATCACTATAGCACTGAAAAAGTTGCCTCAAAACTTTAAACGGTTGGCAGGTCTGCCATCATTTTAGTTCACTGATATACAAAGCGTTATTCAGTCTACATCAATTTTAATTGTGATTTTTTGGTAAAGATTGTTACGATAAAAATGGAAACCTCAAGCGAGTTAACTGAGAAAGAGCCACTTACCCACGACCACCAGCCGCGTTTGAACGAGGTGGCCCGAAAGTTTCTCGCCGATTTGGACGAGGAGCGGAAGCGATTGTCCGCGGAGTTTCCACTTTGCGCACTGCTAATCGCCGAGGGTAAAATCAATTCCGCCCTTTACAGGGTATTTTAATGGTACTAATCCCACATTGCAGCTGTGGACCGTGTCTACGGCACTGGTCGTATTCCCGGCAAGGAGTTATACGCAGACGTGTACAACCAAAAGCCGATGAAGATTACTCAAAAGGTCTTCGTGCCCGTTAATCAGTATCCTAAGGTGGGTTTTATACTTTAGCTGTCTCCTCCGTCCGCAAAATGAATCCTTACCCTTGCGCAGTTCAACTTCATTGGCAAGATCCTGGGGCCCAAGGGGAACTCGTTGCGTCGCCTTCAGGAGGAGACCCAGTGCAAGATTGCCATCAAGGGTCGCGGTTCGATGCGCGATCGTAACAAAGAGGAGCAGTTGCGCAGCACAGGTGACCCGAGATATGCCCATCTTCAGAAGAATCTCTTTCTGGAGGTCAGCACGGTGGCCAACCCGGCGGAGTGCTATGTCCGCATAGCCTCCGCCCTGGCCGAGATCCGTAAGTATCTTATTCCAGACAAGAACGACGCGGTTTCGCACGAGCAGCTGTGCGAGCAGAAGGAAATGGATCCCGAGGCGGCCAAGAACAGTAACGGACTCTACCTGGAGGTCTACAGGTAATGGGGATCCCTCTGCATACCGATGTAACTTGACTTACTTGGCAAGCGAGTTGAGCATGTGGTATACAAAGGCTTGATATTGGGCAAGGAGTAAAAATCTATTGTTATTTTGCAGATCTGCCATCGACAAGAAGTTGGGAGGCAACAGCAATGGGGCTCTCACGTACATCAACCCGATAAAGCGAGTTGCGGGAAATCCACCCAAGTAAGTTACTTGTAAAGTATTATTTTGTATCATTTAATGTCCTTGTTCTTTAAATCCTACCCAACATGCGTTGAGCCAGCAATTAACATTTTGATCTTTATAGAGTCGGCGATGTGGAGGAGGTTATGCCCCCCAGTCATCCGCCTACGAGCTATGAGTACAGGAAACGTAAGTATTTGGTAGTGCCGGGGTCCATTACATAAGATTGTTTTATGGGATGGGATATAGATTTAGATACGATTATTATCGAGTATTAACTGATAACAGTGAATGAGCAAGATCTCAGATCAAACTATATAAAACACTAGAATGACTAATATTATAATATTATACAACGATTAACTTCTTTATAGTAATTACATACACGCATAAATTACTACTAATAATAATCAACCAATTTTATAGCACTTCCATTAATAATACCGGAAAACGCAGTGGCATATAAACGTCCATATCCGTATCTTACTGACATGAAATTTATGCGCGAACCGCCCATCAAGAACTTTAAGCCCAATCCTTTTAAACGGACTAACGTTATAAAATCCATGATGGGAGCACATTGAAAATACTTTAAACAAGATGGAAGCAGATTTCAAAATGAATAAACATTAACATTTATAAAAACCGCACTTGCGCTATCAAATCCTACAAACAATATTAATCTTAATTATTTATTTGCTTAATTATGTTGAGCTGTTGGCATGCCTATTATGTTTAAATTATTATATCCTGCGTTTGTAATTTTCTATTATAAATTAAAACACTAATAAAATAAAACTCATTGAATATTTTATAAATTCAATCCGATCTAACCATGCCCGATTTACAATCAATATATGCATTACCTAAATAAACAATAACCTTACTAGCATTAAAAGTTGGTTAGTTATATATCTAAAAAATAAATTGGTTATGAAATAAAACGGTACGAACTTAAAACATCCTTTTTTCAGATGAAGCAAAGAGAAGATCGCATCAAGACATTTAAGTGCTTTTAAAAATAATTTAATAAACCATTATAATTTATTATCATTAAATAAACATATAAAGAGTTTGCATAACTAAAATATTTCAGGTTTTTTAGGCAAAGTATTAATTTGTATACCCGTTAGTCGCAAAGTAAAAGGGTATACCAGATTCGTTGAAAACTATGTAACAGGTAAAAGAAAGCGTTTCCGGCCATATTAAATATATATACTCTAGATCAAAACCAATAGCCGAGTCGATCTGGCCATGTCCATCTGTCTGTCCGTCCGCATGAACGTGGAGGCCCCAGGAACTATATAAGATTCAGCATAGAGATGCTAGAGACATCGACGCAGAGCAGGTTTGTGGACCCATATTACCATGCCCACTCTAAAAAAACCGCACAAAACTATCACGCCCACACTTTAGAAAAATGTGTTGATATTTTTTTCATAATTTTATTAGACTAGTAAGTAATTTATTAGTAAGTAATTTTATTAGTAAATTTTTGTCGATTTGCAAATATATGTTTGCCACTCCCACTCTAACGCCCTAAAGCCGCTGAATGCCCACACTTTTGAACATTTTTTTCCAATTTTATTCCGCAATATTTATCGATATCCCAGAAAAATTACGAAATTTCGCGTTCGCATTCATACAAGCTGAGTAACGGGTATCTATATAGCATTCTCTTGTTTTTTCCGTAAATTAAGTAGAATGATTCCGAATTTATATGCCTCTCTGGACAGGAGGCTTAAAGCTATACCTACTCAAAAAAACTTCCAGTTATAAAGTTTTTACTCTTACCTCCTAACTGCTTGAGTATCTAAATATTACTAGCAACCATATTAGCAAATAGATACTTTAGAAGCATAACCTCAATTAATTAATCATTATATATTTAAATAGATTTAAAATTTCAGTACACAGCCAACGCCTTGCTGAAAGGTCTTCAGTTAATTGGTTTATAAGCATATTAAGCGTAGTGTGTTTCATTTCCTAATCTTGCCCAAACATGGACACACACTCAGTTAAGTGGCTTTCCCACAAATTTCTATTTTCTTCAATTAAGTAATTTCTGAAATGATGCCAAATGAGTTTGGGTTAATTGGGGCACGCGGGGTGGAGAGGAGAGGAGAGCCATGGCATCTTTCAGTTCTTTAAGTTTTCAAAAGCCCCTCGATCTGCAGAAGTGATCTCGGATCTCTCAATTGGAGTTTCTTGAACTCTGCCGGGCTGCATTTAACACTTTGTAAACTCGAATCCGAAGGGTAGAAGAATTACTGAAACTCAACTTGCAAATGAAACAGAACTCAATTAAATGTAATTAAGAAGGCAGACGGACATAAATCCCACATCCCGCTTAAAAAGGGGCAACATTGAGTGATCTTTTATACGATCATACAAATTTTGGTTGCTCATGTGGGTGCACACTAATTAGATCCCAGGTGTTTCACACTGCAGCCCCATACATACATATTATTGGATTCAGTTTGCTCTGCTCGCTCTGAGTCATTGAACTGCTTCTGAGTTTCAATGTGACTCTACGAGAGGCGACTCTCCGTACAAATTGCGATTAGTAGAATTACTATTTTTCAAAAATAAATACACTTTTTGGGGAGTTACTCATGTGATGACTTACATGGGTGGAGGAAAGTTAAAAATATATACAATCAACAGTTGTTTTTTTCAGTTAGCTGATTTGTCATGCTAAGGGAAGGGTTATTATGAGTGAAAACAATCGAATATGTTTTCTTTTCACGCAATGTATTAAATTTAATTGAATTGCATTGAATCATCCAATATGATTTATATGTGGATAATGGGGGCTTTTAGGCAACTGCTTTTGTAGGAGCATTGTTATGTTAATGTTATTTCCTAAGTTAGTTTGTTTTCTATCTAACTATCTGCAGCTGGTAATAAAAAGAATGCGATATAGTTTGGTATGTTGCTATGACAACCATTCGTCGTGCATTTATTATTAAAATAAATTTAGAAGAAATTTACAGAGAACAAGATCGTTAAATACTACGCACAGGTAATTAACTAGCTAGTTAAGATCTAGGCCAGCAGACGAGCCACGCCGAAGAAGAGCAGGATGGCTCCGGCAATGGGGGCCAGGGAGGAGGAGCCGTTGCACTCGTCCTTGGTGCAGACGTCGCAGCCCAGCTGCTTAACGAAGGGCATGGAGGGATCCGACTGGCAGCCAGCTTGGATGTTGTTGATGTCCCCGAAGTAGCAGCTCCTCACGATCTGCGGATGTCCGGCCACTGGAATGGGAGCAGATTGTTTGGTTTGGATGAGCAATTGGGCCAACAACTTTCTCTAGTGGGGCTTGCTGAATGAACCCATTGTACCTTTGACTTCGAACACTTGTTAATTGCTTATTTATTCAAGGCGTATGCGTCAAGAACACCGTAGTTTATTGTCAAGGAAAACAAAGATCAACAATTTGCTTCACACCTCGGTGAAACATAATTCATTCGCCTGTGATCTCAAATAACGTATTTTTCTACAAGCTTTTTGTTTGATTCCTCTGAATAAATTTACTGGATACTGAGCTGATTGGGCTTGGCGTTCAAAAACGATCACAATATTTGTGACGGATTAATTTATCGGGCGATCTGCCTTGTAAATAAATTCACAAATGCTAATTTTGATAAGTCGAATAGCTCGGAGCTTGCGGCATTCTCTCTCGTCCCTGTCATTATTATTTTTGCTAGAACACGAATTAAGCTCTCAATTTGATGTAATTGCTGGAAAATAAGACGCAAATAAAAGTGACTAGGAATCACGTCGAAAGGGAAAAAAGTAACGTCTGAAAGCAGGTAGCGAAATATTCACGCATGACATCAGAGACTAACACAACCCGATTTTATGCGATGATCTCAGGGGCTTGTAGTGCTTAATTGCGCTATTTCCAGCTTAATAATGGAGGAATCATAGAGTTTTATTCTCAGTTTTGCTGACTTATGAAATTTTAAGATTCTGTTATTTTCCTATATGTTGTGGGACTGTGAACTCACCGCTCTCGAGGGTCTTCTTCATGCATCCAGTGGCGTTCCGCAGGGGGAAGAAGTTCTGCAGGTAGCGGGGGGGTCCGATCCTGGAGCAGTCCAGCAGCAAGGTCTCATCGGCCTCGAACTTCAGGCCACACTTGGGCATCGTGAGGGACTCGCACTGGTAGCACTTGATGGCGTAGGCTATGGGGTATAGGGGCATATGAGGCATGGATTAAATTTGTATTAAATATATGGATAAAATACTGCAGATATACAGATTAGAGCCTAAAGAACTTTGAAGGATAAAGAGAAAGGAGCTTTGGTCGGTCCCAGGGATAGGCTTCAGTTACTTGAAACCAATTTTTGTAAACAATATTTGTAATTATAAATCGAACATTTCTGCTTATATTTGTATGCAAAAAAGAACCGAAGACATCTCATTTAGAAAATGATGTTTAATTGGCGAGCAACGATTTTACTTATAATACCCGCTAATGATAATAAGTTCTTAATAAGTTTTCCTAATTTTCCCTCAGCTGGCTCTCCTTGAGCACTCCGTTAAATACAAACAACACTTTCGCAACCAACGCACCCGAACAAGCCAGACTGATCATAACGGCCACGGCCAAACTGCATTTCAGAGCGGACACCATTTTCGCGAATACTTCGAGTGTGGGAATTGCTTTTCGAAAACGAATGTTTTTAAGTCAGGCACGATTATCAACCGCCGTCAACGATGTCTGCTGCACGTCTGAAATTGTGAGGCGTTGGTGGTTGTAACAACGGCAATAGCGCAGCTCCAGCAGCAAAGTCCCTCTGAAATAATGAAATCGACTCAAAGTTTGGGTCTCAAAATGCGTTCTCTGTTTTTGTTTTGAGTGGAATTTTGGTGCTTGTTTCTATTATTTTTTCTACGCCTCAGAAAACCGGTTGTAAGCTATTATTTCGGTTCTTACCTTGTTTTATATTTTGGATGTGACGTCAGTTGTTTGTTTCATATGCATTGCCTTTATGTGCAGGCATATTGATATTGTAAAAAAAAATAAATATTCTCACAGCTTTGTATTTTCACATTTACTTGTTATTAAAATGCATCTTACCCTTAAATATACTACATCTTTGAGAATGATCTGGGTTTGTATTGAGTCAGAAGTAGATTCATCATTAACATTCGTTATCTAAAGTGACAGAATCCACACGTTTATTTGTGGAATCAGTACCAAGTTGCAAATGTTTATTATACCCCAGACAATTGAGTGCATCTAGAGGATGGCCAACTCATGCTAGCTATTTCAGCTTCCGCCCAAAAGTATGTCACCAAAAGTAGAACGACTTTACGTGGGCAAGGCTGACAAACATTCTTTTGGCCCCTAATCTCATTGAGCACGATCGAAACCTAATGAGGCACGGATGAGATGGGGTGTCACTAATCAACAAGGACGGCCAATAATTTGCATAAATTTAATTAGATGTGGCCGGCTGTGCAGACATGCGGCTCAGAATGGCTGAAAGGAAGGCTGTGTTGGAACAGCGAGGAAACTAGGACAACGGCAGGATATCAGTGAGGGTTGCATTGTCTCGTATGGAGGTTGTCTAATTGGATTTAACTTCTATGTATTTCGGATTAGTGTTTCCCGTCATTGTGATAAACAGGAAGCAGAACAGTAACTCTCCACGGGCTGGCTTTCATACTTTGGAAGACCCATCTGTTGACAGTTTTGATGGTACTACCAAATTGGGGTCTCCTTGGCTTTTCAAAAATGAACATGATAAAAATCTTAAAAAGAAAATTATTACAATAAGCAAAAAAAAAAAGTGAACGTCATATAATCACTAACAGGACGCAGGGCTATAGGACTATAAATAATATTAAAGCCATATATTGTGTATTAAAGCCATAGTTCTCTTGAAAACGTAGATGCTCATCTTGGCATGAGAGAACTTTGCGATAGAACCAAGCTGATAAGCCGAGTTCGAAGATAACCCAGCTACTTTTGGTTCAGTTGCATTTTGAGTTCCGAGATGATTGCTACGTTGCTCTTAGTATTCCCCCTGCTGTTTATGCCGTCTGATGCTACGTTGGGAACGCAGGTGATGAGCTATGACAACAAGCGGATGCTTCAGCTGATCGAGGACTTCAACGGCACCGTAACCGAGCAGCTCTTCCTGGTGGTGTCCACGTGGGGAAAACTGAAAGCCGACTTCCCCAGGGATGTGGCCAAAATCGAGGATTTGGAGGAGACGCTGCAGCATGTGGTGTGCCGGAAGGAGAGAAACGTGACGGTTCGTCATCACCTGCAGGGTTATCTCATCCGCGAACAGATCCGCGAGCATCTGGAGACCCTGAACAGCTCTGATCTGTTCCAGCGAGCGCTCCAATCCGAGGATCATGAGCTGGGCAAGTGGCAGTTGGCTTTAGGACAGCATTCCCGGAAACTCCACTGTGTGCTTAAGCCAGACCAACTGACTAGGATCCTGGAAGGAGTGATTCGTCGGACGTACACCCTGGAGGGATCCACCAGGCTGGCCGCGCTTCTCTACCAGCTGTACATCGGCAATCGGGAGTCCTATGCTACAATGGTCGAAGCCGAGTTGATGCTTTACGAGCGATATAAAAGTGGGGGAAAGAATAGCCAGGAATTCAGCGGATACATGGCTAAACTCTGGCAAAGCATCCAAATTGAGGAGTTCTATCCGGGGCTGGATCAAAACACAAAGCAACGACTTGTTGACGCAATTATAGACCTTCTCCAGTTCCTCTAAGTCCAACCCATTTATGTGCGAACTTTATTCGGTGATTCGGTTTTGTATATTCGAGTGCTTTAATACCTTGATTTTAAGTGTGTGTTTCTGTTTGTCTAGCTTCTGAGATAATTACATAGGTGAGGGCTTGTGTTCTTTACATTAAAATATCATGCTGTACATAGACTAATAAGTGAGTATTTACTGTGCTTGGGGTTTAATCTCTACTGATTATTGTTTCATTTATTTATAGTTTCTTTCGTTATGGTATTGTGTTGTTTGGTAAAAGTTTGAATTGGATTTCATTCGGAATTTGAGCTTTGAGCTTGGCAAACATCGGCACTCGGCCAGGCAAACTATAAACCTATAATCGAACCCTAAACTTCCATCTGAATGTAAGCTAATGAGTGGAGGGGCAAGTGTCCCCGAAACTAAGTTAATTCGAGCTAAACGCAAACGCAAATCAGCAACAGCTCGGCCCGAGAGCCAGGCAAAATATCACGTTCCAACTGAAAATCGACTTGGGGATCCTTTGCTTAGATGGCCAACTGTTGGATGAGGCCCGCGATGGGCAGGAGCAGCAGCATCTCCAAAATGGATGCACCTGCAAAGGCTCCGTTGCAGCGATCGGTGAGGCAGTCCTCGCAGAATATCCGCCGCACGTTCTTCTCCGGACTGGTGATGTTGCACAGCTCCACGGGATCTGATTTGTTGGTGTAGTAGCAGAACCGCTTGGTGATCAGCTTGCCATTATCTGGAATTTGTTAGATTTGTTAAGGTTCAATGTGTATAAGGAAGTGCCTCGGTCCGATTACTCACTTTCCTCCACGGTCTTGCGGCAAACGGCCCGCTCGTGATCGGAGTTAATGGTGCCGTTGCAGCTCCTCAGCAGATTGATGTTCCGCTCCTTGATCAGGTCAGTGGGAATGTTGTCCTCCTGGAAGGTCACGTCGCAGAAGTCCTCCGCCCCAATGGTGTCCGAGCTGCAGTGCCAGCACTGCAGGTGATGCTTCTGGTGCTGCTCATTTACGGCTGTAAATATAGGGGAAGTAACTCCATCAGTGTGACACGCTTAAGTTGACCTTTCATGGGGTCATATTTTCCACCAAAAAGGAAACTTTGTTTGCGAAATAAATAAATACAAGCGAGGGTGACACAGTTTGGTGTGGCTTTCCTCGGTGGACTCCAGTCAGAAGTTGACATCATCATCTTCATGTGCCGCCCCTTTTCGGTCGCCCACTGCGAAAACGGAGAATGCGTGGCCAGTCGATGTGGCGCCTCATTCGAATTTTATTACGTATACGTAACCGAATTCAAGCTGTTACAGTGCGGGGTAATTCGAAATTTGTGGAGCAGAGAATGAAGAATCTCTTGCCAAGTAATGGATGGAAACTGAACCAATACTATAAATAAGAAAGTTGTTGTTTTTGTACCAAATATACACAATTAAAGGCATAACAACAATGCCTTTCAAAAGAGGTGAGATGAGTGAATTATGTATGTAAGTACCAGTGATATTTGCAATTTTCACATAAAAAAATATTATCATGGCACATTCATGCTAGAAATATATAGTTAGCCTTCACCCCTTTCTTCCTTTACTTTGACAAGTTAGCCCTTTTATATCGAAACAACGATCTAAATACTTTAAACGCGTTGATTTATAATGAACGACACACAAAAAGTTTCTTTAAATGGGTTCCGCTTTTCCAGCCTGTAAGTCTTTTTGATTTTTTCCCTTTTGAGAACATATTACTAGTTCGGTTTCTGTTTATTTTTGTTTTCATAATAATTTGTTTTTCTTCCGTTCACCGCGTTTATTTCGCACATTAAAATACATTTTCACACCTTTAACATAAGAATTCATATAACAAACTGTTCGGATGAGTCTCAACTATTTATAGAATTAGACAAATGATTTAATTAGTCCAAGAGCCCAGATGATGTGGGAAATGAGGAGGGAAACTCCTCTAATTGTGTTGATAAGGTTGCGTGATTTGGCGCGACAGTAAATCAAGATCGTCGGTCGTGTCCTTTAAAGAGTTTTGCATGTCCGGCCCTGTGAAAATGCCAGGACATGCCTGTTTACCACAGGAGAAGGCAAACATGCCACGAATCCACTTGCTCAACTACGGCACCTTGAGGGCAAACAGTTTTGAAAGGGGTTTCTCAAAGGAGTGGTGGCTGTCAAATATTGACTATAACATATTTATAATTTTCCTTTTCCAGCTAAATTACGACATTACGCTAGAGGTGGCGATATTACGTATACGCTCCGAAGCCTCTAGTTGCAGTGACCTTGGGATGCCAGTTGTTGGAAAAGCTTGGCAGCCTTATATTGACTGGACATATGCAAAATCCATTGCCACACCGTTTGTATTCTTTCGGTTCCTTTGTTCAGGGGTCTTTGGAACAGTTTCAGGTAATTGGCACAGTTCTAAGTTGTGTAGTGTGAGTAATTGATTGTTTCCCACAGCTACACATGGAAAAGGTACTTAGGCCTTCTCTCTAGGTTTTCATAATGAATATTGTAAAAGTTGATGTTCTCAGTAAATATCCCTTTAAATAGTCCTAACACTTTTTTTCCAGTGCCATCCAAGGTCGCAGTCCAAGGGTTTTTTATCGCCCACGCTTAACACTCTAAAAGCATTCGCTGAGGTCACGCACATGGCCCGACTTGGTGTGGCTTCTTTTAAAGCAGTTCTGGGGTAATTGAAAGCTGAGACTTGTTTTGAAGGAAGTTGCACTCCACGGCCTGTCTGGGTTCCTTTGGAAACATTCCACCCTGAGGACCGACAGCTCTGCCTTTGCATCAGCAAAAGCACCCCCATCGAAATGTAGCGCAAGAATAACAAATATAATACGATACGGATCGGATGTGTGTCACGATAATCTCCGCTTCCTGGCCGAAGGTACCCCGAAACTTTTATCTGCCTGCATTATCAGTTGGCGCAAATTACGCAATTCAAGTCGGGAAGCGCAGAACTAACCCCCAAACTGGCGGCCAGACTCTGACATAGTTTCCTGCCAAGTGCGGGTAGAGATTTCCAGGGGATGCGGGATGCCAGATGTCGAAGACAGCGGGAAACTGGAGCAGGCGACATCCTGGCGCCACTCTGACATGCGCACTCCCCGAATCTCGTAAGCCCAGATTGAAACGCAAGCGAAAATAGAGCAATTAGATAATTGCAGGACACCGGGAAAGGCTAATTGAGAGCAACAGGGGGCCGGAGCTGCTGCTTCGATTCACCGCCTAATGACCCAATCACAATGCCCATTTCTCAATCACCCTCATTAAAATCAGGCGCGATTCAAAGGCATTCAACGGGCCATGGAAATATGGAAACTGCATTCGGCGTTTGGATTCTGTTTGGCAAATCATGTGGGCCGTTCCGAAATGACTGTGGAAATAAATATCGAAATGTCTGGCAGTCGGGCGAATATTTGTATTTATAGGGCATGCAGGTTGCCAATCATTGAAAAGCGTGAAAATTCTCGAAACGCGAATATGCACGTGTATATATAGAAAACGATGTCCATCAAGGAAGCAATGACCCACGAACTTGTTCCATTCGCGATGAGGAAATGTGCAGTATATTATGAAAATGGATCAACAGAAATTATTTTACTTAACTTTTGGCATTTCAAGTATGTAGACAATCGGGATTTCTTTACTAATTCTTGTATTTTTCAAAAAGAAAAATAAAAACATGCTACAAATCTCACCTTTATTGTGTAATTTTAAACTGGCCTAACTGCTCGCAATAAATAATAGTGCTCATAATTTTCAAATGTCTTTTCTCTTTCTGCACGTGTTCAATGCAAAATAAACCAGTGAGCGCTTCTATATTTAAGCCCACATAGCCTCCTATTAATATTTCATTATATTCCACACATCCTTTATTAATTTGTTTACGACAGATAAAAACAGACCCATCATTTTAAGTGTCGTCCATAAATCCGCTTTCGAATCGAGCGAAACATAAATTGCCAAGTATATTTTATGGATTTCACCTGAAACTTTTTTAGTTGTAAGCCAAATTTTGAGAATTTTTATAAACACCGCAAGGGAAAAGCGCTAAATGGCCGCCGGAAAAACTACATAAACAAATTGCGCGAAAATTGGAAACAAATTTCATTCATGGGCTCTGGGTATGAAAACCAACACACCTCAAACTTTATGCGGATCCGCGACCTTGTGGGCCAGATGGAATTACAGGTGCACAGAAGAAAATTGTGGTCCGAAATTATGCTGAATTTCGAGTACATTTTGTAATTAAGAAGGGTGTTTACTCTGAAAACCAGTGAGCTTTTAGAATTTTCTCTGTGCACCACACACATTGGAAAAACTGGATAATTAGACCACCTCTTGGGAGCTTTATGTTTACAAGGGGACTTAAGAGCGTTTCAGTTTGCCGATCGACACTTTGTTGTTTTGGACGTTTAACACATCTCACCTGTGATGTGCCAGGCATTGGCCAGCAGGAAGAGACCAGCCAGAAAGGCTTTCATCGGCACCGCTGACATGGCTTTCTTGGAATGTTTATGCGAATCCTTTGGGGATGCGGAACGCGACTTGGTGGCGCCTCTGCTGGGTGGCGAATATTAGGTCCTCCGAGGGTTGGATGGATGGATGGGCTTTAAATCGCTTCGAGAGTGCGCGCGATGCAGACGGTTGCTCGGCCGAGGAACGACTGTGGATGTTGCCGAGGCTTCTTCGCCAGAGTGCCAAAGTCTTGCTACTGAATGTTGCTGGCAGCGCAGTCGCGTCGCTGCCCGCACTGCAGCTGTTGTTGTTGCCTCGCTTCTGGGGAAACCCTTAGTCGCCACAGCACTTTTTGTATTTCCTGGCGTATCCAATGGATGCCCACCAGACAGCCAGCCAGACTCACGCATTCGGCGGCTCTGTGCTTGGCCAGCGTTTGCCCTTTTTTCGATTTCATTGAGCAGTGCAGCTCAATTGATGACGTTTCTTTTGGTTCTTTGCTGGAAAAACAAGCAACGTAAACAGGCTTAGCTGGGTGTGCGTCTTTATTTATAAGTACCCGGATGTAATGTAATTAAATTACTATATCTTGTATATAAAAGTGGCACTTTAAAACATATATTAATACCTACAAAAGGCATATATCAAATACAAATTAAATATACATAGGTCGTACTAGCTTTGTGCATTCATTTTAGTACTTCATAACCATACTGACAACGAATTGTACACCCCTTACATCTACGCTCATGTCGAGGTATTGAATTTCAAATTTCATTCGCTACCCCGAAAACGCTCGAAAACTGGTTATGATGTAAACAAGATGATAGAACAACCCTAGAAGTAATACTTGCTGATAAACGTTAAATTATTATTTTATAATCTTAAATTTGATATAATAATAAATAAAGTACTTATATATGTAAGTTTGTTTAAAACATTTGAATAGCTGTGATATAAACCAATTTAGGGTGGCATGGTCACCCCAAAACAGAGTGGTTTGCAACATCGCTAAGCGGGGACACAACGTCAGCCACAAAAAGCTTTTCCTGCCGAATTTTTAATTTGCAAATGGAAAATTTGAGCAGATTAAAAGAACCTCCTTTACTGAACTAAGAGACGATCGGTCAACGACACTCCTCAGGTGATTTAATCCACTCAAAACACTTCCCCCTCATTAGGCAGTTGGCATATCTAGATCTGAATGCAAACAGCCATCATAAATGGTTAAATCGCCAGCGAAAATGATTCATGAGTGCAGGATGCAGTGGCACAACATTTGGCAAACGCAGCTCGGCGGAATTAGCCAAATTTGGCAACACTCCTACCAAATTGGCGACACACGCACCTGGCAGATATACGATTTCGTATGCAAATCTTGACACTAATCTGCGGCTCAGTTGCTCCTCCTCCCAGTAGTTCCATGCCCAAAAGTTGACAGAGCGTGAAAAACGCGCACGCACCCGCCAGCTCGCCAATGGAATCGGTTGGGTCGGATCGAATCGGATCGGTATGGATCGGGCCAAGAATGGCCGGGGTTAAGGCCTGATCGGTGGAAACCGCATTCGAGTCACTGACTGCGCATGCGCAGCGATCAACAGCCAACAGCTGCCCTCCGGGGCGTATGCGTAACATTCGATTGTCGATTCTCAATATATTTTCCAAAGCGGCTGCGCCATGATAAATGGCCAGTTTTATTGGAAACTCTGTACGACATTTTCGCCAGCCAACAACACACGCCGAAAGCGGCAACAACAAAAATAAAACTAAAATCCAAAACAAATAAAAGCCGTGCGACAAGTTTAAATGGCCAAAAGCCTAGCTGCCACCCATTTTATATATTTATTTTGCGTTATTTCACTCTATGTTGTAAGTGTTTTTCTTTTTTATGACAGCCTTCGCATTTCGTGCCATGTGACAAACTTTATTTATACACACCGCTGGTTTTATGCGATTTTAATTAAAGCATAATGAAATTATCACGCTACCAGGCGGCCCCCGAATTTAGTAGCAATCTGTCTTAGCATCCAGTCTTTAAGCCCTGCAAATCCTACGCTCAATTGACGGGGTCAAATGTCATTGCGATTCGCGAAAAGGGAGTTTTGCGGATATTTTGAATTTGCGTGGTTGCCAATTAACGAATTTCGCCAATTGAATGAAAGACTGAACTCATTTCCGCTTGCTGACCATACATGTGGATACAAACAGCACCGCACCATGAAGAAGGCAAACGAACGCTCCTCAAATCAAATGCAATGTCAAGCGCAGTGATGTGAGACAATTACTCTTGATTTGCCTGGCAAAGTGTATACTTAACGTGGGTTACGTTAGCTCAAGTCGGTGACTATGTGCACCTATATAGTATAGTATATATAGTATAATCGGGCTGATGTCACTTACCTTCTCAGGCACTGTACATTTGTGTATCTATCAATATGATGAGTTTTTAGGCCTTAATAGTGCACTATAAATTTAATTATTTAATTCAGTGGCCTGGTGCGATTAAATTTTAAGGGGTGGATATGCATATCTAGCTTGGCCACATCCAGCTAATTGGCACGGGGCACACATCCCACCTTGTAGATCCTGAAGGGCACATTGTGGCGCCTCTCGTCCAACGTGATGAGCATGCAGTAGAGCAGTTGCTGCAGCTTTCGCATCCTGAGCACATACGGGGCACTTTCGCAGTCCTTGAAAAGGGGCCTTCCCCTCGCCTGGCAGTGGAAGAGGAAGAAGGCTCCTCCGGAGGCAAACTCTGGGATAAACCCAAAGGCCAGAGCCTGATCCCTCAGCTGAAGAATTCCCGTTTGCAGATGCTGGCCGAAGAACTTACTCAGTGCGGATCCCAGGCTCTTGGTTCTGCTGTACAATTTGCCGGTACAGAGCTTTTCGATGTCCACCCAAAACTCGTGACCATCGAGGAAGCAGGTGGTGTTCAGGCACTCCAGGCAGAGCTGTCCTGTACGATTCCAATGTTGCCTGGTCGCCAAGCTTTCGTCATAGTAGCACCGCCCATTCGACATGATCTTGTCCAGCGCGCTGGAGTTCCAGGAATCCAAGGACTGATAACTGCCTGCACAACAGGCTAACACGCAGCATGCCAATGCCTGGCCAGGAGGCGAGGTACTTCCGGATGCGGCCTCCGACGAGGAACTGTTTTCCCCGGGTTTCACTTGCTGTGTGCTGCCCCAGAGTGACCACAAGTGGTTGGAGATCTCCACCTCGTAGTGCTCCTCCTTTTCCCCACTTCTCTTCCGCAGACAACCTTCTGCATTGTGCTCCAGAAGCCGACTCCACGGCGGCAAAGGCCTCTCAGGGTGGACAACTTCCCTGGCCATCGAACGGGTGGAAGTGGGTTTTTCCTTGTGTCCTTTCCACATTTCGGATGTTGTTGTAGGAGTGCTAGGTGTTTCAAGGCCAACTGAATTTGGATACCCAACTTCGGGAAAGCTACATATTTACTTCATCTTCTCTCCCATTGAGCAATATCAAAAAAGTAAAGGCGATTCCTAGAACCACGCACAAATTTTAATTTAAAAACAGTCGCTTTGCTGCTTATTTTATTTGTTTTAAAATCCTTTTCTAATTCAAGCTATTAGCAATCCGAACAATATAATAAATCCACTTCTGGCATACCATCTAATTACGATTTATTTATATACGTTCAGGCAGCGCCCTTAGGCTCTGTCCGTTCAATTACAAATACAATAATAAAGATATTACATGATATTACATATTACAACAAAGTTAAGTGTGATCGAGTGATTTATGATGGGTGTAGAGTACTGACTACGAGTAACTGTTTGATTTTTCGTGGCTGAGGTGACCCAGTAACATTTACGCGGATGATGTCGAAAGGGTGACCCCGATGGACGGGCTTTCCCCAACCGGGGCATCCTGTTCGTCTGTGATTTGTGCAGATTCGTGAGGGCAAAGTGACTAAAACTTGTTGAAGAAATTCAGTTAAGTCCGGGCTAAGCACCGAAATTCCCGGCCAGTTCAACTTCAGCCTGAAGTCCCGCAGTTAAGTCCGGGCCAGATCCTTTGGCTCATTTGCACAGCGGCAAGTGCCGGAAGGCTGCTGCCAGCAACAGGGGCAGCATGAGCAGCAGGACTCGTGGAGTGGCGCCACTGGCTCCGTTGCATCCGTCCGTGGTGCAGGTGCGGCAGTAGACGGTTTTTATGTAGGACGATGTCTGGTCATTGGCGCACTTGTCCGCCGAGTCGTCCATGTCCTCGTAAAAACAGGAACGCGAAATCACCCGCTTGCCGTAGACTGAAATTGAAAGAGGAGAGCAGTACGTTTAAAAATGTTCACTTGACGATTTTAATTAATGTCTGCTCCTTGTATGCGCATTACATTTCATTTGCGCGGACTGCATATTTGAGCCATGAATAAAATCTCAGAATGTCATTTGAAACTGCCGCACTGCATTTCATGTCAGTGTCTAAGGCAGCAGTGAACATAAAAAATTATTTTATAACTTTCGAAAATAAGTGAAAACTTTACGTGTAGCATAAAATTGGGATTTACTACCCATGTCCATCTGATTATTTGAGTTGGTCAAAAGAGATATTTCATTGCTTTTCTTGGGTCCCTCGGTATTGTTAGTCGAACTAAAATCCATTAAGCTGTTTCCATGTTATTTTATGGTGATCTTTTAAGAAAGTATCTGCTGACCTCTTTTCACCCACTAATGTGTTCAAGGCTCCTATAGATTCCATATACTTCAGCAAGAAACACACACGATTTGCCAAATCAAAGCTGAAACTCGACGAAACTAGAGACAATTTGCAATCAGACGGCAAATGAAAAACAAAAATCGAAATCGCACAAAAAATCCAAAACAAATTGCGTGATATGTGTGTGCGCGGCAAAAAGAACAAAACGACAAACTAGCAGAAACATTTCCAATGGAATACGGCAAAAGCGAACTTTAAAAGCCGCTCGAAATGGACAGAGCTGGCCATTTTAGTGATTGGCTTAGACGGTGGACAGTGGACCACAGTCGGGCTAATAAAATTGTTGACAATTGTCGCCTTATCACGGCCGTCGCATCAAACAAGGCTCAGAACTCAGAATGCAGCAACCGCCGTGTGTGCCACATTGCGCATACGCCGCGTGCACCGCTCGCTAGAGCTGAGCGGCCAAAAATTCCGCTTGGAAATTGTCGAACGCACACATAGCGCCATAACTTTTAATTAATTTATGAAAATACCATTACTTCCGATGAAATCTATTATCAAAACTAAACATCTTTATTGCTTATTTTGAGTTTAACAAACGAACGTCTTTTTCTCACATCATAGAGCAGAAACCCCTCATAATGGGAAATAAATAATTGTTATTTGAAAGCTGTTCAAGTGGATCGCGCCAAAACTTGTCAGCCCAGAAAAGTTAACTTGTAAGTCGGGACATTTGTATCAGAAATTGACTTTATGTATGTCTCCCTTTGGCTCGTCGTTTCCCCCGAGAAAAAACCAGAAATAAGCTGTTGGCCGCCTGAAATGGCCATAAGCGCACTTACAACACGTTGCAAAATACTTACAGATGCCGAGCAAAACCAACAGGCTGCGGCTAATTGCTTGGCTTTATATTTTGGCATTGTTGAATACGTTTTTAATTTGACATTTGCTAAAAAGTTAGCCACTCGTCTAGCTAGGCTTCATAAGCAATTAATTTAACGGCAAATAAAACCCAGATGGCAGCAACCAGTTGCATCGCCTAGTTGCATTTTTCTCAGACACATTCTGCCGCCATAGCCCCCAATTTTGCCCCTCATCTTGGAGTCGTAATTGAGCGCTTCACGCTGTGCAACAACTTAATTAATTTATATGTATTTTGTGTATTTTTTCTTAGCCCGTATATTATGTATTTTGCGCATTACAAGCGCTGCTCATGTAGCTGGGGACCAAGCTCAGTCGCAGATATAGATACTCGTGTAGCGATGGCCGAGAGTCTGCAATCGCAATTTTAATTGCCAACTGCCAGGCTCAAATCTTGCAAAGACTCGGCGAACCAATTTGTAGACGCTTAATTGCAAAAATTTAATGGTGTTCATTAATTGGCCATAAGAAATTGCCCAAATGCGACTCAAGAAATCTCAGTCGCCGCTTCTGATGGTTATTGAATTGCAATGAATTAACAAGCTATTTGAATTTATGTAACACAATGGGAACTATTAAGTCAACTGGTTGCTATCGCACATTGTTTTCCTTTTCAATACCTTTGTAAATAACCCTTGTCTATATAAGCAATGTTTTTCGTAACTCCTACATTTGTATTTATACGAGTATATGCACTTTTTCTATAACTATAAATTACCGCTTTTTATAGAGCGTGCAGTGAAGTTTTCCAAATACAATTGCATCATTGCCCGGGTTCATATGGTTTATTTCATTGTTTGTTCGACTGACCCACATTTAAAATCCGAGCCCGAATCGTCTGCCGGCAAGTTAATTTATTCAGTGGCCAACAATGCAAAGTGAATTTAGATCAAAATGTAACGACACGGATCGCTTCACAAATTTATTTATTGTGCCTTGTTTTTAGTTTGTTTTCTTGTCATATGCAAATGTACATATTCCACCAGTTGCGGACAATAACAAAAAATAACAAAACTAGCAATAAAATCGGACTTAAGATCGCCAAAGCCCACGACGAAATATCACTCATACGCCCCGTTCGCCGGCTCTTTCTCCACATCAATTTGCCGCAAATTAGCGGCACATGCAACTGCGGGCCAAAATGTCGCCACTTGTTGTGGTTGTTGTGGCCCCGCCCAAACACCACCTGCCACGCCCCCACCAAACGCCCAGCAACAGGGGCAGCTGCAGTTGCAGATCCAATTCGTTCCGTTGGCATTGTTGCTGCATTGTCGCCTGCACTTGTTTGAACCTTGTCAGGGCAATAAATTTCAATCTTGTTCGGCTCTCGGCCACAGCCGGGTGTGAGTGGCGTCGATCCAGCGATCCCCCACTGCCCACCAACAGGAATCTACAGTGCAAGAAATACCATGTGCCATTCCATGGGGTATGGTTATTTCTGAAATTTCAGATTTGTCTAACTTGTCTGTCTTTTCAAGTGTAGCTGTCCACAGACCGCACACGCGGTCACAACAATGCGAATGCAACGGCTGACCAATTATTCATGCCCGTGCTTTTCTTTTGGAGCTCCACTGACACCGAGTGTTTTATGTGGAGCGCCCATAGGTGTGGGGGTTTGATCTCACCTTCCTGCACCAGTTTCTTGCAGACGGGCCGGGCATTCACCGACTTGGCGCCCACCGAGTAGGTGCAGTTCACGTAGCTCCAGTACCGCTGCTGCTCCGAAATGGTCTCCGGCATGAAGGGATCGTTGCAGAACTCGCCATTGGAGACGTCCGTCGAACAGCGCCAGCATCGCAGCACCGCGGAGGCTGAAATGGGTAAATGGTATCAATTAGTCGGGGTACGTTCAATTTAGATAATCTTCGGTGCATTACAGGGGAAGTCTACAAGCAAAATTTAATTTTCAAGGCATGTATTTTCCCTTAATCGATAGGAATTCCTTACTGGAAGATATATTAATCGATACATTAATCGATTCATTAATATTCAGAATTGTCAAAATAGAATTACAAAATAATCGGTTTCTTATCCGATTCTTAATTATATAAATATAACTAAATAACATCTTTTGGTTATACCTATTTTTGTTCTAAAATATATATTTAAAATGTTTCAGTGGCTATTTTAAGCTCAAACAACCTTAAGTTGGCTCTAATTGATCCTCAGTATTCTTGAGACCACCTGCTATAGCAATCGCAGTAAAGTTACTGACTTATTCCTACTTTCCCAGTCCATAATCGTTCCACTAATGAATCGCATCCCATCATATTCAAACGGAGTAGCCGCCCAGTCGTAGTTTCCTGCTGCGTTAGATGCCGTTGGCGGATATCTTTGAAATATTGCCGAGCCGCCACCGATTTCCGTCGGGTGCCTTTTGGCCGAGTTATTTATGCGACAGGCGATGGGGCAACTGCCTTATAAAAGTGTCAAAAAGTTCGACTTCGGCTGCTTTATGCGTGCGATTAGCCGCTGCGACTAGTGTGTAAGTAATTATTTGATTAAACTGAGCCAACGATTGTTGCATACACCGCAAAAAATATATGATTCCTGTCGTATTTGCAAAATAAATATAAGTTTAGTTTCAAAAGGGATATTTCACTCCTGGTTATAATGATACTGCTTCTTGGATTAAAAATTCATTGACGTTAGTTAGCATTTGATAAGTGAATTTGATCGCATATTTTGAAGTGTTCGTGGTTCTGAAAATGTTTGAGTGATGATGATGACTGCGGCTGTGATGGCGGCCATAAAACTCGTTTCTCTGGCCAATTTAAACGTCAAACGTTAACGTTCGGGTTAAATGCACTTAGCCAACACTTTGAGGTGCGTTTAAGCGAAAGCCTAGATAAGTCGAAAGGCGGCGGAGGGGGGTGCGAGTGGGAACGAAGTGTGGAGGGGGAAGCGGGGAAAGGCCGGAGAAGTGTGCCAACGCATTGGCCGAAAACGTGTTTTCATTTTTTTCGGCCAGCGACCGCATTTGGCCATAAACAACCAGCATAAACATTGCAATTTGCGTTCGATTCGCATTCGCATTGGCAGTTGGCAATTGGCAATTGGCAATTGAATGCAATTGAGAGCCGAAAAACTGCCGCGAAAAGCGGCGTAACCGAGATGAAAATTATAATCATTTACAATATATTGAAATTAATTGACAGCTGAATTGTCAGATCGTTTGCAGAATTGTTTATTTGCGCGTCCGTTCCAAGTCGGTGGCACTTTACTAATGGTAATGACTGTAATTCCATGGAAACTGAAAATTGATATTGTGCCTGTCAGTTTGCGTGGCTGCATTATGCCAACCGATGTGGCAGCCGCAACTGCCCCCCAAAAATGGTCAGAAACATACGAGTCTGAGTCTGAATCTGAATCCGAATCCGAATCGGAATCGGAATCGAATTTGGGCCCGAATGGTGGCCGCTAAGTGCGTAAGTATTTGTTGGACGAGATGTTTTCGCCATTGGTTTTGGCCATCGGAATTCGGCTTTAATCATCGTTGCACCAGCCAGTGGTTTATGTAAGTGAAAAAATCCGGTCTCTCTCAAATATCTAATTTAAATTTTGAAACCACTTAATATAATTGCGCTGCTGCATAACATCGTTAAATTAAATAATGGTTGATATTTTAATTGGCAAACAGCTTACACTGCTTGCACGTTCCATGAGCGATTCCTCATTGGATTGCATCCCACTTTGTCAAGCCTATAAACTACACCAAGTTTATTGCCCTTCGCGACCATATAGGCATATGGAAATATGGAAGTACAGTATGTGCATATATGTATAGCCACCCGAAGAACTAGTCTTCAACAATGGGGCACAAAGTTTCCCACACAGACTTTGGGGTTCACATGCAATTTTTCCATTAAGGTCCAAACTTGAGGAAAACTGCCAGTTGGACTTGCAACATTTTGGACCTGCCCCCTAACGTCTATGAGCCCTACTACTCTGCCCCCAAAGCAAAAGTGTTGATTACCAGCCCCATTTCCAGATTTTCGCCCAAGACTCCCACAAACTGTCGTCCATATCGCAACGCATTTAACTTGCAAACTTACGAGTGTGTGGAACCCCGATTGTGGGGTGCTTTGTAACCCTAAAAACCAACAGAGGTTCCCCTGGAGTTGGGGCTTCGCTAGAAAGTTTCACTCTCCATTTGACTGACATGCAATCTGGGTTCGTTCAACTGCGAAATTGTCGAATGCAAAGCTCGTCGAACGTTTATCAAAATTGCAGCACATTCGCGCCGAATGCCTAAATAATTAGCCAGAAAGGTATTCAGAAAATTAAGGGGATCGGCTTAGGGAGTGGTTTTATTGATGGCCTAGTTGAGTGCCAAGAGAGCCCTCGTAATGATAGAAATCTAAAAAAATATACATTTCCTAAGATTGCATCTCTACACTTTCAAAAATGCATATACTTGTTAACAACTTAGACACTTATATCACTTCTATAAACATTCTGTATATAATTTGTGTATCATGTGATTCTACAGATGGGGATACTAGAAAGTATCCTACAAGTAATAAGTAATTTTAATACATTTCTGAATCTATATACATGTGATGCAAGCTCTGAAAACTTTTTGCATTCCATAGCAGAAAAAAGTTTGTTTTTATTATTCACGTTGCATTATACGGCAGAAATAGTATGGTTTTATTATTCACGTTTGCGTAATATCCTGTCATTATTATTTCTGTATTAAAGTTTCTCGCTGAAAAGTGATCTTAACTTGAAAACCTTAATAATTTTGACAAATCTAGTTAAATGCATCGGTTGCATTCAAGGGAGTCTTCGTTTTCACTTCCATATTCGCGATTACTGCGTTGTAAGTGCAAGTAAATTGCAGTGAATTAGTAAGCAACCGAATAGATTTAATTAGGCTTGTCTGAGGCAACGACAACAGCAGCGGATTATTAATTAAGACGATCTGCCGACCGAAATCGAGATCGAGGAATGACATTTAAGATTACTCGAAGGTTAAGGCTGGATATGCCTCATCAAGTATCTGAGGAGAGGATGAGCTGTTTATAATGGCTGAAATAATTGCATGTACAGAGCAATGTGTTGATTCTGGCCATACCCTTTAATCTTGATTATTTACATGTCGTTCTGGTTGATCTCAGATTAGTCATTTTTTGGGGCGGGTCCGAGTGGTCCGTTGGGCTTATGCCACTCAAAGTTGTCATTTGCCACGCCCACGCAACATAAACACAAATAAACTTTTAGTTGATGACATGACTAGATATGTGGCACGCTTTTCAATGAAGGTTGAGGTGAATTTGAGTAATTGTTGAGACTCACAATAAAAGTTATTTTATACCCCTCTTTGCGTAATGAAGACATTTCCAGAAACGAAACATTCCCCATTTCTCAACATTTTCCTCTGACATTTTTCATGGCTATTTATAATATTTTTGTTTCGCATTTTTAAGGTTGAAAAAATGTTTTCGTTCCCATTACGTTCGAACGTCGTGGTTTTGAAGTAAAAATAAACACGAAAGAGGTGCGGAAAAATATCGAGCAAGTGCATAAATAATAATAAATCATGGAAATTAAATATTTTTCTCTTAAACTGCAGGTATTTCAAGTGCATTTCATCGGTCCAGACAATTGCTCTGATAATGCGAAAAACCTGAACGCTGTGCAGACAGATGGCCATGCATTAAAACAGTCTTATCAATTGGGTCAGGAATTGAAAACAATTGATTGTTAAGTTATCACACATTGAGATTATAGGTAACAAAACCAGTGAGGAATTTTAAATACCATATATTAATTATTTTGTATTTTCTTATTAGAAAATAGCTATCAAAGTTCAACATATTAAATATTAAAGTAACGCAACATTGATTTATATTTCTGCATCTTTCACAACTTTGCTTTAAATACTCCACTTTAATAAGAGTTCGCACAGCTTACATCCGCTGCCAAATACTTTAATCTGACTCAGTTTTCCCCCATTTTCCGCACAAGCGAACCCTTTAGATGTGGTTCAGTGAACTCCAGCTTGCCGTTCTGTTGCACATTTAAATGGGAAATCACGCCCACGCACTTAAGCAACTCCGTGCCCCAAGACTCCGACTGCGCTTAATTAGCTCCCATGCGAGGCGGATTCAGTGGCTTGTTAACACACCTGTATTGAAAACCATCAGCAAGGAGAAAAGGCCCAGCAAGAGGCAGCCTGTTGAACCGTAGGCCATGATAATTCCTTCTTTTTATGCGTTCCTTGGTGGAGATTTCAAGGTATATCACTGCACACAGGCACTGCACTTTAGGGGTATTTGAATTTGCCTTAGCTTACGATATTCCACAATAACACTCGCCTTGCGCGATTTTCCGAACACGCATGCGACCCGTTGACAAACTGACTGCGAACTGAAAGCTGAAGCGAAGCGAACTGAAGCTGAGAACTGAGCACTGAGCACTGAGCACTGAACACTGAACACCGAATAGTACGCGGCAGTTGAACCAATAACAAAACGAACCCAACCCCAAACGCACGCGAGTCGCCATGAGAGAGAGATCGTTGAAGGCGGTCGAACCGACAGATTGAAAGCAGGCGATTGAAAGAGTGCCCCGCGTTCAACGAGCAGAACAATATTCGGGGCTCCCAGGGAGGCACTTCTGCTGCTCGCACTCGGATTGGGTTGAGTTGGGTTGAGTGGATTCGAGTGGAGCGACGCTGGGTCGGGTTTACGAGTTTACTGCTCCGCGATATAGCTGCACTTTCTTAATGGTGCCCGCAAACACTTGCAGTTTCAGAAGCAGCACAGTGGTGCCAGATCTAAAATCGGTCTCAATCGAAGTGTATGATAGATATGCAAATATTAACTAGGGCAAAATGGAATACGAGTAAAATAAATTTAAAATAATACCTTACATTGTATTTTGGTCTAATTAAGTTAAGTCCTCTAAGCTAAAGTTCATAAAGCATAGTTTTAATCGGGAGCAATAAGTCGAATCGATGTGACCATATCAGTGTGTCCGTCCGCCTTTCTGTCCGTATGAACTTCTATATTCCCTATAAAAGCTACAGATTAGGAGTTCAGCCTCTAGTGACGCCGACGTTTCTTTTAATTTTATTATTTTACATTATAGTATAATATTGTTTATTTTATCCACATTCCACACATCTCAACCCACTGTGCACTGTAGCCGTTGCGTTTTGCCGGACCATTTGACGCCTAATAGGAGCCACCGTCGCCGTTTCAGTCGTCATCGTCACTCTCGTTTCGCACCGACTTCTTCGACGCCGTGTTGACTTCGATTTCGCCATCAGTGTCGCCCGTCTAATCAAGTGCAACTCTCTGATAAGAGAATGCATTGGATGGGGATTATTTGGCAGGAAACGGATTAGCTTAGCCACCAGCAAATGTTGCAAGTACTTTATGCTCTTTCAATTGTATTCGGAATGTGTGGGTATTTTAAAGTTTGCTTTTATCACTTTTTCGGATGAATAAGTGCATTCGAGTCAATAATGTTTGTTTTGCGTTTGGACTATTCACTTTTTACAACTCTTTTATATGACACGAGTAAGTTTTGAAAACGTTTTATTGGAAGCTTTTTATTACTGAAGAAGAGTGGAGCCACGGCGAACACAGGATTTTGGCTTGATTCTAGTCTTAAAGTACATTAACTTAATTATAAGTGATTTTCCTTTTATATAGAATGTTCAAATACAACAAATAATGTAAATACCAAAAATAATTGACTGTTATTATTTGGCGTGAATTTCATATTTCATATACTTTTACAAAGGTCAATTCTTTTCCAAAAAAACCAAGACAGGTTCACTGACAGGACACATAATTGGCTTATCACTTGTAGCTCAAGCCTGAAAAATACTAAAGAGGTTTATTTTATACCAGTCTCATGCAAGTATAACCAAAAAACTTTCCATCTCACGTAAATATAGCGCAAAACCAAATGGAAAATATACATATGTACATAGTACTTGGACATAGAAAATGAGTTGAGAAAGTTCATTGTACACGAAATATGTCACTTTGCTCGAGTAAAGCCAATAAACTACGCCTCCTTCAATGGAACAGAGGGATGATAAGACAGAAACTCCTTAGTGGAGGAGGTTTGTCCACTCCAGTAGATTGATTGTTCTTCGTTAGCATATGCTCAAGCCCAAGGAAAGTGGACAATGACGTGTGGGTCGCTCTGGGGCTCGTATATTCGATGATTAATCAGATTTTTACCGATTTATTGATGAATTCGTTTGTTGGCTGCACACAAATTAGAAAATAATTGAAGCCTGCCCCGAGAAATCGATTCAAGTAGTCGGGCGTACTAAGAACTTATGTTGGTCATTATGCTGAAAGCGATTAAGGAGCAGCAATTAAGCAGAATATGTAGTGGTTAATTTAGGGGACATGGAATATTAGACTTATACATTGCCGGAAACTTTGGCTGTATATCGAAATTATATATAATCTGATCTTGTCACGTTCCAGCATTCCCGTCAGCCAAATCTTGTTTGCTTGAACAATTCGCATCTGCTTCTCAGTAACTGACAATGAACATGGCAAACTACTGCCGAAAACAGTTCGCTTGGCTAAATAATAAACCTTAATTATAGGTTGGACGCCAAAAAAGAAGTATAAAATAGCATCTCGCGCCGCTTACCATCCGAGACCATTTTGCTTACAACGTCGGTTACAAAAGCGGAAATCGGTAATTGCCTGGCTTTACAATTTTAATTTCTGCAATTAAGAACTTTTTAATGTTAAAGATCCCAGCAGGGAAATAAAGTTCTTAAATAAATAAAGAGAGTTTAAGCTTGAGTGTAAATTATCGTGATTCCAGAAGTCTAGACGTTCATACAGACAGACGTGTCTAGATCGACTCAGCTATTCCTATCTAGAAGGTATATAGTTCATAGGGTGTGAAGCGCTGCTTTGTGCTTGTCACAGACATAAAGTATACTCTTTACTCTACGTGTAAGGGGTATAAAATGTACGAAAATATGAATTGTTATTATTGCTTTAATTATTCTTAAGTATTTTAACGAGTATGATTGCTTAAGATTCGATGTTGATGAAATTACAAACAATATTGTACATTAAAAAAACTTATATATATTGAATCACTGTCAAACAAAACATCTTTGTGTAATTTCTAAAAGATTCTAAGGATCACTCAACGAAATCCAACCGAAGCGCATACATCTTATATCACGATGGCGAGTCTTATTTGATTATTGTGCAGACTATATACATATAATCCATACAATTTAATTTGTTTTCACTTTTTGACGTCGTTTTATAATGAAGTATTTGTGTAAGTAAACTAATTTAAAAACAAATTGAGCAATAAAGAATGTATAATAATTGCACCGCACGTGGCCACGTCGGTGTCTTCTCGCTTTACCGACGATTTCTACCAACGTTTGGCCCAGGAAAACGCCGAAAGGAATCTAATTTGATCCCTATCGGTGGAAATCGCACTGAGCATGGCATTCATGGGCGCCAGGGCAAAGACAGCCCAAGAAATGAGGGATGTGTTGAAACTGCCCGACGACAAAAAGGAAGTGGCAGCCAAATTCAAGGATCTTCTGAGTAAGCTCGAAGGGCGCGAGAAGGAAGTCATTCTCAGTCTACCAAATCGCATATACATACGTTAACTATAAGTTCGAGCTAGTACCGGACTACAATCAGGTGCCAAATTTATCGAGCTGGCCTACAGAAATTCAAACCTTTCCATGGTCATTTATCTACCGGACAAGGCCCATGGTCTAGCAGAGTTGGAGAAAAATATGGTTGGATTTACTCCGAAACTTATCAATATTAATGTGCATCTAAGGCTTCCCAAGTTTAAAATCGAATTCTTCGCTCATCTAGAGTCAGTTCTTATAGCGGTGGGTATTTACAGATCCTTCTTGGTACACCCTTAGAATCACAGACTTAACTTATAGATGGGCATACAAGATGCGTTCAGGACATCTGGTGACTTCAATGATCTGATCGCGAACAGTGGGGGCGTCGTTAATGAGGCGTTTCTAGAGGTTAATGAGGAAGGTTCTGAAGCAGCGGCTGCAACAGGTATGTACTCGATTGGCCTCTAATACAATTCTAAAATTTCTTTTTCGGCAGCTGTGATTTTTAGGTATAAAAGCCAATGGATTTTAATGTCAATCATCCATTTGCCTATGTCATTCGCGATGCGGAAACCATTTACTTTCAGGGCCACTTCGTGAACCCGGACCGATAAAATGTCCTTTTTTTTTTTGTTTTTTTTTTATATATAACAACGCTTTGGCTGAAGCTGATAAAATACATATACCAGATTAGTAAAAGTAAATTAATCTTTATTTATAATTATACTCCATATTAAAGGGAAAGGTGTTTCGGGGTTTATCCTTTTGTAGAAGGTCTAGAAAGTAGTGAGTACCTTATTACCTTTATTATGGGTCTTATATTTAGTCAATGTATAAGCCATTTGATAAGATCGTAAGAAGGGAAAATAGGAAAATTGTAATCACGTAAAGGGGAAATATTTTACCCGATATCAAAACCCTTAGCCAATGTCACAACCTGATCTCCATGGTAACACAAATGCTATGCTTGACTGAAATCTCCCGGACAACTGAACAACTGTTTAGCCAAAACAAAGAAATTATTGGTTAAAGATATTACCGAAATGAAGTTAAAAACGCGAATCTGCAAGAAAAGCTCTATAAAAAACTCGGAAACGGCAGAGGAAAGCAGCAAAAGCACTACAAATTATCCGCTGAGTTGCGTGGATTGGAGCAGCAATGAAGAGATCTATTTTGTGAGGTGAGTTGACTTCATTTGATATGATTATTTGATAACTAATATAACATTCTCCAGCGATGACCACCAGATCTTCAAGTGGAGCGACGTGAGCCGGGACTCAGTTGAGGTTGCCAAGCTTCCGGATGACTTTGTGCCCACGGATCTGCACTGGCTTTTGCTGGGCGGCAGGGGCAGTGGTGGTGGAAAGGGTAGCGACACCCTGCTAATCTGCAGTAATGATGGAAGATTCGTAATCCTGAACAAGAGTGCCCGCGTGGAGAGGAGCATTTCAGCTCATGCAGCAGCTATAAGCTCCGGTCGGTGGAGTCCCGACGGCGCCGGACTTCTGACCGCCGGCGAGGATGGTGTGATTAAGATCTGGTCCAGATCAGGGATGTTGCGATCCACAGTGGTGCAGAATGAAGAGTCTATCCGATGCGCACGATGGGCGCCCAACTCCACGTCCATAGTATTTTGCCAGGGTGGACACATATCCATCAAGCCACTTGCCGCCAACAGTAAACTAATAAGGGTAACCTTTAATATTTTTCAATAAATTAAAACTTATTTCTAACCTAAATGTTTACATTTTAGTGGCGTGCCCATGATGGCCTGGTGCTCTCCCTCAGCTGGTCCACGCAATCCAATGTTATAGCGTCCGGAGGCGAGGACTTTCGGTTCAAGATTTGGGATGCCCAGGGAGCGAATCTTTTTACCAGTGCCGCCGAGGAATACGCCATCACGAGCGTGGCCTTTAATCCAGAGAAAGATTACCTTCTGGTGGGCACATTTAATCTGCTCAAATTGTGCCACAGCAATGGGGTAAGAGGTTTTATATATCTAAAGAGACCAGACCATTAAAACTCCCACTGATACTTCGTTGCAGTGGTCCTATAACACCGCTCGCTTTTCGAGTCCACGTGTGGGCTCCCTATTCAACCTCTCCTGGTCACCCGATGGCACCCAAGCAACCTGTGGCACCTCGACGGGTCAATTGATAGTGGCCTATGCCATCGAACAGCAGCTGGTCTCCGGTAACTTGAAAGCCACCAGCAAGAGTCGTAAGTCGATTACATTGAAGGACATTGCGACTGGCACTCAGGATATCCTGGATTTTCCGCAGCGAGTGGTTAGCTTTGGCCTGGGCTATGGCCATCTGGTGGTGGCCACCACTAACCAAGTACACATCTATAATGAGAAGTATATCAATACGCCGATCATTATCGATGGCAGGAACGACACGAGGGTTATTGAAGTGGGCAAAAAGTAAGCCAAATTATTTATGGAATTGTTTATTTTCATTAATTTAATCTTCAATTGTTTAGGTACTTTATGATCTTGGATGCCCTGTCGATTTGGGTGTACACCTACACGGGCCGTTTACACTTGAATCCGCGGTATCCCGGCTCCCAGGCGCAGATTCCCCTGCTCACCTGGCGCTCGCTATCTTTGGGTCTGGATGTCCTGGCTGTAAGGGATAACTCTGACCCGACTGTACTCCACCTATTTGATCTGATTCCGGGTGCTTCGCGGCAGTACGATCCCCATTCTCTGAGGGCCAAGCAGCAACTGGTCCAGATTGCAGCTTGTCGAGCAGGAAGTCCGGAAGATCAGTTTGTAGCCTTTATCGACTCGAATAGGGAACTGTTTGTCAGTGAGTCCCGCAATCTGAATGGCGAACGCACGGATGAGATCTACAAGATCGGCACCCAACTCACCGCCATTATGTGGGCCAGCGAAACAAATATTCTGGTGGGAGTACACGACTCGTGCTACAGCATCTGGTATTGTCCCGGAGAAGGAGCCTCCGATCCTACGATCATTGCCCTGACCACTATTACATTGGATACGACGTAAGGAACCTATGTAGATGTTTTAAGCAGAGCGTATATGTACTTACTAACTCAACTTACTTTAGATTAATTTAAATTGAAATCACTTCAAGGCTTCATTGTATTTTTAATGATATCTGTTAATCCAGATTAATTGTATTGTTTTTTTCATTTCTCGAAAATCTCTTTCACCTAGGGAATTTGGCAAACACATCACCATCGAAAGCTTTGAGGAATCCGTGCTTACATTCCGTTCCGCCGGCGCCCTACTCCCCGTCAATGTTAACATGTACTGCGAGATCCTGCATCGTGCGCTTCTCGAAGGGCAGTGGCAACAAGCGTTGAAGATCTGCCGCATGGGGCAGCACTCCAGCTTGTGGGCCACTCTGGCGGCGGTGGCCACCAGAAAGCACCAGTTGCAGATCAGCGAGGAGGCCTACTCGGCAGCACTGCAGATCGACAAGGTGAGCTACCTGCAGCACCTGAAGGCCCTGACGCCCTCGAGTGCCGAGCAGATGGCCGAGAACTCGCTAATGCTGGGCAGGATGCTTGAGGCGGAGACGATCCTGCTGCACGGCAAGAAAATCGAACAGGCAGTGGGACTAGCCTTGCGGATGCACAACTGGCGGCGGGCCCTGGAAATATCACAGAAACACAAGGCGGAACAGCCGGAGTTAGTGCCGCGAGTCCTCCAGGAGAGGAGGAGGTATCTAAAGGCCCTGCAGCGGGACGAGTGGGATCCACTGTATCTGCCCCTGGTGGCTAAAGAAGAGGCTGACAGTACAAGTGAATAACTTAGTTTTGTTATTAAATCACACACTTAAAAAAATATTTCAATCGCGGATTTCAGTAGGCGGGTGACAACATCGGCTCTCCGGCCAATCCTCTGAGCACATTACGCGAAGCCAAATTGGCTGCATCAACACGGGTTCTCCGGGTGGCATAGCCCACATGAGGAGTAACCACTTCATGAAAAGAAATAAAGGAGATAAATGAAGTGACCAATGGTTAGGGAACTATAGATTATAGCGTAAAGTGTCAGGCTTTCAAAAGAATGCTTTGAATGGCAGTTCTTATCAATCTTGAGAAAAATACCAAACACGTTAATGAGATAAAAGTATAAATAGTTCCTCACCCAACGTGGAGGATACAGAATGACTTACCAACATTGTCTAGAGTAAGTAGTTTATCGTTGGAAGGAAGGGGCTCGGGATCCATTACATCTAGTCCGGCAGCGAAAATTCGGTTTGATTTAAGCGCCTCGTAAAGATCATCTTGGTTGACAATTTCTAGAAAGAAAGGCATTAAGCATTTTAGTTAGCTTTTTTTCGGCTATACTCACTGCCCCTGCCAACATTGACCAGTACTGCCGTTTCTTTCATTTTATTAAAGACGGTGGCATTAAACAATCCCAATGTATCCTTGGTCAATGGGGATGCAATGATGAGGAAATCACTTTCCGCCAGGAGCGTTTCGAAGTCCACCTTCTTGGCATTGAACTGCTCCTCGATATCCTGGCTAACACGATTCCGGGTGGTATACAACACGCGCTCAATCTCAAATCCCATTAAACGCTTAGCCACCGCCTGACCAATGCCTCCAAAGCCATAGAAGCCCACGGTGGAGTCGCGAATGTCCTGACCCAGCATCCAGTTGAGATGGTCCTTATCCCATTTATCACTGGAATCAAGGATACGAAATTGTGCTATATCAGAGTAATGAATAAAAAATGACAGTATTTTTTTCTTTACCTGTCTATCTTCCTTCGACCCTCTTGGAACCTCCGGGCAGCGGCGATCAATAGGCCCACCGTAAGATCGGCTACGGCAACAGTCAGCATCGCAGGAGTACTTCCCAAGGGGATACCCCTTTTCTTTAGCTCCGGCACATCCACATTATTTATCCCCGAGGACATGGTGGATACCGCCTTTAACTGCGGACCAGCGGCGTCCAGAATCTCGGCACTGAGTATGTCCCGACCACCCCAAATAACAGCATGAGCCCCCCTGATCTTTTCTAGAATTTCAGGTCGATTTTTTGGAGGTTCATTCATCACTTGCAGGATCTCGCATTGCTCCTTAAGGATTTCAATTCCCTCTGGCGGAACATCGGTATGTGCTATCAGCACTTTAAACGGCTTTGTTGTTGACATTTTAAGTTCTTCTGGTGACGAAAAGATATTATTTGATAGGAAGAATAATTACAAGTGCCACACTTTATAGATAATCACTGAGCAGAGAGTTCCGAATATTCTCTTCTTTCGTAAGCAGTTGGAAGCTTTTTGATTGCTCTTCCTCTCTAAAGCTCAAAAATCGGAATCTGTTAGCACCGACGTTATATTCTCTACGTTTGTTAAACGACTGACAAACTATTGGCTTTGGCGCCGGACTTTTATAGAGCAGCAGATCCCCCTATCACAGAAAAAGCTGACAACAAAACGCACAAAGAGCTTTTATGGTTACGTTCACAATATTCATAATTATTTACTTATTCAATTCAACAAGAAATAATATCATTCCATTATAGTTGCGAATACCACGTTCCACATTTATAGGATTAATATCAATTTTTGATTTTGACTTTCGATCCGAGTAGACTTCAAACAGGTAAAGTAGCTTCTATTTAAATTTTGCATGTTCTCAGTAGGCTGGCCTTATCATAGGCTTCCCTTCGATGGCGTTCAAAATATTATTGGCAGCAAGCAAACTCATTTCAATGGTAGTCTTCATTGTCTGAGTGCCCATATGGGGTAGGATAACTGTAGAAATATAAATAATATTTTAGTTCACCCAAGGAGGAGAAATAAATGTTCACAGATCCTAGCTTACCACAATTGGGCACTTTGAGAAGAGGACTATCGGCGGGCAGTGGTTCTGGTGTGGTCACATCCAAGCCTGCGGCAGAAATTGTACCAGTTGTCAGGGCGTCATGAAGGTCAGTTTGATTTACCAGACCTGAAATAATCCGTGGGTATGTTCTAGCGTTCATACAGTTATACAGTTATAATCCTACCTCCTCTGGCCACATTGACAAACACAGAACTCCTCTTCATCAGGTCAAACGCCTTTCCGTTGAACTTCTCTCGAGTTTCGTTTGTTAGTGGAGCAGCTACCACCAGGAAGTCACTTTCTTGTAAAAGTTGTTCAAACGACACGTGCTCTGCTTTGAAGTCGCCATCGTTTTCCTTTCGGGTGCGAGTATGGTAGATGATCTTGGACACATCCCAGCACTGCAATCGCTTGGCAATGGCCTGACTAATGCCGCCAAATCCAAAGAAACCGATGACGGAATCGCGAATCTCCTGACCCATCATCCAGTTGATCTGCTCGATTTTCCATTGGGACCTGTAGACATTATTATATTATATTACGTTTTCTGACATTCCAAAAGAGTGTAGAATTAGAAGTAGTGTATAGGGTATGTGATACCTGGCTAGTTGGCAACCCTCATTCGAAAAGCTCTCAATAATAAAAGCTTCTGAGAAAAAAGCGCCCATCAGCTGTTCTTACCTCTCGATTTCGGTGCGACCGGCGTGAAAGTGACGACCGGCTGCAATCATCAAGCCAATGGCGAGATCGGCCACTGCATTTTTCACCACCCCCGGAGTGTGGCCCAATGGGATTCCCCTCTTCTGGAACTCCGGAATATCCACAAAATCGATTCCGGAGGACATGGTGCTCACGCAACGCAGCTGGGATCCAGCAGCATCCAGTATTCCGGCATTCAGGGGCTGGTAATGCGCCCAATAGATGGCATCCACGCCGGGCACCTTCTGCAGGATCTCATCCCTCGAGGGCGGCACACTCTGGCAGATGATGGTCTCCGCTCCACGGGATCGAAGCAGTTCCAGAGCCGGTACTGGGACATTTGGATGCGAAATCAGCACTTTAAAGGCCCTGGTCGCACGAGACATTTCGGATTAAAAATATAGGACTTAATATCAACTAGCAGCGGCCAAATGCAGGGCTAAACTAAGTGGAAATTTTCAGAATGACAATTCAAGCTTTTTCTGTGCCCCGCTCTTAAGCTCAAAATGTTCTCTTAGGCTTTTACATTTTAATTTGCTCTCATCTCTTAAAATGTACATTACTATTTCCTGCGCGTTGCTATAAACTTTTTATTGATATTACTACAGTATTACAGTAAAAAGAAAAGTATACAATTACAAAACTAATTATAACCATATTGCTCTATAAAATTAAAGTAATTATTTATTTATGTTTCTATGAGCGACTTCCCTAGAGCTTCACCTTTGTATTTCGTATTAATCAGTCAAGCTATACCATTAGATTAGATTTCCACACATTGAAATTAATCTCTTTGCATCAGTAAAATGTTTTTTACCTTATTTCACATTTTCTGGCATGCCGAGGTCTACAGCGGCTAACTTGGTGAGCGCTAGAAAGTCATAGTTCCCATTTAAATGTAATAGTAGGCGGGCAACTATGTACATGGGATCCCCAGCCAAACCACAAATCACATTATAGGCAGTAATGGTGCCCCAATATGGGGCAGGACAATTGAAAGTTATGCAAAAACATCGAGTGGTTAGTGCGAGATACAACTACCTCAACGAAGATAACAATCTTTTAATAAATCAACTAAAAAGGCGACATTAAAGGTCGAAATGGGCGCAGAAACATGATAAAAGTAAACTGCAAAAACGTTACCCTATTCATTTGTAACCTTCAAGAAACCTTAATGAAATCTTTCCAAAATACTTTTAGACACTGTCAGCCACTAAAGAGATAAGACAAAAATCTTAGTATTGATAAGGGGCCAGAAGTAAGTATATTTGTTAGGTGGGGGCCTTAAAAGCCACTAGGACTGATATCAATAGTCTACAGGAACTATAAAAGCTATAATCTTTAGATAAGGCATAGTGACGTCCACGCTGCAAAAGATTGTTTCAAATCATTGCCACGCCCACAACGCTTACGCCCACAATTTTGAAAAATTAAACAATGCTTTATGTCAACTTTATTGTTCCTGAGATCGAGTACCATCTAGAAACCATTTATTTTTCGAGTAACAGGTATACTGATTAATCGTGACGAATGAGTAAAATTGATAAGTGAAAAGTCATTCTTCACAAAAGTTTATATTAGATCTTTTCTATGTTGGATGTGTCACTTGTTATTTTAACCGTCAACAGATGTTCTTGTTCAATAAAATGCACTACCACATACTGTACAGCATGCTGTACATCATCTTGGATCCCTCAAGGAAACCACGACTCGAACCCACTGCCAAATTGACCACGGCGGTGTTGACAGCGGACTTTGCATCTCTTGACCTCCGGCACATCGACGTAGTCAGCTGGGAGCAGCATGTCCGCCTCAGTCGCAGCTCTGCTCTGTTGCTTGGAACATTCGGCAACTAGATAAGATCGCAGTTCTCCTTCAACAGATAAATGCCCACATGGGGAACCTTGGGGATCGTCCCCAGCACCTTGAAAGCCAACGGACATGGTGCGTGGACAGGGGCCTTCAATTACTCTAGGCGATCAGCAAAGCTATAATCAATGGGAGCAGGTTGAAGAACTGCAACCGAAGTCGGGTTTCGCGAGCGACTGAACTCTCAAGCGGCAAAAGCACCCAGTTTTAAGAAGCACTGATCATAATCCGATCCGGATCCGACACACCCTCGCAGCCGATACTGAGACTTTTGGATGCGAAATCAGCAGTTTGAAGGTCCCCGACACATATTGGGGAAAAATGGTAGGTGCAGGGCTAAACTTTTCGAATTACCAATTCAATTAATTTCTTAAAATATTTAAATTATGTTTCTCAGTCTCTAGCTCCGATTATTCTATTGCTTTACCTATTCCATATTAATCAGTTGAGCTATACATAAGATTAGATTCCCACATAATTTAATAACTTTGCACCAGCAAACACTTGTTTTTTAATTGTTTTTTATTTTCACATCTACTGGCATGCCAAGGTCATCGGCGGCCTTTCGCACTTTGTTTAGCTGGCATCCCAAACAGGTTAGTGCTAGAAAGCCATATTTCCCATTCGAATTAACTAGTAGGCGGGCGACAGCATGGGCTCCCCAGCCAAACCGCGAAGCACATTGTGGGCAGCAATGGTGGACATGTCGGCACGGGTGCGCTTCGTGGCGGATCCAATATGGGGCAGGATGACTGAAAGAACACATCAAGTGGTTAGTTCAAGATACGATTAATAAATCAACAAAAGAAAGGAATTATAAAGGTCAAAAAGGACTCAGAAATTAGATAAAACATAGAAACAATAAAACGTTACCCTATTTATTAGTAACCTTCAAGAAACCTCAATGAAATCTTTTCAAAATACTTTTAGACATTGTCAACCACTAAAGTGATAAGTCAAAATCTTTATATTGATAAGGGGCCAGAAATACGAGTATTTGCTAGGTGTGGGCCTGAGGACTGATATCAATAAACTACAATATTATTTTCATTTGCCCACTCACCAACATTGTCAAGCGTCAGCAGCTTGTCCTTGGGCGACAATGGTTCCGGATCCGTGACGTCGAGTCCGGCGGAAAAGATTCGGTTGGACTTCAAAGCCTCATAGAGGTCATCCTGGTTGACGATTTCTGAGGGATAAAAGAAATAGTTAAATTCCGTCAAGAATTCCAATTGATACTAGAAACTTACTGCCTCTGGCAATGTTAACCAGCACAGCAGTCTGCTTCATCTTGTTGAAGGCGGTGGCATTAAAGACGCCCTGTGTGTCCTTCGTCAAAGGAGAAGCGATCACAACAAAGTCACTCTCGGCCAGAAGGGTATCGAAGTCCACTTTCTTGGCATTGAACTCCTCCTCGATCTCCTTGTGAACACGACGACGGGTGGTGTACAGCACCTTGTCAATGTCGAATCCAGACAAACGCTTGGCAATAGCCTGTCCAATGCCTCCGAAGCCGTAGAATCCCACGGTGGAATCACGGATATCCTGGCCCAACAGCCAGTTAAGATGGTAGTTTTCCCACTTGTCACTATTATAACGCAACAGATACAAATTTAGAAATTGATAGGTATATGAATTCAAATAAATATTTCCCAGACATATAATATACTTGTAGATACTCGTGAAACTGATAAATGCCTGTTACTAAGCTAAGATGGAGATAGAAAAGTTAATTTTTTGAGATTGCACCGCCACCTAGCGGCGGTTACATTAATTGCTCGTAACTTTTGTTTATGGACAAATCCAAAGGCAATATTTTAGAATTTTACGACAGTGGTGAGGGGGCCAAAACGTTTGTGTTTATAATGCTTTTGTTTATAATGCTTCTTTGGACGTTTGTGAGCGCTATACAGCAAATATGCAAGTGACAGACAAGCGGACAGACGGACTTGTTAAGACCGGCTTGCAATTCTAGTCGAGAATTCATACATATACACGGCCACACTAAGTTGAAAATAAAATGTCCCTAATTTAGCTTAATAACCCGTTTTTTTTTTTATTGTAGAACCAAAATTTTTGGCTTACAACAAACAATATGACGATTATAAGTTTAGATTACTCTATTTTTGTCATTGTACAAATTAATTCTGTAGCTATATGGGATCATAAAAAACACTACTAACCAACTGGTACTCACTTGTCGATGGTCTTGCGACCCTCGTGGAAACGGCGACTGGCGGCGATTAGGAGACCCACTGCCAAATCGGCCACGGCGGTGTTGAGGACGGTGGGCGTGTGTCCCAGCGGGATCTTGCGCCTCTTGACCTCCGGCACATCGACGTAGTCGATGCCCGCCGACATGGTGGAGATGGATTTCAGCTGGGGACCGGCAGCATCGAGGGCCTCGGCATTGAGGGGCTCGTGTCCACCCCAGAGAACGCCATCCACGCCACGGATTTTCTCCAGCAGCTCCGCCCTGTTGATGGGAACACTCTGCACCTGGATGATCTCGCAGTTCTCCTTCAGCAGATCAATGCCCTCCTGGGGAACCTCGGGGTGTGTCACCAGGACCTTGAAAGCCTTGCCAGCGGACATGGTGCGGTTCTGGCTCTGATTTCTGCTGCCCCTGCGTGGGAGGGAGGCATTACTATCGGCGATCAGCAAGGCCACAATAAGTGGCAGCAGGAAAATGGCGGTAATCGATCTCATCTTGAAGCGTTGCGATCGAAGTCGAGTTTCGCGAGCGACTGAACTCTCAAGCGGCATACGCACCCAGCTTTAAGGAGCGGCGAGAACGGAAAGCCGCTGACCCGACTGCTCCGACCCACGATCGCAGCCGATAAACCAATGAACCTGTTTAGCATTATAATCCGCGCTCTAACTCTCTCCCTATATATGTACGTATGTATGTCTGTAGGCGATCAAGCCGCCGAGCAGCTGATGTGAATCTGAGTCTCTTCTACGGCGTATGTGTATAAGACGCACAACTGGTTTGCTGGTTTGAGAACTAAGGTATAATATTGGAGTTTTTTATCGAGGTGGATTCAATAATCCTGTACGGTACAAGATTATTTTTGGCCTAATAACAATAACAATTGTCAAAAATAAACATTCTAAAATTAAGTTTCATTTCACTTAATATGTGGAGCGTAATGAAAAAATTACGAAACAAAGATTAATTTTTCGAAGACTGAAAACCAATTATTTTGGCTAAAAAAAAGAGACAATTATTTCAGTGGAAATACGATTATGTACTGCGGTCAATAATTTCGAGTAGCTAAAACATAACTAACTCCCATGTTTTAAAGTACTTAAATTTCGCGATTATTCGGCCGCTTCTCCTCACAGAAGCACGAGATTTATGGCGAAATTCCCCGAACAAAAACATTCAGATATGTTCGCATCTAATCATTTTTGCACGACTCATTCCACTCAACACTTTTGACAATTTGATGGTTTTTTAGCATTGTTTGCTTGTTTGTGGGAGGGAATGGAAAAAAACCACAGTAATATTTTGATATTAATTACACTATCTGTTCAATGTCACCAAAGAACAAACCGTCACTCTTAAAAACTCTCTTAAACTCTCAAACTGTTTACGTCACTAAATGTCAGAAGAGAACTACTATATTGTATTATTATTAATTTGTTCTTGACACTATGCTACACTTTGCCTCCAAACGCACCCGACGTGAAAATTTAACTAAAACTTTTTTCCATTGCCTATGCCATAAAAGCTCGCAATCCGATCGCAATTTTATGTTCTCTTTTTTAGACTTCACACTTTCTCTTACCGTGAGATCTATAGAACTAGAATACTTTTCAGCTTTGCGTTTGCCGCACGACTGAGGTATTGGCCCCAAAGCTTAAGCCTTATATAGAACTCAAATCGTATCGCAAATGAATTATCAATTCCCAAAAAAGAGTTAATAGCAGATGCCTTGTGGCTATTCGTTTGTTTTGCGAATAATTTGCCAACATAATAATTCGGTTTACATTTTATGGAATGATGAAATGGCTGTACAGATATATTTTGAGAAGGCAATTGCAAATATTCATTAAAATCACATTACATAAATATTTAAAACAATATGCGATTTAACAAACTTTTATTATCGTAAAAATACCGGAAAGGCCGGAAACTCGCTTAAATCTCAGTAAAAAATTTAGTTCACTCTTTCATATAATATTGGGGTTATATCAACCGGATTCCATACTATATCAGCGATCGGCGATTCCCCCTCCGATTAGACCCTCATTGGGCATCCCTTTCTGTCGTTGCACACTGCGCTTTGCCGCCACTCATCAGTCCGTCCCTTTCCAGCTGCTTATCTCGGAAGGCTCCTTATCGGTGCGAACGAGACAGAAGCGGAACTCTTTGGGAGAGTGAGCAGTTGGGAAAGCTGTGCGCCTGCTCGAAATACCAGTTGGGGACTTTTCCCATGTGCTCGCATGCAATTTCCAACTGGAATGGGCACCACCGCAGTTGGAGCCACTGGAGCAGTGGAGCCATTTGGCCATTTAGCCCGTGGTGCCATGGAGCCAAAGCACTGCAGGCGGTTGGAACGTGGAACCTACACGACCAGCACTATTTCGCAGTTCAGTACGTTTTTTTGTGAGCGGATCTGCTCAAATTTTGTCCGCAGAACAGCAGGCGCACAGCGTTGGCCAACGCACACTACGCTTTTTCGTCTGTGTGAAAGCGGCGGCAAGAACCGTTCGCGTTGGCGTTAGCGTCGCTCGCAGTGATGCGCGAATTGGCTATCAACTAGCTAGAACTTCAAGACAAAAGGCACATAAATTTAAACCAAACTCAAGTAATACAAAATATTAAGTTAACTTTACGTCTACGTTTAATGGGCAATCAAATATTTTACTGCCTAGAACTGAATATATATATACATGATAATATATTTATAAGATATTTAAAATGTTAATAACGATGATCTTATTGATATTTTGTAGAATATTCAATTCGACGTCTGTTTATGGCACTGTTGCTATACGAAAAATGACTGTTCTAACTTTTACTAAGTTGCGATTTAAGTATAGAACTATTTTAACATAGTTTTAACCATAATACGGCCCTAGAATAAAATCTCAAAACGGACAGTTTGGCTTTTTGTTTACCTAGATTGGCTTCACTGAAAGTTGTGCACTTCCTCTTACCTTTGAGACTTGGCCCAGACACTGCACTCTGCCTAATTGAAAGCGAAACGAAAAACCAACAAAATATTAGCGCTTTGTGCGAGGGTGGATTTTTTTGTTGTCGTGACGCTGCGCTGCGTCTGTGCTTACTTTTTCTTCGTCCCCCACATCGGTTTACACATTTTCTTCGTGCCTTGTTCTTTTGTTTCGCGGCCATTGTGCCGCAGAGTACCGCACATTGGTGCTCTTCTCGCTTTCATGCTTTCCTGTTACCAAAACACGATGCGTCATTTTGACTGACGTAACCGGAGACAACATTCCAATTGGAGACAGCTGTCTATCAGACGCGACCGTCGTCGTCGTTACGTCTGCTGCCGCCGGCATTGCCAGCGCTAAACTGCGGTTTGGTGAACAAGTAATCAGCAACTGATGACAGCAGACGCCAACGAGAGTGTGTGCGGCGGACAGAGAAGAGAAAATGCGGAGAGATAGAGATAGAGGAGGCGGACAATGAAAGACGGGATATAACGGCAAAAATGGAATTAGAGAAGCGCATTCCTCGATCTCCGCACTGAACATATGAAAATACAATCTATGTAAATATTTATTAGTTGGGATATTAGAAAGCTTATCACTAAGTCCTCGTTGTAGGCTAAGAATTAATTTCTTAATAATTAATAAATTAATTCGATATCATCGGAAACTGTCTAAGAATGTGAAAACATTTATTTAGTTCAGTTCTCAACTAAGAACAAAGTGGGCATACTTTTAGGCACTTCTAAGCACTATCCCTGATAACGCTTAATGCAATTAAAGTAAATGTGTCACCAAAAATAAAAATTGTAGTACTTTTCACATTTCTAAAGATATAATTATCAAACATGTTAACATAGAACTTAGAACATTGCTGATTGCATTCACAAGGTAAGATTGGGATTGCCTTCGCACAGCACTCAGCGGGTTAAAGTCAAATGTCAAGGGCAAGTTGCAGACACCTAAGCAGCATCCACAAACATCTCCGTACTGCTTGCGCCGCATTCTGCTTGCTTCATATTTGGCGACAGCAGCAGCGGGAATCGCAAATGGCGGCCGAGCGACAAAGCTGCAAAGCGAGGCGTCGCGCACTCCGCGCAGGCGCCTTCGGAGTGTCCAACTCCACCCAGCGTCCGGCCAAGGAGGCCAAGATGAAAGGAAAGTGGGACGTGCCGGGCCACAAAAAAAGTGGCCAACCGTCACCGATTTTTATAGTGTAGGCTCCCTAAAATTGACGCGCAACATTGAGGCAGGTCCCTCTACGCGATATAACGGAACAGGCGCCCAGAGTCACCAGCAGCGAGATAACCCGACGGAAGACAAAAAGCGAGAGCGAGCTGTGTCTGTGTGTCTGCGCGTGTGGTGGTGGGCCCCAAGTCGCTGGCGGTGCCTACACACGTTACAGCTCTATGAATACAACGAGCGCGAGAGCGGTAGCGGGAGTGAGCTCCACCACGAGCTCCAGAAGAGAGAGAGAGAGACAAATAGAGTTGGCGAGCGTGGGAGTTGATGAACACTTGCATATGTGCAAGTACAGTGCGTCCTCTGTGTGGTTAAACCAGAAAAATTTATATTTTAATAAACTTATCTGTAGGTATATTTTGTTAATATTGCTTTATTACAAATTAAAAGAGAAAGCACCTAACTAAAAAGTGACTAGCGGACTAGTAAAGTACCACTGTAGTCATTCCCCAGATTTCAGTTGCTCAGTGAAGTATGTACATATATGTATGTACAATCGTACTCAGGTAGCTACTGCAGCTATGTTGGCTTTGTAATGATGTTAACATTGACTGACGTCAGGCACGGGTCGTAATTTACATGTCTCTGCTGCTTGGTTTTTGTGTTGCACCAGTCACCGTTGCTTACCGCACATGATAATTATGGGAATGCAAGTGTTTTGTTTTCGCTGCACTTGCGGTTAAGAATTGGGAACACGTCCAGGGTCACTGCACGAGGGGGGGAGGGGGTGTCTTAAATGGGTCATGCTTGCGGCATATGTATGTTTCTTATGCTGAAACAAACGGTTTCCTTTGAAATACAAAATAAAACCTCTTTTTGCGTCTGACACCTTTTTATTTCCAACAAGGAATTAAGTTTCCCTTTGACTTAATGAAAGTCAAGAAAATATCGTGTTTCAATGTTTATATTTTACTATGATTTGACACAAAATCTTGATGATCTTGATTATTCTTATTTCACCGAAGAAAGTATTGTCCACAATTTTGATGTACGCTACACACGATAGTTGTGATGCTAGGTATTTCTGGTATTTAAAAATGTGATGTAGAGCACTGCATAGTTTGTCGGTTAAAAGCGTGCAATGAGTAGATTTGATTGCATTCCTGATAAAATACAATGTAATGTTAGTCGCTACTGGGTCTTTAACTTTTACCAAATGCTATATAAGGTCGGAACAATAACTGCTTGGCACACAACAATGTTTGCTACTCTGCTGATTCTCATCTTGGCGTCGACTGACATTTTGGCCACAGACTATATACTACTGGTCGAGGACTCAGACATCTACACGCCGTGCACGGATGGTCCTCCTGGATCTGTTAGTCTCAATGAAGCCTTCGACGTAAGCGAAATGCCGGTTGAAATGGATGAAGAGGGGATTCATGTGTCCGGAAATATTACAACTAGATGGAGTTTGCCGCGCAACTATCGAATTTCTGTACGTTTATTCGGTCCTAGCCCTTTCTGCTTTGAAGGAATAACTGTTTGGTTTTTTAGGCTAAGATGAGTGTGCTCCACTTTAACCGCGGCAACTGGGAGCCGACCGTATTTAACTCTCTAACGCCGGACTTCTGCGACGCGATGTTTAATCCGAATCTGTTTTGGTACAAATACTGGTTCAAAAATTTTGAAAACCGCGATGAGATCCAAGAGAAGTGTCTCGCTACACAGGGTGTAAGTACAGCAATCACGTTTCCGATATAACAATTGTTTCAAAATGGAGTACTCTTTTCAGACCGTGTTGGTGTACAATCCCTTCGTTGTGGTTCCCCGACTAAATAACGTTATGGGACCCACCCTCAAAGGACGCTACAAAGTGGTTTTCCTGTTCGAAGCATTCAACGAACAGGACGAACGGCAGCCTTCATCCGTGTGCTTCGAGATCACGGGCGACGCTGAAAAAATAAAGAATTGATAGTTTCGAATCAGTCGTAACTATTTTTGGTCTTATTTGTCATAATTGGAAATAAAAATAAAACATGTTGCTTTCAAATATGTCATGTTGCTAACAAATAATATGTGAGGGTAATAGCTTTTAAAGCAAGAGGAAACCATATAGTCGATTTTCTCGACTATCAGATACCCGTTACTCAGTGGGCGAGCGAGTACAAGCCAGTAACATAAATAAATAAATAAATATACACATATATAGATAACTCTGCAACTAGTCAAGAATTATCATATTCCCCTTTTTTGAAAATAAGCACTATATCGCAACTTGGTGTTGCTATGGAAGCAACTAAACTGATTACAAATATGAATATAATTTTAGTATATTTAGGAAATCAGATATCGGTGGATTCCTAACAATTAAATGTTATTAACAACATGGTCGACAGAGCACGACTATAGAATACCTAAATTTTAAGTTTACACGCACACCATGAAAATACCGAATATACAAAACTTATTTTGATGACATCCGCGATAACCCACAATGTAATGTTACTCCTTAATTATGACTAAATTTTTCGCCGACTACAATTCCTATATACGGTAAGATTTTACCACTCATGTTGTTCATTGCCGCAGCGATTGGAAAACGGATTACTATTTACTGGTCGAGAATCCGGAGGTATAGTCGCCATGTATGATTGCCTCGCCCGATTGGAATACCGTCTTGGAAGCCTTCGACATGGACATTATGGTTTTCGATTAGGTCGAGGACGGAATTTTATTTCGGCGAATAAAGCTTTCCGAGCACTTGCACTTGACCACTCTCGGAATACTATGAATAGGACTCCCATTCGAGGGCCAGTTTCAGATTGATCCACCACAATTGCGGAGTTTGGGAACCCATTGCAATAACCAGGTCACTGGAGACTTTTGTGCCGTTTTCTACCACAAGGACCTGTACGATGAGAATTTTGAATATATACCAAATAAGTGGATCGTCAAAGGAGGTGGGTAACATAAAAGTATATGGTAATTTAATCTTATAATGGTTTTGCATTTTAGACCAATTTAGTGCTTAATGCGTTCACTATGCACTCAGGATTAGATAACATCAATGGTGATTCCCTGCGCCGACGTTACTTCAAATCCTTCAGGACCAACATCGAAATGACTAACCATTCTGGAAATACTTAACTTTTGGATATGTATAAGCTGCGATGAATTCAGTTTCTTGTTCAATAATATTTTGTATTAAAATACGTAAATAAATTTTTTTCCTTTAATTTAAAGTTTAATCTTCGTTCTTTGTATCTATAATATATATAAATATCACAATGAAGACGCGTTTTCAAGCCTAGAAATTGAAGATAAATTCATACTATTAAACTATTTTCATAGATAATTTTGAATAAAGTATCTATTTGTTTTAAACTTAAAAAATACTTTAATATTAACCTTATTAAGAACAACTAATAAAGTATTAGGGGAACAGGGTATAAATACTGTTCCATGAACTCACTTAAAAATCCGATATTCGTGTTATACAAGGCTGTGGAACGTGCGAAGAGGATTTGCGATGACATTTGGGATTACGGACAATAATGTTAATCCGTAATTGGCTTCATGAGCTTCCTATACTGTCAATGGGTATAAAAGGAGGGATCAGAGATCGCTGAACAGGCAAAATGATTAGTCTTTCCGCAATCCTCGCTTTGGTCGTGAGCAGCGTGTGGGCCACGGACTATACATTGGAGTTCGAGGATTCGGACCTGTACGCGGAGTGCAGTGAAAAACTGCCAGGGGCGATTGGCCTCCGTGAAGCTTTCGATATGAGGAATATAGTGACTGAGCTGGACATGGATGGCCTTCATTTGTCGGGCAATTGCACCACCGTGTGGGATGTACCGTCCACCAATCGCATTGCAGTAGTCCATCAGAATCATATTAAAAGACCAGAGAGTAAAGGCATCTCACTTTGCAGCTCAGGATGTCGGTTATGCATTTTGACCGCGGAACTTGGCAGCCCACTGTATTCAACACCTATGCTCCAGACTTTTGCGCCGTGATGTTCGACAAGGAGCTCTCCTGGTACAAGTATTGGTTGAAATACTTTGCCAACCGCAAAGAGATTAGTGAGAAGTGCATTGGAAGCAAAGGTGTAAGTTTGGTCAAATGTGTCGCTGAAATTCGATTATAGAACGCTCTTGATTTCAGACCGTCCTTGTATATAAGCCATTCATCATGAAGCCGCTTTTTCAAAACGTAATTGGACCAATTTATCGCGGTCGCGTTAAGGCGGTATTTAACTTTGAGTCGTACGACAAAAACAACGTTAGAGAACCGACATTTGTTTGCTTTGAAGTCAGGGGCCAGCTTGAGAAGATTAAACTATAACATTGAATTGTATCACTAATATATTACTTTACATTACACATGGTATTAAATAAATGCTTTAAAAAAAACAATTTTCTGTTATATTTGTAAAGGAATGGTAAACAAAAAGAATGCATTGGGATTTATAAGATTTCACCAAAATATCTTTCTGTCAAATTTATAAATGAATGTTAAAATTTAAGTAATGGAAGTTTATGTCAAAAATCACAACACATACATTTTTATATAATTTTTCGTATTTATCAAATTACTTTTTAAAATGATTAACGAATTTATAGTGTTCCAAAACTATTTACTTATGATTGAGGATAACATTCGACAAAAATATATCGCATGATTTGAATTTTCGTGGCCAATTAGATGATTACGCATTGGAAACTTAAAGTATTGTATGCAGTACGTCAGGAATTACAAAAAAAAACTTGTTTCTCTCGATAATTTGTTCCTATGTAAGTTAGATTGAATTTGCGATGACATCTGGGATTATGGACGGTGTAATGTTAATCCGTAATTAGCTCTAATTAGCTCGACAATCGCTATATAAGGGCGGATCAACGATCTCTAGCCAGGCCAAAATGTTTCGAGCCCTGGTGATTCTTGTTGTGGCCCTGGCCAACACTTGGGCAACGGACTACAACGCTCTGATTGACGATGAGGGCATCTTCGTGAAGTGCTCAGAAGCCCCAGCCGGTTCCCTTGGTCCCCGCGATGGATTTAACCTCGACAATATGGTGATGAATATGGACACAGAAGGCATCTACGTATCGGGGAATATGACCGTCAAACTTAACTTTCTGCCCTCCGATCGCATTTCCGTAAGCGAGAACAGACCTTAACAGAAGCTGAAGGACTCACCAGGACTCAATCCCGTTTCAGGCTAGGTTCAGCGTGATGCACTATGAACGTGGTAGTTGGCAACCCACAATGTTCAACTTTCACTCCCCCAACTTTTGCGACGTGATGTTTGACGAAGATCAATACTGGTTCAAGTATTGGTTTAAAAATATTCGAAACCGAGAGGAGATCCGTGAAAAATGCTTGAAAGTGAAAGATGTGAGTATGTAGCATGTTGTGGTTATTTTAATTCGGCGAACTTTCATTTTCAGACCGTGCTGGTGTATGATGAGTTCTTGATGGTCCTGCACCTAGAAAATGTCAATACCTCAAACTTACAGGGGCGCTACAAGGCTGTGATTACTCTGGAGGCTTTCGATGAACACGATGTGCGACGACCATCATCCTTCTGTGTTGAAATAAGAGGCGACCTTGAGAGGGTTGCCTAGTTACACAATTTTGTATAACCTTAAACATATTTGTTATCTGATTTTCCAATCATATTACCATTTAATAATCATACACTTATGCGGCAGAAAAGCACGACATTTTTGTTTTAATATATATCTTTTTAGTTGCTAAAGTGTAACAAATAACATGTAACACAAGAAAAGAATTAAAGAATTAAAGAAGAAGATTGTAATGTTCTACATTAGTATCTTTTGTAGTTTTGCTCATTTTTGGCACATAAGTGACACCAACTAAGAATGATGAATTCTATGAAGTGCAGATTGAATCACGTTAATCACAATATAAGCACTTTTAGAGAAGTAACTACAGTTTGTTATAAAGTCGACTTTGGAATTATGAAAAAAACAGTGAAGCTGTCGTCATTAAAACACTAACACTCAACACAATCAGCGTAGAAAACACAACTCACAATCGACAAGATGAACAGAAAACACAATAAGATATCTAATGTCGGGTCCCACAGTCACGGTACCAAGGCGGAACCCAAAAAGTACTCGCCCCAGGAGTACAGGGAGAAAATTCTTAGCCTGTTTCCGCTTCCGCCGAGACCGGCACATATGTGCCACGATGCGTTCGTGAAGAAACTTCTGGAGCCCTATGTCCTAGAGACCAAAGAGGCTGTTCGAGCCGTAAAGATGACCCGTGATTCCACCGGGGAAGACTCCAGTGAGGATCCATACGAGGCGTTCCGGGCAAAGATGTACAAAACGAACTACACGGCACGGGCCACCGTATACATGGCACGGGCCACCATTTTGGCCAGGACCAGCGTCAAGTCAATCCTCAGTCCCGAGCAACGAGATTCGGCAGCCCAAACGACCCAAATGTTCAAGGTGCGCTTTGCAAACCTGATATCCGACTTTCGGAACGTGTGCATCATCTACCAGCTGCTGCAGCTGCAGGAAATCCTCAACGTGATGCGGGAGTATCCGCCAGCTGGCACCAATCCCAACGACACCATCTTCGGCTGGTCCTTCAAGGAGAATCTAAAGCGTTTTGAACAGCAACCGAGCACCGTCTATGTGGACATTCTGGAGAAGAACAAGCCGGAGGCCACGCTCGACGACCTTAAGTTCTATGTGGATCTGGGAGAGTTAATCGGTCTGGTACAGGCCCTCCTAGACGACGTGATCCACGACAGGGATCTCTGTGCGCCCAACGGCTTCATGGAGCTTCTTAAGTGAGTGGACGCAAAATGCATTTGCATACTTTAAGGCCTGGTCCATTCCTTAAGCATGTAAGATCTTTAACTGAGTGTTTTCCTAAAAGAGTACAAATCCCCCAGGGACACCCAAGTGGATATCGACAAGCTGATAGCTGTGCCCTACGAGACCATAATGGCCGAACACGATTCCTTACTTGAGGAGAAGGAGAAAAAGAATCGGGGGGGAAAGTTCCACAATCCAAAACTAACGGCCAAGCAGCACGCACTCAACAAGGAACGATTCCAGATCGATTGTGAGTTGTGCAATCTAATGTTCCTAAAACTTACAACACCTTTATTTATCATGGACAGTCATGAGCCCGATCGAATCGCGCTATAAAGTGAATTGGACCCACGATGTTGTGGAACAGGGGCAATACATTGATTTCCTGCGCTGCAAGGTTTGTGCTCCGATCTTGCACATCTGATCTGATAGCCTAACCTGGTGTCTTTCAACTTTTTGCTTAGGTCCTTTCCGACGAGCTGGAAAATATCGAAGAGCTCATGAGAACGGACTCGAGTGTGTGGAGGAGTTGCCATTTGGAGTACGTCACACTGATCGAACAGTACAAGCAGCGCATCAATAAGGTTCAGCAAGATTACGACGACGACATGGAGACGGCCGAGAATAAGTTGCAGGCGACCCTTAACAGGGTGGGCAAGTGCAAGGAAGACCTGAGGTCCTACCAGGAAAAAGTTGAGGAGTTCCATGTGAAAATAAAAGAGGTGCGAGAAAAGATTGCGCAGGAGGTGGAAAAGGAACGCGCCCGCCTGTCAGCTGTGAGTAATAAATATGACAGTACCACATTAAACAGAAAATAGAAGTAATGGAAACAACATTTTCCCATTGATAGGCACGAGTTTCTAAACGGATGTCCCGGATATTGGCAAGGCAGAAGGAGGAGAAGAAGGCTGCCGCAAAGCAGGCAAAACTGGACAAAAAGCTGGCAAGACAAAACAAAAAATCTCAAGAATAGTATTATTCCTGCCCAAAGGATTCAAGATTAAAAATCCATTGTCCCTTTTCAAAAATACAGTAATGTTTATACATTGAAATTGGTTTTATAACTTTTCGCCTACAATAAAATTTATTAATTCCAGAAACTAAATTTGTATATAGATATATGTTGTATATAGTTCTGTAATCTGTTTAAATTTCTTTGCTTGACATAAAATAGTTGTTCTATGTAGATCAAATATCTTCCGCCCAAGTTCTGTCTGTCTCTCTGTCTTATTTTCTAACACATCGCCCTGTTTACAGCATTTTCGGTCTCACTAATCTTTAGATATACATATACAATACATAACTCTACACTAGATACATAATGTTCCATTTTGTTTTCGATTTTGTTGTTTTTGGAAGAAATGGGGTCCATTTAGAAACTAAAACTTTATACACTTGGTTTATACACAACGAATTTAGCGCAAGAAAGCTTCAACTTAGATTAGTGATAAGGACTAACAAACTAAACAAGTTAATGGCTTAGTCTAGGTGTACATTTTAATTATAATAATCAACTCTAGTTTTGCATAATATCAAAATGAAAACCGCTCACAAAGTTAACACATAAAACACATGCTTTTCTTACACATAATTTGGTTAGGTCTCTTACTAAAACTAAACATTAATTAGGCTGAGGATTACAGGATGAGGGGTATCCGAGTGGGCTGCTCCTTAATTGTTGGCGTGCGCCGTGCGCAGCTTGGCCCGCACGTTCAGATACTCGGGATTCACGTACTGCCGCTCCTCGGCGTCCTCCTGGTCCTGCTTCTGAGCCGCCGCCTCGTGCTTCTGCGCCCGCTCCATGATCACGCGCCCGAGTTCTCCTTTCAGTCCCGGAATCCCGCCGACGATGTCCGCATCCGGCGAGTGTTGCTCGGCCGCGGCATGCCGCTCCTTCTGCTTGTCGTAGGCACGTTGCAATTCCGATTTCTGGTTCAGCACGCTCTTGCCCCTGGAAAATGTAAAAACCATTGTTCATTAGATAAGCGATTTCTAGAAATATAATAGAATGTGCAGAGCTACTCACACTCTGGCATTGAACTTCAGCTCTCGGTGCAGCTCCTTGCGATCGATGTTCTCCATGCAGGGATTGATGAGCTTCTTGGGCAGGATCAGCCCATCGGAGTCCGTCTGGACGCCAGTGGGTGTGGCCGGCGGGGAGCTGGTCATGGACATCATCGTTCCGGCCGCGTTGTCAGCGTCCGCCAGACTGTGCCTGAATGCCGTATCTGAAAGATGGATGCAGACAGTTCAAAGATTAGTGAATGGGTTCGCATTCTTTCCCACTTGCTGGGTACACTGAAACAAATAGATTTTATTCATTGCATTCTGTATTATGGTTAACAGTCAAATATGGTAGAACCGATTCCAAATGTCCAACAGTTTGGTCTTACTTGGAATAACATGAACATTCTCATAATTATCTATATGTTTTCTGCGCGCCTATGGTCGATGTCCCTCCGTTCCACTGTGCCAAAGTTTAATTGGCACTTGGCCTTCTCCTCACAAATCAGTTCGGGCCTTAGCCACCCAACAATGCACACAACAACCGCTCGAGAACCCAAGAAAAGCAACAAAAGACGTCTAAAGCTGCGTTGTCTTCGTCGTTTATTAAGGTTAAATATTTCTCCCCATTCATGTCATTGTCAATTTGTTATTACAAAAAAATAAATAAATAAATGAAAAAGAGCAGCGTACAACAACAGCTGTAAAACCGTAAGAAAAAATATGAGAGGCAGGGAAAAGAAACTCGATTCGATTCAAGTCAGCGGTAAAGTTCTTTCCGACCGTATTCCTCTTGTTCTGGTCGTGCTGTTCTTTTTGTAAATTTTTTACTGAGCCGTCGCCAGCGATGAACTTCTTTTGTTCACCCATCATATTAACCCACATCGCGGCGAACAAGTTAGTCGCTCGAAGCCCAAAGCCTAAACTAGATTAATAGCCGATGATAAGGGACAGAGTGGAAATGAATAAAAAGAAGTAGCGCTGAAAGGGCAATGACATGGCTGAAATGGCTTCGCGACTGAGATGAAAATCGCAATGAGTTCAGTGGGTACAATTTTCGCAAGAATGTGCTTACTGCTGCAACAGGGAACTGTGCCAAAAAGTCGCAATCAAAATGGGTTCAATTTGTGTAAATCAGAGATAATTTCCAAATGCAAATGGGACCATCCGAATATCTAATTGCATGAAGCATTGTAAATTTAAAAAAATAGTACTGACTTTATAGGTTTCTTTTAAGTATTTATCATCTGCGAAGCTATTAACTTTGCTTCCCAATCATTCGAAAAGCCAAATATAAATTGGCAAACTAGTTCACACGCGTCTCAACATTTCTTCAAGGGTTAACCAACCTTAATTGCCATCCCCGCTCTGAGCTCGCGTTCAACAATCAATCAATCAATTTCATCAGTCATTTCAGACAATTCAACTAAATTATGGCTGATTCAAAGGAAAAACATTTAAGATTTGTACAGCAAAGCGTCGCGGACAAATCTCATGTTTGCCGCCTCTAATGGCCATGAAAACACTGGTCTTCGGTGGTCAACCTTTAACATTTTGAGGTCCGCGGGCAAAATATGACACAACCAGCTTTATCAGCGACAGCATTATGCTAATCATGATGTCCCATATGTGGCCCAATCGGAAATCGCTAGCAAATCCGTTTTGATTGATTTTCCTTCGACATCAAATACGAAACTGCAATCGCCGATGCCGAACTCGTAATTTGCATTTCCATTTATACAGCGATGTCTGCTCCGGGTTATTCTGATAGTTTGGCTCGACTTGACCCAATGGCAACTAAAAAGGAAATGCGGAAAAATCACGGAGGAGGCCGGACGGGTATACAAGATTTGAATACCCCTTGTTTACTAGCGTTCAAATATCATATTAATTATTTAACAGAAATAGTACTACTATGAAAAGGTTTTGAACCTTAAGAATAACCATGGCGAATGACAGAACTGTTGAGATCTTAACCATTCCCTTGAATTAGAATACCCCAAAATGGCGAGGGTATTTCAATCAGTTCCAGACAAGGCTTCACTTCACTTACGATGTCCATCGCCGTACAACGAGTTTTCACTTGCGCAATCGAGTGGTTTGCCTCGCCAGACCCCCGCCTTAACCCCCTCGCGCCAAACTCACACTCGGCTAGAAAATTGTGCGCAACACGCTTCCATGTGGGTTAATGAGCTGCACATGTGCTGTGGGGTTTGGGTGTGAAATTAACGCAAATGAAATAAACGGCGGGAACTCCATAAGGGACCGAAGTCGAAGACAACCCCACAGCCCCGTGGACAGACCACTCCACTCCACTCCGCTCCACCCAGGCTAATTATATGCAATTTGTTTTCACCGAATGACCGGAGCGACCCACTCTAAGCCACATAAATCAAGACAACATTGCAGCGCATTGTGGGCACAACTTATGATATGGCATAGGGCTCTGGAATTATTATCATGTGCGGTCTGGTCTCCAAGCGAAAGCTTTCTTCGAAGCGGCCTATCCGTTTAACCGGGTTAAGGGACCAACAAGCCATGACAGCACAGTTAAAGGCAAACCATTGTCATGGAGGGGTTAACTGGCTCAGATCGGGCGATACGCATCGCAAAGGGCAATTTCCTTTCAAAAGAAACTGAGCACTTCTCACTTCGAATTGCCTTCAAAATGTAACACGGATTTTTTAAGTTTTTATATTACAATATTCGTATTGTTTGCATTTGCACAGTTCCTTCCAAAACTTTATTAACTCCTGAGGTTGAAAGACAAGCTTATCAACCGTGTGTTTTCCACACTTTTACCCGTGCTCAGTGGCAGTACCTAATCATTTTACACCATCGCCGAAAGCCAAGTCGGTGGAAAAGCCAAACAAATAGAAATAGACACGATTTCACTGACTGGGAGAAGTGTGCACCTCTTTTGTCTGCCTACAAGAATGGCTTCAAACAGCGATGAATAAATGAACGAATGTGTGAATAAAAAAGCGAATGAATTATTCACGCGGCAGCCTCTTGACTTGACTCACTTTCAAAGATGGACATGCGGTTCATGATGTTACTGGAGATATTCGACGAGGGTCGCTGCATTTTGGTAATGTGCAACCTGCTCTCAAGTGGCACTTTAACTAATATTTTTTCTATAAATATTAACACAGACTAAGCACACTTGTAGTAGTAAATATCTTGTGATTCTTATTTAGATGCAAATCACTGGAGAGTAATATCGCATTATTCCTTCAAACAGCTGAGGTGCTAAGAGTGATGCAGCTGGTCGCTAATTGTGGCTCACATCTTATAGCACAGTGACTTTCGCTTTCGTCGACGTTCTTATCAACGCAACAAACGGCTAAAAACTGCGAGCCGAGAAGGAAAATGTTGGTAACCGGACCCCTGCAATCGATTGCTGCTACTGCTGCTGCTGCTGCTGATGTTGCTGCTGCTGTTGCTGCTGCTGCAACTTTGTGCAGTGCGACGCCAACACGTAACGCGTTTGGCTCGCTATTTTAGGCTTCCTCATTTGCAGCAGCTAACCAAACACGGCAGGGTTGAAAAACGGGGTTGGGTTTGAGTTTGGGGCTGAAATGGGGGGTTTTCCATGCCGCCGGACTGGCTTATGCAAGTCGAACAAACGGCCAAACAACAGCTGACCCAGATATGCATTTCAGCCACGAACTAAACGGAATACTAAGAACGAAGCGTAGCCAGCGGTGAACCAAAGCCAAAACGGATTAAATCCTTCAAAAAGTGAAAGCTCGTTGTTCTCAATCAAAACCCAACCTCCAAATGGCTGCACACGCTCGTATGAGCCCTCTACAATGAAATGGTTACAACCGACAGTTTAACTAATCGAACCTTGAAATACTCTGCATTTGCAGTCGATTTCTTTGCCCACACAGATATTATACTAAATGAAACGACCATCACATATCATTCAAATGAAATAAGTAGCAGATAGAGTAAGAACTTTGCTCCTTTTGGAAGAGCACATTTATAGACCACAAAGCACTGCATTGATTTGAGATACCCATCTTTTATAGCGCATTATGTCAGCTGGCAGAAGGATGTTGCATGTTGGACGTGGCATTTGGCAGTGGCAGCTGGGGGTGGCAGCCTTGACCCGACGCCACAGCCCGTCTGCATAAAGGACACACATGTGTGCAGGATAACAAAGGCCCCGAAAAGAGAGTGGGAGAAAGACGGGAAAGGGAGGGGGCTCAGCCTCCTACCGGCAGGAGCTTTTCGGAAGCTTCACTCTCTTGCTCTCTTTCTATCTTTGTACAGCCATCTCTCTCTCTCGGGGATTTTGTAGGAGCATCGGCATCCGCCTCCTCCTGGGGAAGAAAATGGAAAATCGACAGCCACGGGCGAGCGTTTTCCAGCTTCCGTTTCCTGGCCGCCTGGTGCTAATTGGCTCCATGGAGAAAATGGCCGCTCCACACACAACACAAACAAAGCGGCGGCCCCTTGGACCCGATTTCCCGCATTTTCCGACCCCTTCGTAAGATGGAAGTCTAAGACATGGACCAACTTCTTGGACGCCGCACAATCCAGAATAAAGTACCTTCGGCAGGGGAAGTTGCTGCCACTCCAGTATTTCTCCACCCGCAAAAAGAGGTAAGGTTCTTTCGCAGGATGGATGGCTCAAAGAGTGGGGCGGTGGTGGGGCCAAAGAGGCGGACCCGGGAGCCCGCCATTGAGCAACTCTAACTCAAATACTCCGCCTCAAATCAACCGGCGAGCAGCAAATGGCACAGGCTGGATGGCCGACAGGAGCAACAGGAGTCGCCAAACAGGAGCAATGACGTCAGCAACAGGATACGACAGAGACAAAATGATGAGCGAGCGAGAGAGCTGTGCAGGAGTGTTAAAAGCTGATTGCACAGAGAGAACAAGCCTTTAATTTTCGAATATTTAATAAAATTGAATAATAAAAAAATATGAAATTCATAAATTATCATTCAAATAAATAAAGACATCTATGTATCTATATTAAGGAAACGTATGTAGGTTATATTTGAAGTATTTTGTGTCCTGTTGAGAATGTTTTTAACAGTTTAAAAGCACTAAGAAACCACGTATTTCTTTGTGTGCAGAAAGCTTTTGGTTGACTTCAAAGCTTTTGTCGCGTCTGCATACCTTCTCCTGCTGTGATGTCATATATTCGTCGACCCTTGGGGAACCCTCGTTCCATCTCTGTCGCTTCCATCAGGGGTTTGTGCGCAAAACATCAATAAATAGATTTCCCTGATTTTTCAACAGGATAGCAGAAGTGCCAGCAGCAGTCAGGTAACAAACAATCACAAGTCGTCGCCAACAAAACACCCCCAAAACACCCCCAAGCCCCCTGATGCATAGATATTCCACGGCGGCCGCGAAAGCTTTGGGTATTGTGTTTCTAGAAAGGGGCTCGTCGGCTGGCTGCGGGTTAATCAGCTGTGCGTGTAGTCAGGGGTTAAGAGGTTGCTAATTTCCACAAAGGTTTCCATATGTTGTTGGCCAAAAAAAAAAATAATTGGGGTTGGTTCTATCTATTTGCTTACCACAAAGTGGGTGTGTGTTTGCCTGCTGTAAATATTTAGACAACCAGGCCAGAAACAACAGAAATAGAAACAGGCCAAAACAGTTCAATAAATAAACCAGCGCAAGTGAAACTTGTGTTTTGGCTAAAAGCAAATTTGTGTATGATCGGCCGTTTTTGGAAAAAGTTTCTTTCAGCCTTGCGCTGTACGAAAATAGTTGAACACTTCTATCGCAATCCGAAGAATGACAAGTTTTAGAACAACTATACATTTATATGTTCACAACTTAAGAACCTCTACTGTTGGCCATTATTTATTGGAAATTTAGCCATAAGAAAATGGCTCAAAGAAGCGGATAATATTAGCCTAAACAAAAAGTAATCATTTTAGTTTAGAGTAATTGCCTTTTAGGTAAGTTTGATTACTTACATACGTTGTATACTTTCTCAACCTGCCTTCCCGTTTACCTTTGTCATCAGACCTATTCCTATTTTCAGCAGTAAGCCTCGTTAAAGGCGCGTGTTAGTCATAGACATTTATATATTTACTATTTATTTGTGTTTGGCACATTGGCTTGTGTTTGTCTGGCAACAAATAGCACGCAAGGCAATTTCTATTAACCAACCGCCGGCGCCACCCCCTTCCTTTGAGGCCTCCCAGTCACTCGTTCGCTGGACAAAACCCCCTGTTCCTCTTTGAAACATATTTTTTGTTCAATTTTAATGGCGTGTCAGAATTTATTGGCCGCGTTTAGTCGGCCGTTTGAGCCACACGCCCATCGCTAATTATCCGGCAGGTGAGTCATGAAATTAGCTAATCTGCCACGCCCCCTTCTGCCTTCTCGTTTTATATTTCTGCTTTTGTGGTCAGTCAACCCAGCGGGAGATGCAGCCACAGGAAGTCGTCCAAGTGGCCACAGGCATTCGGCAATGTAAGTCAGTCAATTCCCCAGCTGCGAAATGGCTTACCGGCTTTCACCTGCCCCGCCCCCTCACCGCCCCTCACTAAACTGTCCACTCCAGTCACTCATTCAGTCAGTCATTCATTCATTCAGTCGCTCAGCAACTAATTTTCCGCGTCGACATCGTTTGTCGTCTTGTACGCGCTTTTAATAACAATTTTCAGTTTAATTTCTTGCATTTTTCTCTTTTAATTTTTGGTTTTTTGGCTAAGCGGCTTGACAAGTGGGCATAAATAACAAAATAAAAGAAACCGGTCAAAGCCCAGTCGAAATGTACAAGCCGAAAGCAGTTGCCATTCGTTGCGCAATGGGAAAGCCTCGAACGTTTGCTGGGAATTCGGGGTCAAAACTATGAAAAAAGCGCCCTGACTAACTCCCTGGAAAACTGACCTTTCCCTGGAACTCAGTTTGGCCCCAAGCCGCGAACGATTCCGAGAAATCGGAGTCCGGGCATTAAATGCATTTCTAAATCTAAACAGCGCTTTGCTTTATAAACAGAACAACTCAGCAGCCCCACACATGTGGCATTCCGGATTCAACATTCCGCATAAACAATAACACAAGCCATTCGACCGACCCCACACCACAGATACAATTTTTGAACAATAAACAGAAAATTTGTTTTCCCGCAAGTCGAAACGTTAATGCTTCGAGCAACTAGGAAGTGCCATAAATGGTTCGACTATAGCATACCAAGTGTGCTCAAAAACTATTGGTTGGAAAAATTGTTAAATACACAAGTCATTCGGTCATTTATTTAGAATATAATATATGTCATGGAAGTCTTGTAATATCTCTAATACAAATATATAAGATAAATATCCCAATTGATTAACACACCCGACATACCCCGCAAAGCAGAGAGTGCGAGGTATCAGTCAAGGGGCGCTGAGCGAGTCCATTAAAAGAATTTCGTAATCGAAATCCCGCATCGAGCCAATCAAGCTAAAAATTCTGAACCCATGCCCATAGCCATGCGGGTGCAAAACGCTTATCAGTCGGAATAATAATAGCCTGGACAACAATAATAAGCGAGTGAAATAAATTTAATAAACATTTTTATGATTGTTCTTTCGAAGCTTTATGGAAATTTGTTACTAGTTGGCGTAGCTGAATAATCTCAAGCTATTTGTGGGATATGCGATTTGGGCAAATATTTGGCCATGAATGAGCATTAAAATCAGACGTCAGTTTAGATAAGAGGTTCTTTTAATCTATGGAACTCGGGATATCATAAAAACATAACATATTTGTTCTGTATGCCTTAAATGGGAACCTCCAAAGAACTTAAATGGCTAAGAGCCTAAAACTTTTAGGAACTTTAGCTGTTCCTTGTAAATACCATTAGATTTTATGCTTTCATTTACGAATTTTGCAAGTTTATTCTGTGTGGATTCTAAATACGGAACACAAACATGAAATTGTTAATGGAGCGCAATGAAAATTTATGTGTTGAAAAATTCTTCGAAAACGTACATTTTTGCCGATTTTTAAATGCCGGAAAGTTGTTTTAAATTTGAACTTTCGATGTGAATTTTAAACACTTTTTTTAATTATAACTATAATGGACTAGTTACTATTCAGAAATTGAAGCATTGGCTTCTTCTTGAAGTAATTACATATATTATTATTCACCCAAATATCTGAATAAGACTCTTTAAATAGCCCGTGCATCACGCCTGCTGATTTCATTCCGTACATACGTACATATTCCATCCTAAATCAGATCTCCACACGATTATGGCTGCATTTATGACATAATTCAGGGGTCATTAAAAGCGAATACCTCGACTGCCGTTGGTCGAAATGGGTCATAAATGTGATTATTTCATATTCGATCCGCACAATGCAACCCCTTCCCCTGGAAAATATCTTCCCAAACATCGGCGGCGGCTACTTAACAAGGCACATATGGCTTTAAATCGTAATGCATGTAAATGGGCACTACGACAAAATGGCCTTGAGAGGCCGAAAACCGGCAACAAACGTGGCCCAAGCAACAAACATCAAATTAGCCAATCAAAGCAGAAAAACAAAACCATTTCACGCGCTCGCAGACAGTAATAATCATTTGGAGGCATACAGAAAGAGTTTAAATAATTTATATAAGCCGCCAGACGATGAAGAAATTGCAGCACTTAACGAATAAAAATCTGCGTTTACCAACCGGCTTAAAAAAGCTAAACACAATTAAAAGCGCTAAGCGCTAAAGAGCATTCCAAGCCTTTCACTCTTTTTTCACTTTGATATCTTCCATGACCAAGCAAAATCATTTGCCTAGCCGCACTCGTAAAAAACTTCAATTGAATTTTGTATTATTTGATAACTCCATTAAGACCCCAACTGCAGCAACAACAAATCAATCAGTTGCGGAAACGGAACAAACTGCGCGAAACGAAAGAAATCGAATGGAACCAATCAGACGAAAGTAAAGCCAATTTGCATAAAAAACATGATGCCGATGCGAAGAAGGTCTGGGGAGGAGAAACTATTGCTGTGCGGGGCGCTGATTGATATCTAAACTGAAAAATTGTCTGTTGTCAATAAAATAATTCAATTGATATGATCAAAAAATGTATCTAAATTGAGGCATTTATATCTATTAAAGGGATCCTAAAGATTAATGTTACAGAGACTGTTATATTATACTATAAATATATAAATATATATACTTTTTTGTTACTACCCTTTCCCATAAAAGTCATTTTTAAACACTTATCTCGAGAAGGATGACGTCAGCCGAAGGAACTCCAAAGAAATTACAATTACTTATCGTTATTATTTCTCCGCTCTCCTCGTTCTCGTTAATAAACGAACGAGTATGTACACATTCCTCGCCTTAAAGACTCTTTTGTGGGGTATTTGGTTTTTGCCCATTTCATGTATCGCATGCAACAAGTTACTCGCATTGAAATATCAAAAACATTCACAGGAAACCATCAAAATGCGCAGCGCGAAGTCGAAAATCGAACAAGGCTCTCTCAGCTGCTCTCTTCGGATATATGTATGTATATCTTTCTCAAGTGGGTGTGTGTTTTGGGGTGTTGTGCCTGTGTGTTGCCCTCTGCTCTCTGCCCTCTTCCCCATTTTCCTCGCTTTCCTACAAAGGCCTCGCGTCACTGCATTTAGTGTGCTTTTTGTGGCTGTCCGAAAAGGGAGTGCGGTGGGCGTTGGGTGGTGGAAAATCAACACACACGGACACAAAAAAGAAAAGATGTACCCCACATTTCGGGGGAGTTGGGTAAAAATGCGTCACGGGGTTGCCAATGGCAGGGAGCCAAACAAATGTTGGGAAAATCATCGGGGGTGGCTCCCGAACAGTGGGCCGTGGAAAATTATCCCCAGCTGCAACGCAATTATCACCCCCACAAGTGCTCAATGTGCGATGAATTGCAGTAAACTGTCAATTACACTCGTTAGATAATTCAATTTTCTCATAAACGACCAGTGTATAAAACTCAAGTCGATGCAGATTTGCATTTGCAAATATGAGCATTTGTCAGTGTTTAGTTCAATCAAAATCGCCATTTCCTAATTAATACTAACTTAAAATGAGTTGTAATATTTTTAAATGCTGGGAGTCGAAACACAAAAATATTATGTCAAGTGATTATTCAAATGACTGTATATGATTTAAAACGACTAATGCGATGGGAATTTTGAAAACAAAAAACAATAAGCACTTCGGACTCATTTCATAAATTAGGCTTGGAATATCATCGCAGTTACTTTTTACGTGCCATCCTTGCCTAAACATCTTAGTTTACACATTTGGGGATTGAAACATAGCCGTAACTAGTGTTCATTTGTAACAAGGTGTCTGGCATTAAACTTGCAACTTGAAAACATGTTTAATTGGCCAACCCACAAAATCACCAGAGGGTATCCAATAGATCGACCTTGAAGCTGCCCCCCCACTAGATCGTCAGACCGAATTTCGTACGGTGATCCCCATTTCCATGTTCAATGCATTTCGGCACACTGTGACTGCGACTCACACTGCGTTTGCGACTGATGACGAGATCTCCATTAACTTATGAGCTATCCGGCTACCAAACGCAGTGAGGATGGTGGAACAGCAAGATGATTCCACCACTGTCGACGGTTTGCCGCGGTTGAAAAGTCAAAGTCAAATGCAAGACATAACACAATAAGACAATCCGGCCAAGAAAAACAAGAGCAACAACGTCCGACCAACACCAGCCATTATAATCGCAGAAAGGAAAACGAGTTTTCACTTTTATATTTTTGAGTTGCGCGGCTTCGGGTTGGGGATATTCATTTCCAAACGCGATTCAATTGCAGTTGCTTGTTGGTTTGCTGTTGTTGCTGCTGTTGTTGTTGGTTGTCGCTTGGGCAAATTGTGGCCATAATGACGAATTGCATAAGCCGGAATCGTAATTATAATCAGTGACTACGACCGCTTCAGTTGCTCATCCGCTGCCTTTGGTCATACAGTCCAGCTTGCCCAAGTGGAGTTGGAGTGCAGACAGAAGACCCAAATTAACAGTATCTGTAATTGAAGTTGATGATTGAAAGCCTTGGATATTAAGCCACCATCCTGCAGGTAGAGCTGTCCTAGACAGACGGTTAGTTCGTTGTAGCCAGGCTTCCCTGTGACCGACCGTCTTGATCGGACCAAAACCTGATCGAATCTCTGGCTCTCCTCTTTCTTTTCAGATAATTCGCAGGAGTTGCGGCTCTTTTCGGGGAGCCAGCTTATCGGGCTTGCGAATTACGCGCTTTTAAAAGTGCCCGCACAAAACCTGACCATATAAGGAGTCGCATGGCAACCGACACAACACACAGCAGCGATGGCAACCGAAACATGAGCAAAACATACACAAATGGCTATTTTCGTGAGGTAGCCAAACAACACAAAGTGCCATGATTGCGTATCAAGCACATGGCCGACGCCCCACCTCATTTCCACCCCCGCCGCCCAATTATTGCCCCTCCCCCGCAGCCAGAAACTTTTCATTCATTCACCCAACGCCCGCTGCTCCCATTTTACCCTATAAGTTACGGGATATATCCACTGATCCGTAGGGTCGGCCATATATTTGACTACATGCCAACGGCCTTTGATCGCTTTATCTTCTTCAATAAGATAAGGCTCAATTGAGATAGCCTGCCGTAATAACAGATAACTAGGCTATCTCCTTTCTTTAAGATAACTCTGTCTTTAGCAACGCGCAACTAATGATTTTCATATCCTAGGAAATATTAAACATGTCTTGGGTTTTAATAAAATGGTATGGATTATGGAAGTACTCTTTAGCCTCGCGTATCTTTAGTTCCTATAGAAAACTTTATGTTTACCTAATATTATGATTGAATAATAAATTTAATAGAATAAATTAGGCACTCGGAAATGTACAATTAAATCTCCAATTAGGTTTATTATCGTCATAAATACTAGCTATATTACTTTGGAAGAGTATTTATAAGGCTGGTTCAACCCATTTCCTCCGTTCTTTTTTAGTTTGATAGCCCGTTTGAGTGGCCTTGCTGGATCTTTTTTTGTCGCTTTTTCGCAAATCTAATCCAAATGAAGCAAATACCAGAAATGGGAATGTGTTTTCAATTGGCATTTGCATGTTAAGCTATGTAGTTGACCTAATCGTAATTTGAGCAAAAAATGTAAAGCGCAAAAGGGAATTATCTGCTACAATGGCGATAAATGTGGAGCTTGTTTTTTTAGGAATTGTACATGGCAATGAAATTAGTTGTGTTGTTGGATTACCCATTTCATGATGAGTAGAAATTTTAAGAGCATCTGCGCGAATTTAAGTACGCAACATCTGCTGGAATGGGCTTATCCTGCATAAATGCAAACTTCATTACAAAATTTTGATGTGTCGGGGATTTTGAGTGGTCCATCAATCAAGCCAAGATTAATAGCCGGCAATCGCGGTTGATAACATACTTTTTTTTGGTGCCTGAGCTCATCAGTGACAATTTATCAATCATTAACCCAACCCAAATGGGCAACCATGTGATGAGGACGAGGGTTAACAATGCAAAGAGGACAACAAAATAAGCAGTAATTAGAAATTCATAGATAAAATCAAGTGAAATACGAAAATCATGCTCATATGGAGACACACCGAAAACCCACTGTATGATGAGGGGAAAAGGGAAAGGGGGAAAGGGTCCAACAGGGCCTGGGGATCCACATACCACATACCCCACCGTGCGAGTGAGTGGGACGGGTCATATGGACATGCTAATCACGAACACAACGAAACGACACGGACAAAATGGACAAAACAAAAACGAAGAAGAACGAGAACAAGAACGAAAACGGAGAGAGCAGCCCACAAATAAAACCCGATTCGACAAAAAACCGCTGCCTGCTGCCGTTCCTCGGCGCCTGTTCAAATAAGTTTCAAATTTTGACAAATAAAACCATGGTTTTGTAATTTACGAGCATTCCGAGCTATTTTCATAATGATTGAGCCCGAGTTGAGTGGAGTGTTTGCAGTTCGCCGTTGCCGTTCTCGATTCTCGGGCTCTCGAAAACTCAACATCTCGACAACTCGGGTCGCAGTTCCCAGGGGAGTTAAAAGTACCAAATGCGAAAAACAAAATAAGGACCTCTCCTGTCTCTTATTTATTCTGCTCCTGCTTCTCCTTCTCCAGCCTCCTAGCCGTGCAATAAAACGGGATTATGTACGAGTGTGTTTTCGGTGTCTACTGTTTGTTTGTATATGCGCGGGTACAGTGGAAGTTCCCTAAGTTGTTTGTCGATGGAATGGCTTAATTATGACTGTATTAATAAGTTTAATTACATGCGTAATTAAAGCAATCACATTTAGCAAGTGATGATCGTATTAAGTATTGTTAAGCATTCAGAGTCACCCTGGACGGGGTTTCACTGTGAGCAGTGAGTCCTTCTCCAACCAGTTGGTAGGGACAGGAGGTCGCTCCTGCTGCAGGCTGCTCGGGTGGCGGTTGATGGAGCCTAAAGAAGCTGCAGCCGACGGACGGAATGTGTCTAGACGTTTGATTACCGGGACAGACGCAGACGCAGATGCCGCGAGGTCGTGGCACAGTGGACTTAAACCGAGCTTCGGAGTGCCCCCGGTTTGGAATGCCACTTTATTGGGTTTTCGGGCTTGGCCTGACTCCAGACTCAAGCTGACATAAAGTGTTTGCTTATCAGCTCTTTTTTCGTTCCCAGGCGTCCACGGTTTATGTGCCTGTTGGTTTTGTCATCGATGACACAGTGGTGTGACGGAGATAATGGGATAAGTGCGAAAATGGGTGGGTAATTAAGCTGAAAATTTATGGCACTATGTCCGAAGAAGATTCGACAATGGAATCAATAGAATCCGGTTTTTATTTCCGATAATTGAACTTCAAAGCAGTTTCGAAAAAACGCACAAGAATGCAAATCAGAAAAGATTGCGCCATTGTTATTTGACTATAAACTAATATTTTTATTATAGCATCTCTCTTGTATCGTATAGAGTATAGGTAAAAATATATTCAAAACCCCTTTTAGGATCATTTTGCCTGTTAAGAATCGCTAAGGGTAAAAAAACTAGAGTTAATATATTATCCGGTTTAGGGGGCTAGAAAACAATAACCATTAAAAACAAGGATCTACGGTAGACAATCCGGTTTGGAGATTACATCATCAAGCCGGTTTATAAGCCAGGTTCAGGTCGAAATGCTCAAATCGCATTCCTGAATTCGCCACCACTATCGGTTTTGGGTTCTCGAATCTCAAGGTAACCCGATGCTGGCCAATTCCCGTGGCAGGAAAGAAGGCACGTAATATTGTTCAGGGTTGTTGGCAATCGGAATCTGGCACTTTTCTACCTGACTACATTCGACATTTGCGTATATTATTCGAATCGACGGTTTTTTCCCGATTTCGTCACAGTGCATTAATCAGCATTGTGTTACCCTTTGTTATATGGTGCATATTTCAAATCCATATTTCTCCAAGTATAAATATATATTTAAATTGCTCAATTCCCAGCTGAGTGCCAGTAATGTGTAGGGTTGACAAGGAGCTATGTTGAGTGTTGTTTAATATCAAAGGACATTCAATATAAAACTATTTAAAACGTAGTTAAACGATTTTTTGCATTTATTTATGAGATTTATATCTCGAAAATATAAAATGAACTTCTGTTACTATGCCGACCATTTGGCACTCATTTCAACCACTGTGCCTCTAAAATCAAGGACTCTCGATGGTTGAGCTAAATTTTTTTGCACATTTGCGGGTTTCTTTTGCACAAAGGTCAAAGGGGCGCAAATCAAACGGGGGCCTTGACTTTTGCACTTTTGGCGAATGTTTTTTACAGCAGGACACACAGCAAATCGAACGGAGGATAAAACAAGGACCAAAAAGAAAGATACAAGGCACAAATACCGCAAGACAAGTAACTCACCACGACGGGGGTGTCGCCGGAGGTGAAGGTGGATAAACAGGAATTTCTGCCTGTTCTGTTTTGATTTTTCACTATCTCTCTCTTTCGCTCAGCTGCTTCTGTTTCTTCGGTTTGTTTATGTGTAATCCTTTTGTTTTTTCGCTTTTGGCGCGCAATTTTCCCTTTTTTTTTTTGTTGTTGGTATTGTTTTAGTTGTTGCTGCTGGGCAATTTGCAATGCAATTTTTCAAAACACGCGAAGCCGTTTTGTTGTTGCCGTTGTTATTGTTGCGTTGGCCGTGTGATTGCGGTTATAGTTGTCGTTGCGTTGTTGTTGGTTGTTGCTAGATGCTGTTGTTGCTTTTGCAACTTTTTCACAATTTGCATTTCACGTATTTTTGCAGCAGCTTCGACGACTTTGACTTTGTTGCACAAACACAGACGGAAAAACGGACACACACTAACGAACTGAAAACAACAAAACAATCCGAGGAAGCTGCTGGCGTCTCTTTTCCTTCGATTTTTTCCCAAGATTACCAATCCGTTTTTACTGCCTGATTTAGTGTACTTTCGCGAATCTATAGTTATTTCCGCAGGCAGTCATTCAAAAACGAAATTGAAAACCAAACAATGGGTTTACATTAATATTTCATCACAAAAATATATTTTTTCATGAATCCCCCAACAGCATCTCGTATTATTTAGCGCGACAAATCGGTTTCCGACGTATACTCGTTCGCTGAGATGTTGTTATTTCTCAGTAGTATTTAATTTGTTTTTACTCTTCATGCGAGGAACACACCGTCCGCGCACGCTGCTCAAAACGGAATGAAAACAAGAGCTGTCGCATCGATTCAGCCGAAAAATACCGAAACATGCTGAAACTTCGAAAAATACCGCAAGCAAGAAACGATGGTTTTTATTTGAGACAAGTCGTCGTCTATTACCCTTTCGATTAGTAGACATAAATAAATGAAATAAAATATTGCACATGTGTTGAGGGAACAAAGTATATTTTTAAAGAGACATATTTCATTTCAAGAAGATTATTATATGAATCATCCCATTATTCATAAAATTGTTTTTATCTAACTTTGTTATGAAGCATCCCAGAGTTCTGTTAAGGCATAAATATTTTGTTCTAAAGATTTTAAGGAGCTTAAATTTCCATAAGCAATTTAAAGACTAATTAATTCAATCGATTTCTAACTGGCTTATGAACAAACATTTATTGGTCGTCCAGCTTATCTTTGAACAAATAAAGGTTATTTTTTTTTAAATATTAACGCACGGTTTATCAATGACACAAACCATCAACAATTCGCCAGCTATTCATTTTTAGCTATTTTATAGCTATATAAAAAGTAATCACAAGCAAAAGTAAAGATAATAGACAATATTAAATTTAAATGTCCTGATAACAGTGGAATGCATTTTTATGACAGGCTTTCGACGGTCGTACATAAAGTGCACCTAATGTAATTTATAAAAACTTATATGTTACAGAACTTAGGTAAGAAGCCGACTTAACTAAGAAGTGGCGCCGATAAGCAGAATATTTAAAAACCGATAGGCACACGTTATTCCACTTTTCGTCTGCAAAAGCTTTCTCATTTCAAGGAGCTTTGATTTTGGCATCACCTGCAACAAAAGCGGTTTTGAGTTTAGTTAGCCTCTTTCTCACAAACAAGTCGGTTGTCTGTTCGCTGGTGGAGGAGTGTAATTCTTGGCCGCGCTTTTGTTTTTGTTGTTTGCGTGGCGTTGTGTTTATAACAATAACAACAAGTGACTATCACTGGAAGACATGTTGTCTTTAAGTAGCTAAGCATATGGCTGGCTAAGAAACAAAAAACACAAGGGTTAGAACCCTTTCTTGGCCGAAATACGAGACTGTCCTCCGGGGTTACTTCATTTGGGCTGTTATTTTGGCCACCTCCCAGTTCCTTCGAAATGGTTCGGTGGAGCGCGCGGTCGCGGCGCCAAGCTCGTCAGGATAAAGTGGAGCTATTGGCCAGCAACAACAAAGTGAATGGCGAGGACGATACGTCCGATAACGGTACGTGCCATGGGTGTCCTCAAAAGGATAATTTTAAGCGAAATTTATACATCCAAAACTATCATTTTATTATTGCTTTTTGTTCCTTTAAGGCTCTGTCAATAAAGTTTTAATTTTGAAGATTTAAAGTGTTAAAATAGCTACAAGACTTACACACTTAAATATTTTATTTGAATGCCCTATAAATAAATCATAATGATAAATATTCAAAGAGTGAAACGATGGCAAGAGTTATGTTGCATTTCAGTAAACCTGATTGAATATAATGATTTGTACTCAAAGCTAAGAATAATCTGAAACCTGTTTGCAGATATGCGGTTTTTAAATGTATTTACAATAATACGATAACAAAAAATGTGATTTTAAATGAAATAAGCAGATAAATGTATATCTAAATATTTCCCTCTAAAATTCCATCACTCGCCTTTCTATGATGAATTGAAAGGGTAGCATTAAGCTGCCAAAACGACTGTCATTTCATCTGTTTCCGATTGCCATTTAACGACTGCGATTAATCTAAAACACTTTCGCTCCGTTTTAGCCGCCTTTCGCAACTCGACCGACCTATCCGACCACGATGAGATCTTCCTCAAGGGATTGCTGCGTAGTAACTCCAACACGCCCCACAAGGAACTGATGGCAAGTAGACCAGAACAAATAAACGTAAAAAGGCGAGAAAAAATATCTCTGTACAATTTCTGACCCACTTATTCGTCTTCGAGCATCTGCTCAATAAGAAAAGTGCGCATACGGTTTTCCGCCCATTTTCCATACCCAGCCCCACACACACACACTTTCCACATTTGTGTTTACTTCATCGATGGCATTGCATGCTGATTTTTCGGTCTAGATAGAATTTTCCGGGCTGTTTGTATGTGCGTGTGTTTGCTTTTCTTATTACATCATTTTCCTTGCCCCCACAAGCGCCAAAAAGAAAAGAAAATCCTTCTGTATTAAAAAAGATTTTCTCGCTTTAGCCATGTACTGCAATTGTTTTTTTTCGGCTTCGTTATGGCCCATTAGCACTTGCTGTTATTTTTTGCCTTCCTCTTTTGAGTTTTCGCACTAAACTTGACCTCTATTGCCTCGGCAGATGAGTTGCCTTCATGCAGATGGGAGGCATTTAATTAGATCATCGTGACATAACCACTGAAGTGGAAACTATCTTGACCTGGCACATTTATCGCCTCCTCTGAGGTTTCTTACGGCAAAAGAACTGCCAGAAAGTTTGTAGCCCAATCAAATTGTAAATATTATTTGCGGTTCCTGTGGCAAACACGCAGGCCAACTAGGAAAACAATGAGTGGCAGTTACAACCAAAATTAAAACGAATTTATTGTGCTCTGTTTTATATATCTATACACTCTGATTAATTTTTAAAAAATAATTGAAATTGGAAACATTTAAATAAAAGTGGCCTTTTTCAAGCACACTTTCACTTTATGTAAAGTTATTCTGTTGGAGAATAATAAACAAGTAGGAAATTAAATAGTGTGTTAAAATAGACGTAAAACAAAGATTATTAAGACCCAAACTTGCAGTACAGAAAAGCCAAATACAGCAAATATTATGGAAAGCGACATCGCGTGACGACCATAATTAGAATCCAACATTTTCCGAGGTATTTTCCTGGGCAGGCTCATTCGATTGTGGTTTCTGCTGTGGTCGGTCGGCGGCTGTTGGGAAAGGCAGTGAAAGTAATTAAGCCACGAGTCACGAGATAAGAAAATATGAAATGTCACTACCAGCTCCCCTGTTTTCCTTTCCCCAACTCGCCTGTCGTCACCGCTCCTTGGAACACTCCCCCATTTTATGCAGATTACATAAAACGCGACCCAAGTCGCCGTGCCAACTCTTTGACATCAACGCCCCAAAGAAGTTGTGTGTATTTGAGTGTGAATAAGAGAACCGGTTTGAAAACATTTTCCAACGTAAACACTACGCTTTTTATGCTACCTGCGCTCGAAAACGATGCACAAAAGCGCCCAACTCGTTGGCCTACTAATGCAGCTGTGGTCGGGAGTACGAAAAAGCTAGCTATAAGATGCTGTTACCAATTAAGTTGGTAACGATATTGCGGTAAATGTTAAAGCCAAACTTGCTTATTTAATTTACTCTTTCATTAAACAAAGTATTAAAATAGTAAAGTATACATAATAGTATTTAAATTATAATATTTGGAAACCAGGCTATGTAATTTCAGTATAACATTTAACACAACATTTTAATATATTTTAGATATACCCCAAGTATGTGTTTGTATTTCAAAAAGTTTTCTACAGTTTAAAATAGTTTTCATTAACAGAAAGAGAGGGCGCGCCACTGCTGATTTTAAGTCACTGTAAAGTCAGCTAACATGTGAATAACAGACTGCGTACAGTTGTAACTTGGCTCACGCGGAGCTTTTTTCACGGCAAGCCAGCGGCAAGCGAGCTGAGCATGAAGCAAAGCTAGCCCTAACTTGCTCACTAGCTCTCGCCGCCTGCTTCCAGAGCTCGTGAGTCAGTTAGTTGCGAACAGTGCTAAGGTGAGGTTCACATTCCGGTTTGAAACGCGCGCTTCGGTGGTTTTGGCCCATTCGAATGAGTGAGCATTGGTGCCTGACTGTATAGGTGTTTTACGGTGGTGTTTGTGAGCGTGGCTTAAACGGGCGGCTTGAAACCGAAAAGCAACAGTTAGTTGGTGCTCTCTCTGCCCTCTCTCTCTATCGAATTCAACGATGTTCATAAACCATTTTCCGTGTGAAAATTAATAAGCCCACTTCAGGTGCTAATTACGAACCGATCAATATTATTGTAAAAACGGAAAAACGAAAAACTGGAGCAGTTATTAGTGTGTTGTGCTAGTGCCTTGGTAACCCCGCTGCATAAAGCTTTTTGAATTGATGACGTAGTCGCCGAGAACTGTTTTGTAACCTGGCCAACAAGCAGTAACTGTCTTGGCCATGCTTTGGCATTTCCAAAACCCCAAACTCCATACTATGAAACTCAAAAAGAGTGGCTCTCTCCACACGCACACATATGCACGACAAGCGCTCAGCAGCGTTTTGGGAGTGGCTCCAAAAAATAAAAAAATAAAAAACAAAAAACAAATAAAAGTCAACTGAAAATATGAACAACTGTTAATGTTATTGCATACTTAATGCCATTAAGGTCTTATAACTTTATCAAGTTGCTTTGGTTATTTTAGGTTAAATATTTCACACCACTATTAGCCTTCGAATAAGAAACAAATTCGCCACTTGTTTACGTGCTTTCCAGTGTGTGTGTCTAATTATCAACTTACTTAATTAGTAAGCACCTGTTGCGGTACACAATATTTTGAGGCAATTTTAAACTGACGTTGTCATGACGAAAACATTTTGCTGAGTGGAGGTGAAAGCCCAGGCCAGAGTATCAATAACAAATGTGGGTGTGTGTGAAAAAGGGTGGGGACTGTCTGTCGCGTGGGGCTTCTTCACAGTTTTTCACACGGAAAAGGGCTTAGCTAGGGAAAATCCGTGGAGCGCTGCGGAAATACGATCTTCGCTGGTTCGATAAATAAACAAACAAATGCAGTCGGGATTACTCATCCACAAATACGTATATAAATGCGATCAAAAGCTTATCTTGGAAAACCATATATATCCATAAGTATAGAATATAACAACTCATTCCAAAGAGTTTTATATAGCTCAAAACTCACACTTATAAAACCATTAAAACTATAAATATGTTATAGTTGGATGAAATTCCATTCAGGTTTGTAGACACAAACCACTGACAAGTTTCCCAGAATAGAGTTCTTGTGCAGAGAATGCATTCTTCTCGCTTTCTGCTTATCAATTCTCCAGCGATAGTGCCGCTCTTCGGATTTCAGAGAGCGGAGGAGAAAAGCACTCCCACGTTAAATTCGCATAAATATTGCATGAGCTGACTCAGATGACTTTCCCATCGTGGGCGGAAACTGCCAATGGGCCCAGAATAAGTACAATGGACGCAAGAAGCAGGGAACAACAAACGCTGTAGTTGTAGACGGGGACAAATGGAGCCGGAAGATGAAATTATGTGCAATTAAAGCAGAGAACTCACTTTTCATGCGACCCAAATTCAAATGGCAAGCGACCCAATTTTTGACCTAAGACTCCGCACACTGTGTTGTCAGCGTGGAGCAGAGTTCACCCGGGGTTAAATGGCATGACATATATATATAGCGAGCACATGGAGAGCCAGAGAAGTCTGCCCAAAAGCTGGACCAATTAACGCACTCACTCAATTAAGGCGGAGGCATCTTAACTTGACCTAGGGCAGGCACGCCCAGACGAAGAGCTCTGAATTTAATTAGCCGCACATGACGAACTCATCTCTCCGCTTCTCTGCCATTCCAGCTGAATCCGACCGAGCCGCAGCCAGTGCCACTATTCCTGCCCGCTCATCTGAACAACAAGCCCATCTGCGACGACATCATCCGCAAGTTCTCACCCTCGAGGCGCCTGGAGTCGCGAGAGCTCGCCAAGCTTCTCGCCCAGCCGCATTTTCGTGTAAGTAGCCAGGGAAAGTCGTGGCGAAAGCCTCTCTATTTGGGCTTGGATCTGGAAAACTCAGCACCCAGGATATAGTGTGGAACACATGGATCTGACCATGATCTATTATTCATGAAGTGCATACTGAAGTATGTTTCTGAGATGCACCTAAGATACTGTATCTTTTACTCTTTCTGCATCCGGTAGCTAGTTCTTTGTATATCAGTTGCTGAGTTATCCAACATTTAAAACAAACACCATCCAGGCAATATCAAAAGTTTTCATTGAGGCTGTCGCTTCCCTATTGCTGAGTAAGGTCTGCTAAGAAGGCGATGGTGTCTGAAAACGTGCTCTACTCGAAATGTTTGTTTTCTTAAGCCATAGGCTCATCAAAATCTGATGGACCCTTCCCGTTAAGTGAGGGATCATGCTAGTATTGACATTGTTTTAACAACTTATTCTTCCTTCAGGCTCTTTTGCGCGCCCATGATGAGATAGGAGCACTCTACGAGCAACGACTTAAAGCTGCCGGGGGATCCACCAGCCAACTAGAGATCGCCAGCCAACGCCAATCGGGAGGCTACCTGTTCACCGAGGACGTCCTCAACACCAAGATGCCAGTGGAGACCATCAAGATGGTGGGTCTGCGCCGAGATCCCAGCAAGCCGCTCGGCCTGACCGTCGAACTGGACGAGTTCAAGCAGCTGGTGGTGGCCAGGATTCTGGCGGGCGGGGTGATCGACAAACAGAGCATGCTGCACGTGGGCGATGTCATCCTGGAGGTGAACGGCACGCCCGTTCGCACTCCCGACGAGCTGCAGGTGGAGGTGTCGCGGGCCAAGGAGAATCTCACCCTCAAGATCGGGCCCAACGTGGACGAGGAGATCAAGAGCGGGCGCTACACTGTGAGTGGGGGTCAGGTAAAACAGAATGGCATCGCGAGTCTCGAGACGGGCAAGAAACTGACGGTAAGTTCGATGTTGGCTTGAAGGTTCCTCCCACAGATTGCTGCTTGTTTGCATGAGTCCTGATTAGTTGGAAGTTCATCCCAATAAGTTTATTGGCCAGTTAAAATTCAAATAATGAATCTTGAACAATGTTCTTGCCCAGAAAGGGTTTTTGGTTTGTTGTGCTTGCCAACTTAAATGTTTAGCCATCCAGTTGTACGCTAATTACTCACTTATGACCGTTTTTATTTGAAAAGTAATCAGTAATAGTTTAGTTATCAAACCCAACTTACTCAAAATATTGAAGTCACCAGCGCAATAAGTTACTATTAGACAACGAATTCCCTTGAAATTTCTCAAATCGCTTGCAACTAAGTAAGTAAATCTTGGCATAGTAAAGCTACTAAAAGAGTTAAATGCTTAAATATTAACTAAGTTTGTGTTTTCCTATACCAACAGTGCTACATGCGTGCACTCTTCACATACAATCCTTCCGAAGATTCCTTGCTGCCGTGCAGGGACATTGGATTGCCCTTCAAGTCGGGCGACATTTTGCAGGTGAGTTGGTCAGAAAAACACCCGTCTAGTTATCCTGATCAACGTGCATCATCCGTGCATTGCAGATCATCAACGTAAAGGATCCCAACTGGTGGCAGGCCAAGAACATTACTGCCGAATCTGACAAGATTGGACTCATACCATCCCAAGAGCTGGAGGAGCGGCGCAAAGCCTTTGTGGCCCCCGAGGCGGACTACGTTCACAAGATTGGCATTTGCGGAACAAGGGTGAGTTTTCATAGTCTCCCAATGGGCACCCAGTAAACATTGGGTATCGCAACAGATCTCGAAGCGAAAGCGCAAGACCATGTACCGATCGGTGGCCAACTGCGAGTTCGACAAGGCTGAGTTGCTGCTCTATGAGGAGGTCACGCGGATGCCGCCGTTCCGCAGGAAAACCCTGGTTCTCATCGGAGTTTCCGGAGTGGGAAGACGAACGCTCAAGAATCGGCTGATCAACAGCGATGTGGACAAGTTCGGAGCGGTCATTCCACGTAAGCACATTTAAGCTCATTTTGGGTATTAATATTCATAAATGTATTGTGTTCGTGGAACAACTTCAGATACCAGTCGCCCCAAGCGCGCCTTGGAGGAGAACGGCAGTAGCTACTGGTTCATGGACCGCGAGGAGATGGAAGAGGCCGTGCGGAACAACGAGTTCCTGGAGTACGGCGAGCACAATGGCAATCTGTACGGCACCCATTTGCAGTCCATCAAGGACGTGATCAACAGTGGGCGCATGTGCATCCTGGATTGTGCCCCGAATGCCCTGAAGATCCTGCACAACAGCCAGGAACTGATGCCTTTTGTCATCTTCGTGGCAGCGCCGGGCATGGAGCAGCTCAAGACCATCTATGCGGATCGCAGGGCCACGGGCTCCAACCGGAATTTATCTGTATGTTTGACGTAGCCCCCTAGACTAGGCACTCCTCTAATCCGAGCACGTATTCCACAGTTTGATCGCCAGAGTTCCATAAGATTCAGCTCCAGACGCGCCCGTACGCTCGAGTCCCTAGCGTCGCTGTATGAGGTAATGTGTCCTGACCTATCCTTAACTGCAATAACGTATAAATTGTGCTTAACTCACTCATCCGCTTGGCGCACCTAGGCCACCCTGGTAGCCCTGTTAGATCTCTGCCTGAATACCCAAACATTGCTTAACACATTCGCTTTCTATGACTCTTCCGCACAGGACGACGACCTGGTCGCCACCGTCGAGGAGAGCAGCTTCGTCCAGCGCAAGTACGAGAAATACTTCGACATGGTCATCGTGAACGAGGACTTCGATGAGACGTTCCGTCAGGTGGTGGAGACGCTAGATCAGATGAGCCACGAGGAGCAGTGGGTGCCTGTCAACTGGATCTACTAGAACGGAGACTCCACCCAAAACCCTTTGCAATTTCGCCTTCTTGCATATAGAAGAATATATACTACAACAATCGAATGCCTATCATCACAATTAAAGGGATAATTCCAGTAATTGAAGCTTAAACTCGCAACACAATGCAAATCTAGCGAATAGCATTTAAAACGCTACCGATTTCAATATTTATTGTTGATTAGATGTTTTGCTTGAGGAATGTATAATGCGTTTTATTAACTATGTTTATCTCAATTACTGTTATTTTCCTCTTTAAATATAAATCATGTATATATGCAATGTTTGTATAAGTTGAAATGCGCCCTCCGTTTACAATTCAGTTTTCCTTAAGTATAAGCCTAATTTTACGAAACGAATTCGTCCATTTTACCATCTCTTGTTTTATTTTTACAAATAATGAATGATGTCAACGCATATCTCTTCGGTTTATTATTTTAACGAATCTCCTCAGTACAACAACCTTCTGCCAATATTTTCGTGTAGTTTTTAGATTTGTTTGAATAAAATGTGTAAGTTTAACGAATTAGTTAAATGTATTGATGTGAAGTAAAACAAACGAAATACGAATAAATTTGGCTCAAAGAAATGGTGAATTTTGTGTACTGGTCGCACCAAAATATATTTTATTTGCTGATCTTAAGAGTGTCTTAGAGTGTAAAGGCCGAATGCCAGGCATTTAGCAACTTCATTTGCAGGGACTTATTGGTAAATTCCCAGAGATTTCTCCACCACAGCGTGGGGCTGACGCATTTGCTCGCTGTACTCGGGCAAGTTCATGAAGTCCTCGAAGCCAATGGAATCACAGCGGCCAGTCAGGACATCGTCCATGAAGTTGCTGCAATATAAGGGAAGGAATTACTATACAAGAAAAGTGGCCATTGCTGGGTTTTTGCGTATAATGGTACCATGGGAATCACAGGTATACTGGTATATGGTACGTATGTAGGTACGTATATAGGTATCGTTATTAGGCAAGTTTAGATTTTCTAGACTGCCAAAGACTGTAGGATATCCCAGAACTCGCTGGGATTCTTATGTGGAAACAGAAGCTTCCTGGGTGCTCCTGCCCTTGCAGATTCCTGAGAAGTTCCCAGACCGGGCTAGATGCTCACCTGGACGGAAGGAAGGGCAGACGGCCCACCTGGCGTGCGGCGAAGCGCTCCATGCCCATCTTGAGGGGCACGCCGAGGCCCTCGTGGTTGCGCAGCATCTGCATATTCAGGTTGTACTGGTGCTCGTTGTAGTTCAGCTCGGAGTCGCGCAGCCGGTGGACGTGGGCCAGTTGGTTCAGGCAGTTGGCCTCCGTGGGCATTCCCACACGGCCGGTGGCGTTCAGCACGGACACCTCGGCGGGCTGGACTTTCAGTGATGGCTGATACTGTATTGCGGGGGGTTTTCACTTCGTTAGCGGCTCTACTAAAGGCACTCATCGAGGTACTTACCATATTCGCAAGCGGTTTTAGGATGAAAATGCGGTGAATTACAATATTTCTTGAATGACAAACAAATTCCGTGCGAATTAGAGCTGGTACTTGGGTCGTTGCCTACTCGATATCAACAATGTGTGACCAGATAATCGAATAGAAAGCAAGTTATCGACTAGAATCGAAAACACCAGCGTAGAAACGTAGAAAGACTGGCAACTCTTGGCATGTGCAGAAATCAGTATGGCAGCTCCAAATAGTGCTAGCATGGATTCAATCCATTTTGACCCACATACATTTTAGCTAGGTTAAAAACCATTGCAGGGTACAAAAATGCGGCATATCCGGCATATCCGGCAAATGAATTACGATTGGAAATTATTTACCCCAAATATTCCAATCCAATTTGATTATTAAAAGAAAATATCTATATTTGTATAGTAAAAACGCAGCACTATTTGAAATACACTTTAATTGTAATCGTGTTGATGGGTAAAATTTGGTCTATGTAAATTGGCGTTATTAGCGCACTTAGCACTTCGGTCAAGTGACGAACTTGAGTGTTGTGATTAATTACACCCTCGCTGGCCAGCAACGCACATCCGAAAGATACAAACGTATCGATCTCGGCCGCAGCTCTAATCAATTCGATCAACAAAAGAACTGAATCGCTGGCTGGCTGGCCGGGGTTTTGTTTTTCTTTTCGCCCACACCTTTTAGCGGCTTTTATGATCTTCTGCTCCACAGAGACGCGATTCATTTGCATCGAGTGACAAACGCGAACGAATGCGAATGCGAGGAGCCCAAATCACACGACAGGGCTTAATTAGTGCATGGTCACTAATAAAGACTCGGCCAGTGGATGTTGTGTTAATCAAACTCCCGCACACAATAGCCCAAACTGTCTCCGGCCATCCGATCCGATCCTATCCAATCTGAACTTGAAAATCCGAATGGAAACGTCAACCGGATGGATGGATCTTCACCTTCACTTTAGGCTAAAAGGTAGTGCGTAAATTATGATTTATGCCCATTTACTAAGTTTAAAACTGCAAATGAGCGAACTACATACATGTTCCTGCATTGTAATTTATAACTTTAATCATTTCAATATTTGTATGGATGAGCATTGTAATACAAATGCAAATACACATTTTATACATTTATAGCTTTAAAGTTGCCTTCAAAGTTAAATTAAAGTCGATATTAACATTTATTAGATAATTTAAAAGATCAGCCCTATTTTTAATGAATGAATTCTATATTAAGCAACTGACAAAATGATAAGTAAATTTAATCAGCAGACAATTCGAGAATTTACAATAAGAATATCGCAATGGGCATATTTATGGCCTTAAGTTGATAAAAATATCATCAGTACTTATTTCATAAGTTTTTATTACTTGGAGATGCGATCATTTCGGATGCAACTTATGTTGATTTAATCGATTAGTCTATAAATAAATTAAGTTAGAATAAACACTAATTACTGGCATCGATTTTAGCTCACTAGCATTGCTACTTTGACTTATTTGTTAATACAATAATTTCAGTTCCCTGTCAATTTTGCCGCTCGAAGAGTTCAAAAAAACTGAATCTCATACCACGATTGATTTATAACGTTTACTTTCTGTTTTACTGCCTTTGACCAATTAATACACAGTAGAGCAGTACGAGGCGAATCAACCAATTCAGCCAGTCCAATATATGGCCATAAGGATGGCCAAGAGCCAACTATGTATGCTCGGATGGAGATGGAGATCTCAGGGCGAGAAGATCGAAATGTAAAAGTCAAATAAAAATATAACGTCGAGAATTAACATTTTTTCACAGCAATAAATGCATAAAAGTCGAAGATGTGTATTCAAAGAAGTGAAGAGTCGTGGGTTCAACTAGGGGACTCTTCAGCTGAGGGAATTCCTTCTAAAACAGCTTGATTGGTCTGATATTTATATTTCTTAATACACACACAGAGAAATAACTGGGTAAAAACAGAGATCACACCAGAAGAGATTTAATTAATAAATTTAAGGTGTATTTTTAGTTTTTAATCAAATTGAAGTACAACATAAAAGGGTGTTTCTTCAGCTTTTTAAGAATTATTCGAAACATCCAAAGGCACGATTTCCCTCAGTGCACAAGTACACCCATTTCTGTACGACGTATATGGTATAAAATTTACAATCTTCTGCAGGCCGGCTCCGCTGGATGCTGCCCTCCGTCCGCCATTGTCGTCGCTAATAGAGACATACAACCTCCACTGGGAATTGATCTTGGATCGAATCGAAAGAGCAGGAGGCTTCGTTAACAGCACCAAAAGTTCGAATGTTTCGTTACTTTTCCCGGCTGCCATAAACTTTTATGGCTGCAAGACGCAGCGGAAGACGAGGACAATGGGTCTTGGACCTGGGATCGGGATTCGGGATTCGGGGATCAGGGAACAGGGAGCAGCTGTAAGCAGATGGCCGTCGAGATGATTGGGCATTATGCCGGACCAGGCCCGGGGCTATCCGGTATCTTTCTTTTTTTATAACCATAGGGGTCGCTGCCGCTTTGACGAGCCACCTCCTCTGGGTGCCAATTAAGATACGAGGAACTGGGCTGGAGCTGGGGCAGTAGAGTCGACCTGGACCCTATTAGCAGCCATATTGCCAGGCACTGAACGAAATGTTGAGTTCAAGACATCGAAGGAATTTAATGAATATATCACATATTAGGTAACATATGATATGAAATTCTAATTCTCGGAAATAAGAAGATTACTTAAGAAATATACTTTCCAAATAAGAGTTAAGAAAATAGGTTGGATCTCAACATACTCCCTAAAATATGGAATATAACTAGCTATCTTTTTTCTGTGCATGGGCACAATAAACGAATATCCCGTTCGTGAGTGATCTGAGTAAGATCGCTCCGCACTTTTATGGCTCCCATTCGCTAGGATCCCCCTCTCCCTCCGCCATTGGCTTCTCGTGAATCGAGATACTCTGGGCCATAAATCAAGCGGCTGAGTGAGGAGAGATGGCCAGTTTCGGCGATGCATTTCATCCATTTTTGAAAATGCCTGGACATAAGGACATGCTGTAGTCCCAAATCGAAATGGCGGACGCAAGACATAAGCTGTGAATTCGGCGTAATTTTGGCAGCGGGATGTGTAATGCAGTAGCCAGGAAAAATAGAGGGTGTACGAAAACAAAAGGCGTCGGCAAAAGTCAAAAAGCATTTCGATACGCCAGGATGACCAAAGGCCAGCGACCAGAATGGAACGGGTTGGGCCGCCGAGTTCCACCAAATCGGGGATATATATATACGCAATGCATATCTCTGCCGATCTGCCGACATGTGCATGTGGCGTAACAGAAACAGAAACAAATGCAAACACTCACTGCAGTCGTCCGCTCCCAATTTGGTATGTATTTTTTAGCGTGTAGGTGTGAAAACGGAGTCCACTTCCTTTATCGGGGGAATGTGTTTTGGGTTTTTTGCTTTATTTCTGGTGGTTGGTTGGTTGGTTGCTGCCTGCCCGGGAGGGGGTATTTTGCATCTTGGCTGACACACAAGTCCAAATATTTTCAGTGCGAAATGAAAACGAAATAAAACCCTGACTCGCTGCTGTTTAATCTGAAAACGTTTTCCGATTCGGTCACGGTCCTCTTCGGTTGGAAACCCGCTGTATCAAAATGTGGACAGGTCGTATATTTTGCCTCGCATCGGCTTGGACATTTCCGATTCTGCTAATCGCTGGTCCTATAAATCAACCCCTTAAGAGCCCCAGCCGGGTACAATCTCTCTATGCGGTGCCATACTAGACTACAAGTGCTAGTTGTGTACTATACCATATATGTACGATCCGATCGTCTGGCACTTCAGATCGCCATGTTTGTTGTGACGGGCGCCAAGTCAACAGGTCGCTTCCTTGCATTCCATCTATTGATGAACTATATTCACACGCATGTGTGTACATAGATCGGCTGGGATTTCATTTAAATTTTCTGATTTATTGCAGCTGTAAATTCAAGTGTTTTGGCCACTTGTGAATTTATTTCTAGGATATTCTGTTATCAACTAATATTTAAACTGAATCATATAATGGAAGTATATATTCCACTTTTCTAAAATACATTGCATACACATAAATGTATCAAATAAAATATTCGCTCAATTTTCAAAATTTAATTGCCACTGCTCAAAATACTCATGTACTTTAATAGATCTACAAAAAAGGAATCTGTCTTGTTTTCTATTACTCAGTTTATATAAACCACAAGGATTCCAAAGCTCTTTTGTACATTTTAGACATTTTTCTTGACTTTCTTTAGAGCCGCAGGACTTTTAAAGCTCAAGACAACTGCCTTGTTGTATGTTGTATTTCTCAATGTTATCGAACTTTTGATTCTGAAAGTTAGTTTCGACTTGTTGCATTTACACTTGCACAAATAATCGAATACGTGCCCAAGATTTAATTGACACTTTATGATCTCCGATTGCCGGCGAAATGCCGTCGCCCGACTGACTCGACTGTCGATGTGCGTGAGTGCGAGCGAGCCAACCGTAGAGCCGATAACGGTAATGGCCGAGTGAGGAGGCGAACGATTGGGCAAAGAGAAGGGCCGATTAGTCGATTGACGTTTGCCGCACTTGTTGTTGTTGTTGCTTTCGGTAGGTGGAGCGTAGCTGTGAACGTTAACCCTTATTAACCCCAGCAAGAAATTGAAGTTCCATTGAGTTGTTTTATCTATGGTGTTCATATTTTATTTAAATAGCTAAGCACATACATGTACACACATACACATTCACAAGTTATAAATTAATTGCCGCCAAATTGAACTAAGGAAAGATGCGGGTGAATACGTTAAAATTATTTATTTAAATGGTAATTTTGCTTGTGTGCTCGAAGAGTGCGTTACATTTAACATTTAGTACGGCTATATTAACTACGGCTAATTGTTATTACGATACATAAAAGTAATAAACGTTAAAACTCTTTATATATGCGGCTATTTACACGGGCTGAAGAATCAAGTTGCGCTCTAAAATGAGTTGCTTGTACTAAAATTATGTTTAACTGCAGCGAGTACTTTTAAACGTTAATCGGCTGGGACGGCTGGTTTGAATTGTTCTTGTTTTCTCGGGCAACTTAGTTACTACAGCTTACGAGCTAGGCATTTTACTTTAAACTACACACGTTGAACAAAAAACAAACATAATACAAGAATAATATAAGACTTGTTTAGCTGCGAGGACTCTGGCGCGTGTCGAAACCAGGAATATACAATCACAAAAATTAACAACGTGCAATATTCCAGGTGCGACGGCCGCCAAGTCCTCCATTCGTCCGGCTGCTTATTAACTTCTCGTTGTGGTCGAAACAGTCTGACTGCGCGACCTAAGGGTTAAGCCAAGTCCAAGGCGAGAGCGGGAGCACTGTAGGACACATCGCACGGTTGTCCTCCTCCTCCTACGCCGCCTACTCCGCCCCGCTCGCTCCCACCCAGCAGCGGATGATGGGGCTCCATGTAGCTGTTACTGTCGCCGCTCGCCGCATAACAGGAATGGTCGTGTCACATCGAGAGCGTGCCCACTGCCGCCGCAGCGGACATCTGCGCACTGTGCTGCTGCTGCAGCTGGTGCGTGTGCGCCGCCGCCGCCACCAAGGAGTGGCTGTGGGCGGCCAGGTGGGGATGCAGGCGCATGGCGGGAATGTTCATCGCCGCCATGGGGTTCATCGAGTGGGCCAGCGAGTGGGAGAGGTGCAGGCTCGGCTCCAGTTTCGCCTTGGCGTCCAGCAGCTGGCTGTAGTCCGCATGCTGCACTCCCACGCCCATCACGTTCGGATCGCTGCCCTTCTTGTTCTGCTTGCGCTCCTTGGCGCGGCGGTTCTGGAACCAGATCTTCACCTGGCGCTCCGACAGCGACAGCGTCTGGGCGAGCTCGCTCTTGCGCCGGATGGTGATGTAGCGGGAGGTGCAGTACTCCTTCTCCAGCTCCAGGCGCTGGAAGTCGGTGTACACCACGCGGTACTTGTCCTTGGTGCGGGTTTTGCCTGCAAAAGAGATGAGAGATATGTTAGTTGAGTTGGAAAAACGATTTTCAAGGACACTTCTAACATGCTAAAACTAATTTATCACTAATCAAACCATTAAGAAAGAGTATCTATAACAAAAATCATTCAACTTGCATTAAAAAACAAAATAATCGAAAGGATTCATGGTTATGGTTCTTGAAAACCAGTGGATTCCATATAACTAGCGAAAAGTCAAGAACTCCAGAGATCATGTGCACTTTCTGTCGTCAGAGGGCCGAAGCTGTCGGCCAAGTTTGCCAGCTGATGTGGGTGCCAAGCGAGTGGAGTGACTGGCGTCAGGTGGACAAACATGTTGCTCCTCATGTGCAACATGTTCCAGCTCATCTCGCTATAGCAGATGACAATATTTAAATTATGATAGCCATAGAAGACTGTCACATGCCGAGCGGCGAGATTGGAGCGGCGTAGCCCCAGTCGTAGCGGTTCACATGAAAACCACTCACAAGAGCCGACGACTCTGGGAGCCACGATTCTCCGAAGAATCGCTGAGACGGGCAACGTGGCGCTGGGCTGCGCAATTAGTCAATCAGAACTCAAATAGAACTCGAACGAATGACGGATCCGCAGGCAGCGGCCATGGAATGAGCCAACGCTAGCTAGACAAGAACGCCGGAGAACTCATCTCCGAAGGCATGAAAAAGGCCACGGGATCGTGGCACCGTCTACGTACGTGATAAACACACCCACGCCGGCGGGAAATACTTGTGGGTAAACAGCATTTCGGCCCGGGGATTTGCTCTAATTTTTTATGTGCAGCGATACCGTGGTGTTCTCACAATTAAAATTGAGCAAATAGGCAAACAAGCAAATATTTTCACAGATGATAAAGTTCAACAGCGACGGCAGAAGATAGGCGAAGAGTGCCAAGAGTGCCAGGAGTAGGTGTTGAAGACCTCGGGATGCCCTGCGATAGATGATATATGGCCACTGACCATGTCCACATCCATTATGAATCTACTTATGAATATGAATATGAACTCTTTCAAAAATTCAGCTGAATCCTCTTCTTGAGTTTCGAAATCGAAGAAGAAGAAATGCTTTCTTTCGCGAGAAGAATTGCTAAGAGTGTATCTTTGGGGTGAAGAAATGCTGAGAGCGTATCTTTCGGGGGAAGAAATGCGTCAAGAATACTATAACTCTTTTTGGTAAGCCCCGCTAAACCGTTTCCCCAGTCCCCTTATCTCCCCCCTCCCTAGCCCCACTCTTCTGTTTGTTCTTTACACTTTATTTGGACGTGAATTTATTGCCGTCGCCGTGGCTTCTCGTTTGCTTAGTCTAATGTGGCAATCGCAGCGAGAAGAACTCAGGCGAGGAGCAATGTTAGAACCCAGTTGGGCACACACACTAAATCTAGATTTTTCGCTTCGCACTATAAATCCACGATTTCCAGTCTGCCTTGCCATTTTAGTGCTTTCGTTGGGAAAATCTTCTCGCGCGTGCGTTCTTGGGCTCCCGAATCTACTGATAAAGAGCGCTGGGCTCCCCGAACAGAAAAATAACTCGTTCAGACAGACCTGACGGATTTGAGGAAGTGCACAAATAAAAATGGCTTAATTAGAACAACAGTGCTATCAGCTCATAGGATTTACCGGGTAAATAGTGGAAAACAAAGCATATTTTCGGCTGATTTCGCAATGTGAGGTAAACTATGCGTAAGGTGGATGTACTTAGGTGGGGTTACATAAAAGAGTAGGATGACTATCGCTTGAACTTCAACTCCTTCCTCACTGCAACCCCATTTCCAGCCAACTTCTGTGGATCAGAACATTCCCCAAGAGGCTGCACCACAGCGGGGCCGCCTTATCTCTTTCTTTCTAAGACTTTATCTGGTTGCCACTTGGAGGCTCCCACTTCTCACACCTGAAACGGAGCGCAAACATAGGCAAATCCGCACGGAATCGGGGACAAACTGGAGCAGGGCAGTGGGCGGTGCTCGGGTGGGGGCGCGGGTGCCTGGCTCCGCTGACCTTCACGGCCATAATCTAATAAATCGTACATACATACGCACATATGTGCACAACTATAATACCAGCGAGCCGAGTGTTTTATGGCGTTAATAAACGGGGCAAGACAAACGATGGGCGTGGATCAACTTGATCCTAATGCTAAAGCTGCGTTGTCTGAACCCCCAAGATCCTACTGAGATCTCCACTCGCCGCCTCTTTGCCAGGAATATGATAAGATTATGAATGAATGGCAAAAAATCCGAAAATCCCCGTCACTTCTGCAAACAATTGAGCTCGAAAATCCGCCTCGTAGATATCTGGCATATCCATCCGCTATATATGTACATATATAATATTTTTACTAGCAATTAAATAAAATTGTGCGTCAAGGTGTGACATTTTTTATGGCTCTGTCGCTGGGCCCCAACGCAGCGTAATTTATATCGAATGGGGCTCGTTCCTAAGTCGAACCAATTGAGAGTCTGATTTGAACTGCTAATGCTTTTGTGGTGTTTACCCCGCATGTAACTATAGATTATTCAGCCGGCTTTGCCCGGCGGCGAAGTTCTAAGAGCGGCCAGCGTACGCACTACTAATCCCAGTTGAGGTCTGTATCAATAATATCGACGGAGTTACGAACTGTAGAGCTCGGATCGTTGGACATTTGTCCCGATAAGCTTTAATGGCTGTTCCCCACTCATCGAGTGTTCGCCGGGTGGTTGGTTGGATTCAGATGGTTCTTTGATCGCACGCAGGCAGCACTGTGCGAAATCATAGCCGAGGTGCTCTCGAACCAACCAAGGCAACCAGAAGGTGCTGTGCAGAATGTGGTTACAGGCATCGCTCAGTGCATTCCGAGGTAATTCCAGGCCAAACAGCGTCAATCCCGCCGACGGAGTCAATTGGCCCAAGTGCTGCCGCCTCAACTTCGCATGCCGACAAAGGAGAATTGTCCAAACAGTGGAAAGCGATTCTCTAATGTCGAACAGCTGAAGTAGAGCAAGAGCAAGGATCATTTGGCCATAAATTGTAGCGGGCTGAGGAGGTCTGGTCTGGTCTGGTCTGTTTCCCATTAGAACAGCTGTTGATTGCTGGGCAATTATGTGGTCCGCCCCCCGGGGAAAAATCAGTGGCCAAGGACAAGTTGCAGTTGGGTAACTGATGCCACCACTGCGGTTAGCCACGGTCTCGGATGGTGGTGATGGTGCTGGAGGTGGAGAAAGCATCGGCAAATGCTGTGTCCTGGTCATGGTGGTTTCTCCGCCACCCCGCTGGGCGTTAATTTGTCACTGAGTGCTGAAGACATCACCCCCGTGACATCCCGATTTCGGGTTGTTGTCTCTGTTCCAACCCGTGAAAACCTATTGGGAGACATTTATTACCTGGCTTCCATAAGTCTGCTCCGCTCGAATTTAAGCGCTTTTTCTGCCTGAAGATTAAAGCGATAGTCCTGTGGCAAGCGGAAGTCCTCGAACGCCAGCGGAAAGAGCAATTTCGTCAATGGCACCCCGGAGATTTGGACACACAAACCTCAACACTTGACTTTTTAACACCCCATTTCGCTGCTGGAAGTTCCCCCAACTATTTCGCCCAGCTTAAAGACTTTTGCGAATATTTGGCTTTTCTTTGTTTCCACTTGTTTTGCTCTGCTTTTGTTTTGTCTTTCCACCATCCTCATTCCGCCATCCTCCAGCATCATAAACGTGGAATACTCGTAGGATGGGGCTTGTATATGTCTTTTTGGCTCTCACCACCGAGCGACAATATAACAATAACATTTATTTGGCATTTTGCTGCTGTTTTAGCTGCTCTTATATCGTAAATATTAGCTCAAATTACATCATAAAATCATTTGATTCGATTTGACGTTTATTTTTCCTTCTTTCTTCCTTTTCTGGGCTAAGCCTACGGCAACGGTACCCGGTGTCCTTGGGGGAAGGTCGGTGTTTACCCTTTGCCATGCAGGCGGATTGGGTTTTCAAATTGTAAGTTTAGTAAGAATAAGTGATTGCTTTGTTTTATGAGGATTTGAAAGTATTTCATGTGTATAAAATTTTATATTTGAATATAAAACGGTTCTTAGCCTAGGGACTACGAATCTTTTACATCACGTAACATCTAGTATCCAAACATAAACTTAAGTTCGTACCACAGACGGAAAACCAAAATGGCCACCGTCAAAATGAAACATGCGACATGCAAACACGTTATATGGCAGGCGGACATACATATGCAAATGTGAGTTCTTCTCCAAGTTTCCCTCTGTGGAGACCACTCCCAGATATAAATTCCGGCCCCTCCTCCTCCTCCTCCTCCTCCTCCTCCCTTGATCACGCTGACACGCAGCCCCATAAATGCGAATGGGGTAAGAAACGAGGCGGCGTGGATATAATCATAATATCAGATCGCGTGCAACAAACGAATGCCGCACGTACGTGCCCAGATGTACATATACATACGTACGTACATACGAATAAACATATATCCGACATATATATGCGGCACGCAACCTCGAGGCACGCCAATGGAGTGGCAGCGATGGCTCCAGCTCTAGTCCAAGTCTGACTCAGAGCTCGCTTTATTTATGGCTCAAACGGAGGAGCAGAGGCAGAGCGAGCGAGCGAGCGAGCGAGACGGAGGCGAGGTGGGAAAGAGAGGCAGATGTGGCAGGAAAAAATGGCGGCCATCGAAGGGAAAAACGCGGCCTGCTTATGGCCTGAATGAGATGCCATTAAAGCCATAAATACGCCAAGTCAGGCAATAGAAAGATGCGGCGAGGAAAACAGCCAGAAATGATGGAAAGGAAGGGGGACAGCATTTTTTTCTTAGGCCACTAAAAATTATTTTCAAATGTACGTTAATTATTTGCCACGACGATGCAAGCAATAAACTTTATGGCTATATGATTTGGGGAATATGAGTAGGATGAGGCGGAGGAGGGAAGGGGGGTCTTTATGACCCTCCCCACTCAGTCGCAAATCAAAAAAATTGCATGCATCAAAAGGAAAAACACAAAAATCGCATTAGAGGCAAAGAAGGAAAGTTAACTATAGTTTTTCTTAGCAATAAATGTTAAATATCCAGGCTGTGGATGCAACTCCTACCGCTTGCGTCCAGCAAATCACTCAGATCCTCTAAGTTGGGCGAGCTGCTCAGGTCTGCGATTCGACGGGAAGGGATTAGATACAAGGGATTAGATTCTGTGTTCATCATTAAGAGTATACAAATGATTTAAAACATGTTCGATAAGTTCTTTCGCAGTTTCATCCTTAACTAATGGATATAGAGACACCAAATGAAATCATACAATCAAAACCCATTGATCACTACAGCCACTATAAATATTTAAAAGCCCACTGAAGCCCACAGTATTGAAAGCAAATTTGCGCTTCATAAAACTATTACTACAAAATAATGTGCAATAAATTCTTACGGCTGCGCCGAGGAACACTATAAATTTCCCAGCCATTCCCCACCGATTCTCCGCCCCCTAACCCTTATCTTAGTCTTTTTTTTTGGCCCAGGCAGGCGGTTCGGGTCAGTGTGCAACAATATTTGCTTGAACTCCGAGGTGAAACTGAGCAAATGCGGCAGGCGCAAACAGAATCGGAAGGGAATATATGTAAGTACATAGTTGGAACCGTTGGCGAGCACCATATACCACCTAGATACCACCTACAGTCCACAAACAAGAAGGGCAATAGTAATCCGCGGGCTCATCAAGCGTATAATCATCCTAATCAAAGTCGGGCATAAAAATCACAAATATGGCAATCATATATATTCGCGCGCTCTGGTTCATTCATGGTTGTGGGTCACTTATACGATGGCGGGGCATTTCATTTAGTTTTTATAATTATTGCTACTTTATTGTATTGTTAAGCGATTAACGTTGCCCACCGGCCATATACATACAAATCTTTCTTTCCGTTTTTGCTACCGTATCGTAAATGTTGTCACCTCATAAAAGGAATCGCCAAACGACTGGAAATGAAATCAGAATTCGCTGCCGCCTCCCACTCCCCACTCCCCAATCGCCAATCCTCAAGCAGCAAGCCTCAAACTTCAATCAGTCAGCTACTCAATCATTCAATCGCGGGTTGACTTTGGCCTGAGACACTAGCAGGTGTCATCCGTCCATCCGTCCGTCCGTCCGAGCCATCATCATTGCAACGTTTGGTGTTGTCATAATTCAGGCGGAGCTCGTTGATTGACAATCGGATTTCCCTGTCACTTGGCCAACTTGGCCAACCCCCCAAACAAAAGGCTTTCGCCCCCTTTTCCCGATACGAACTATGTACATATGTACATCGCAGTATTCCCACTCGTCCATTATGGAATTATGGTTTATGGCGAACAGGAAACGTGGCTATAATTTACAGTTTCTCTCTTTTCTGTTTACTTTCATTGATAAAATAACTTGAGGCAGGACTGGGCAATGGATTGTTAGAAAAATATCTGAAATATTACATTTTGCTAAAGGCTGCAGATGGTGAAAGATTACCAAATGGATTGTACAGTCCAAGTAGTTTCCATGACTTTTAGTTGCATTCTACATTGATTTATAACTCATCAGGATAAAATGTGCCAATTTCCATTTATAAATAATACTTCACCCGCGACACATTTCGCAGCCCATTTTGAACAGCTACCATTTTAATTTATCACTCCGCTGAGTAAGCCGTCCGTAACCCCAATTTAAGCCCCCGGAATCCCTAGCGCCTCCAATATAAACTCGATACGCCTCGAATGGTATATCAAAAACATGAACATGGAGACCTATGCGTATATGGACATATATACGGCTGTGTGCGCAGGGCTTTGGGACAAGACTCAAATTTCTGGTTATTACCAATATCAGGGCCAATACAAATAGAGCAGGAAAACCCAAACACGATTCTGTTCTATTATTTGGAGAACTAAGCCCAGGGCAAACGACACAGTGGTAACAAGTCCGTGACAAACGGACAGGGAGATGGGACGGCCTGGCCAGCGAGTTCCATGCTAATCCCATCATGTCAATCACCGATCCGAACGCACACTCCACGTAGATCAGTCGCAGCCAAAAATCGACTTCATTTTTGACCCGTGCAGGAGCGGAGGAGGAAACTTTTTGACGGGCGAACGGGAAGGGTAAATGTCATCGGCAAACAGCGATAGTGCCGATAAGGAAACCGAACCACACATAGTTCCACTGCAGCTAGTGGCCATTTTCAATGGCTTATCTTGGGAGCGGGAACGAAACTGGTACTGGCAGCGGGACCCAGACCAAAAGGTATCCCATCCGCGCCGGTGGAGCAGTACGACACTTTCCAGATGCGTCGGGAAATCAATATAAATCCAAGCCCGCCATATATTCCTTCTCTCTCTCTCTCTCTCTCCCTTTCTCTTTCGATTATTTATGTGGCTAGATATAAATTTTCTGTGCATATTGACACATTAAATCTCAATGTGTCAGGTGGCATTAGTTTTTATGTCCCAACACGGGCAATGCTGAAAATCTACAGACAATCCCAGTAAGAACTCCTTGGGCCCCCAGATACATTTGTTCTCCGGAGAAATTATAACGACAATAAATTACGGACAGCTAATAAGCAAATATATATAAAGTGGGCAATGCAATGAGAAGTTGGCAAATCAAAGGATTTTTGGGATCAAAGAATGGGGATAACTGATATCATTGGTTGGATACTTCAGCCAACTTGGACAAACATGCCTTGCTGGAAGTTCCTTTTCTGAACTATGGACACTTAAATTTCTTGCCGTTTAATAATGATTGCATAGATTTGATCGTAAATGTCGCTATTTAGTTTTTATTGGAAGTAATACTAATTTTTATTGGTTTACGACCCTATATTGTTTTAATCAATATGCCCGTCGCAAACGCAGCGGAATCGCTTATCAACAACGCTTTTGACGTTTTAGATAACACGCAAAGAACTCTTTTTTTTTGTGGCCACGTTTCCATATCACTCGGCACATTATTGAAGCGACAGAAAATAGAACTCGCAGCCCCATGGGCCACAGTGGGTTGGGTGGGGTTTTCACCCAGGACTTATTGACAGGGCGGGCGTTTATTTGATTCCCCACGCTAGCTAATCTAATCGCAAAACCCGCCCGAACCACCAGCCATTGAAACAAAAGCACACGGCATCTGCATCCACGACAATCGCGGTTGCCGTTTTATTGCCACACCCCGAAAGCTGAAGTGGGCCTTCGACGTGCCCTGCCACATGCCGCGCAGACAACAAGAAATGGGGCTTTTATAATTCTATTAAAAATCACGAAGTGTTAGTCACAGCCCCCTCTTCGTTTGGAGAAGGCAGATTACTAATTATTACTCCATTTGGAGAAAGTAACAATTCAAAGAAAATGCCAGGTAGAAAATACTTGAGCAAAGTTGGCAAAAAGGTGCTGCTGCTGATGGCTCATAGTGGCTGTAAATAATATCTAACTTAGATTCCACTCTTACTTCTTAAATATTTGTGCTTTTTAGGCAAATGAAATACGACATGAATTACAATCAGTCGCGCGTCAGAAAGGTGACATTCAGACAGCGCAGGCTAAAGGGGTTTTGAATAATAATAAATAAGGCAAACTTGAGTCGCCTTGTCGGCTTGATCGGCTGGATTAGCGGCCATAAACGCTAATTGCATGCCAACAGATTTTATGGGCTTAATGGATATCGGCGTTATTGTCGATATCGTCGATATCGTCGTCTTCGTTCTCCCCTTCTTGACATGCGCCCGGGTCATAAATCGTGAGCAAATGTGCGAGTGTTTATTCCTTGCCATGTTTGAGATCGCTGCACTGCCATCTGCATTGCCTTTGCTTGTTTTTCCAGTTGTGGGAAAACACGGCAAACAAAACGCAAAAAACCCAAATAATCACAGAAAATTTGCATTAACTGAGAGAAGAGACTCGAATTGGGTAGTACACGTATTGTTAAGTATACTTATAATTTTCAGAAAATAGAGAAACCTTCAATTGAACACTCCACACAATGCTAATTGCTGTGAGATTGGTTTTCAACTTACTAACTTTCAAGCCTTCACAGTCCAGTTCTCTACTCTGATGGACTTTCCATCAAATGCTGGCTGCTTATTGGTTAGTTGATCAAACCATTTTCAAATGTTTATATTGTTTATATTGTTAAGTTGATTTACGATACAAAATTAGTCAATGGAATCGGAATCGAGACGGAGACAGAGTGGAGCAAACAAACAGAAACACTCATGAGGACGGTGAACACGGGTGGCCATAAATCAAGGCGTCGGATCGGGGATCTCGCGACCCCAACTGAATATCATAAAAGTGGAGCTTGAACAGAATTTGATTTTTATGAGCTAATTGGCCATTGGACTCGGATGCGCGCCAGGTAAACGGATTCTTATAAAAGCCCATATGTGTACCGCGAGAGATGGACAGGGAAAAGCGCGAACAGCACGAGCTTGGCGGGAAGACAATGCAGTGCATTATGTGCTGGGCAATATGGAATCTTCGGGCTCGGAATGTGGCCAGGCGGATGCGGGAGAAACCCAAGCGCAGGGCACGCGGAATCGAAGGCCAGCGGAATATGACTAAGTAGCTGAATACACAAAAATTGGGGTAATCGAGGTCTCTTGGACTTAAAGCCTTCGATGACTAAGAGCTTATTTCGCATGACAATTGGAAGTATAGCCCTCAACTTTGCATTAAAAGCTGGGTATTATCCCTGGTCGCAAAGTTATGTAGTAACCGATCATACCCCCTTAATCTGTATTAAATAATATTCTCACTCACCTGGTTGTGGTTGTGCTGGATAGGCGGGCTTCTTCATCCAGTCGAAGTATGGCGGCTTTGATGGCGATGTCCTGTTGTTGTTGCTCACCGAATTGTTATTGTTGTTGTTGTTATGGGTGGACGGACTGTTGTTGTTGTTGTTGTTGGCGACGGCACTCAAATGGTGGGCCAAGTGATGATGCGGCGACGAGGCAGAAGTCGGCGCCCCCGGGCTAGAGATCTCCGAGCCCGAAACGGTAATCGGCGGCGATGGGAGACCCTCGGCGATGTGCTGCTGATGGTTGGGTGGTGCGGAACCTGGTCCTCCATCGGTGGCCCCGCCAACACCACCGCCAGCGCCTGCTCCTCCGCCGCCGATGCTGCTGTTGGTCTCGTTGAGCTGGGGCGCACCCGGTGCACCGCCGCTACTGCTGCTCCCGGAACTGGCGGAACTGCTGGAGGCATGGGCGTGATGGTGGTGGTGCTGCTGCATCAGCTGGTGGGCCGACGTGGGCACATTCTGGACGAAGTTGTCCGCCGTGCTCGAGGCGGGTGAGTGCCAGTCCCCGGCAGAGGCCGCCGCCGCCGAGTGGAACATGTGATGGGAGTTGTAGTACATCTGGTGGGCAGCGGCCGCGTGGTGGGCGGCATGCGAGGAGTCCACATCGCCCAGGAACTGGTGGTTCGGCGGCGTGTGGTGGTAGTTGGGCGTCCAGTTCCATGGCTGGCCAGCCGCCGAGGCATAGGCCAAATTGGCGGCACTGTGCTTTTGTGTGTAGGGCAGTGTGTTGTAGTAGTGCGAAACCATTTTGAGGTTAGATTTGGTGCGCTTTCTCCGAAGATAGTCCCAGTGCTCGGTCCTGTGTCCAATCCAATAGTCCGGCGTTAATCGCTAAATCTTTTCACTTGATGGCCAATATGTTTTAGTTGCACATTTTCTGGAGTTCCAGTTTGGGTTATATTGGATATATTTTGCTTTGTCAATCTTTACAGTTATCACTTGGCTGGTGATGTGTTTTTTGGGGGCACAGTCACATACGAACGAGATATCGATAATATTTCGAACCGCTATTTTACAGCACTCACTCACGAGATGAATTTTTTGCTTAGCAGGGCTAATCTACTGATTTGAAATGTTATTCCGTGCGAGGCGACGTCAACTCAGTACGCAGGTCGAACACGTACTGAAACGTAGAGCAAGACTCGACTGATAAAAAACTCAAAGCAGTGGAAAATCAGATAAACAGGCAGAGAGGCTCAAATAAAAACAACCACCGCCCGACGGCACTCACTGGTTGTCTCTTTCTGGCCCACGAGCAGTGCCTCTACTTGGGTCTTTTTAACCCTCATTTCCGTTGCTCGTTCAAAATTCAAGATGGCCTGTGTGTTTGACTACCGCCGTCTCCGTCTGCCTGGTGCTCCATCTCTTTCGCACCGCTTTGCGATGGCTGGCCGGCAGGTGGCCACGCCCCTTTGAGCCAGGTATGCAGTTTGTCGTAATATCTTGGCCAAGAAAACCCCTTTTCCTTTATGGCCCGCTTTCGATTTGTATGTACTTTAATTGCAATTGCCGTTGGCTAATTAAGTAATTGCAGAGATGCGTGTGTATTATGCAATTAGTGGCTGTAAAATTATGTTGGCACGGTCGTAATAGTCGCGATATACCTCTATCTGGAGAACAATCAATGTTTTATCCTCCGGATTTTATTCTCCATATCCATATACCGTGTTTGATCTGCACACACTTGATGTGCTTACAGCCCCATTGTCCGGACCTTTGGTGTTTGCCAAGCAATCGCCGTTTATATGGGCGCCTCGATATTGTCAAAGCACTATGGTTCGGTTCTAGTTGTAAAGCTAATGCCATAATTGACATGTAAGCAGCGATAAAAAATCGCAGGGAACTCAAAAATAGCGGAAGAAGTCTGGCATTGATAAAGTGCTACATGTGATACAAGGGGCTTATGTAAAAAAGATCATTTTTCATCATTTAATGTAAACTAATCCATTTAAATTCACATGAGAACTTATTTTCGATCAAGCTTCACTGGAAGTTTAAAAAATGGGTGGAATTGAAATATCGATTATTTCATAACGAGTTTTGCAAAACTACAACTTCGTGAAGCAAAATTGGCTCAATATGGTAAATAATTATTAACATCAATAAACCCATTTACAAAACTTCCTAACTAACATAAAAACTAATAATTGAACGCAATTTGAATAATAATAAATAAATTGATTTATTTATAATTTATGACAGACACGCGTGTGATCATAAGATTGCAAACGCGCCTAATTATTATAATATTGGCAATATAACAAATTCAAAATATTCATAGTGTGTCATTAATTATAAAACTATATATTATTACGTATATAAGATTAGAATGTGAAGTCATTATCCAATTATTTTCAAACTATTTGACTATATTTTTTTTCTACTCAAAGGAATATACTATATTCATTGGAATAATGTATAGTTGGTTAAACATATTCCTACCTTACATATCCCAGGTCAGCTAAAACCATTCTTATTAATTTTTCGCAAGAATTTCATTTTCCCTGCTTGTCCCAATTGTAATCCCTAAAAAGAACGCTAAGCTCGCGCCGATTGAGTAATCCCGAGAGTTCCAGAAATCCTCTATAGATCTGTAAAAAACAAATTCATTGATTGCCGCGATGGTCGATGGGATCATAAAACTGCAAATGTCGCGTCAAATAATTAGAAGTGAATGCAGCTGACACAATGGAGGATAACCGATATATCCCCGAAAAGGACTCGGCGGAACACGGGAACAGAAGCACCCAGGGCAGTTGGCCTCGCGAGGGAGGTACTTAAAACTCACTTATTAACGCTGAACTACCAAAAACTGGTTCGGGTTCGTGTGCAAACAAAAAACCCCTTAATGTCCGTAGGACAAAACATGTTGTAAAACAATCGAAGGCCCGCGCACAAAAGGTGATTTTATGATTACGCGAACGCGATCGCTTTCGCCATCGCCATTGCGACCCAAAGACCAGAATCCAGTAACCAGGATGCGATCGTAGAGGTCGCGCGGGAACGGGGACACCAAACATGGCCTGTAAGGTGGTGCTGGTGGGCTGACCTGCCCGTCGATCGGCCCGGGCCATAAAGTTCACACAACAATTAGGCAGCCACAGCCCAGATTTGTTTTTTCCTCTTTTTCGCAAACCGTCAACAATTCGGCGGAATTTACTGCGTGGGCTGGGCCTGGAAGGGTAGGAACCGTGGGCTCTATAAGGCCGGGCTCCTCGTCTCATCCCAGGCACGGTCAAGTCATGTAACACGCCGTTACCTGGAAGTCATTAGGGGCGCACAAAAAGGCTAATCCCTAAGTGATCTATGTAAACATATGGTAACTCCCCCTGGGCAGCAACTTCGAGATGAATCATGAATTTTTGGTTATACAAACATTAGATTTGATAGACAAATTGTACTAATGTGATGTTTTCATCAAATAGAAAGTGTTGATCAATTACAAAAAAATATATATATTATTATATACAAACGATCCCCGACGATTAGCTGAATCGAAAGCAGCGAATCCATTTCGAACTGCCCTTCCGCCAATGAAAGATTTATTTCAATCTGTAAAACACTCTAATGCATCTCTATCTGCCCATCGTAAATTAGAATCTGTCCCCGCCATTGACATTAACAACCTGCCAAGAATTCGATGGCATTTATACATATTCCCTCAATTATGTTAATAAATCCATAAAGAAAGCAAAGCAAGCGCCATGCCCATAAAGCAGACTCCGAAATAAAACTCAAGGGGCAATCAGACCATTACAGATATGTCCAAGTTCCAGTCCCGATATAACAACCTATATCTGTGGCCAGGTGGAGCGTATAATGTGTCCGTCGACGCCAGACGGATGTGAGCGTGGATGGATGGATGGATATGTATGGATGTGGACGTGTCTTTGTCGTGCGGCATTCGCTGTTTGTCGGTTCGTTTAACGTTTTTGAGAGTTTTACGGCCGTTGCCCGGCCAAACCCCTCCAGAAAGACCCTCCTCCCCACCCGCAACCCGCAGCCAATCCCGCAGCAAGTGCATTTTGCGTTGTACGAGCCACCGCCTCCTCCGCCGGCGCAATCAAACACCTTTATGGGTGCCGCGACATTGGCGATAAAATATCTTTTGGTTAATAAAACAAATTAGAGTGGAGAACAACAACAAAAAGCGGCAAGTCACCCATGGGTGGAAAGCCCAAATTGCTTTCGGATTCGCAGCCAAGCCTTCTTGTGGAATTTTCCTGGATTATTGCCAATCAATTGGATGAGAAGCAGTTCCAAAACGTCTGAAAACATCCGAAAGTGTAATTTGATTTGGTAGTTTTATTTTCAATATACCGTCATTGTCGAAAAATAGACATTTATTAACAATGTTATGTATAGCGCGGATTAAAATAGGATTTTAGGGTAAACAAGTTTAAAAAAGTTTCGCTTAAAAACAAATTAAATACAAAAGGAAGTTTGCTTTGATGTAAATCTCGCCTCTCCTCCACTGAGTGCCTCGAAAACGAAGTGCACAGCAAAATGATTGGGACATGCCACAGTAAAATAGGAATACAGTATCTAAGGACCACAAGATACAGATCAATCTTGAAGTTGCTTTCAGTTTCATTTTTAAGTATTTCAGAAGTAAAAGCGAATCAAAAATATATATATATGGTTTTTTTCGTATAGGTAGCGAAGTTGGAGTTTTCGTTTATATGCATTGCTAATTTCTTGTCAACTAGGAGTTTTTTTATAGTATATTTGACTTGTAAATTAGTACTTTAATATTTTTGGGACAGTCATAGAAGTTAAATAAAATGTACAACTAAAGTTAAAAGGGGTACTTCGTACATCGGCCTGCCAATCATTTTCATTAAATCAAAGTGGTCTTTAATGTGTTATTTGCATATTATAAATTCTGAACAAAATGTTATTTAGTAAACAATCAATTAAATAAATACTCCAATCAATTCAAACGAAAAATTCAATCCTATAAACTCCCTTACAGCAATGAATAATTTCGGAAAATCGAACTGTGACTCTAGTTCCAGTTAATTAGTACTTTGCGGCTTTTGATACAGTTCTTCCTGCTGGGCATCCAATTCGTCAAATCTCTTGGACACGCCAATCGAGTTGATATACAAGCAAGGCTGAGCACACGGACTCACGGCCAATGAGCCCAGGCCCTTATATCGCTACAGATGTCTATTTATATATGTACAGAGGGTAATTGCTCGTTCCATTACTTCTACGCGGAGCCTAGAACCTCGTTGAGGATCATTTCGCGGGTCATTAGCTGTCCGTTGGTGACACGCGTCCGCGATCGACTCCGGCTAAGCTGTGCCCTCCGCTCCGCTCCCGCCGGTCTTTGTCGCCGGGCCTGTCGATTTCGCTGGCCAAAGGCTGAGCCCGTTTGCAGTGCCTCCAACAGACTGTCCATCACGCCCTCCTGCGTCTGTGGGGCATCCATGTCAACCACTGCCTTCTTACGCTGCTGGCGCTCCTGTTGCTCCCGAGCAGACTGCTCTCGGGCCTCCTGCAGACGGCGCTTCTTCTCCAGCTCCTCGCGCACCCGCACATTGTCGTTGTGCGCCGCTTGGAAGGCATCCTTGAAGGTCTTAATGTCCGCAAAGAACTCCTCCATTGTGTATTTGCTGGGATCGAAGGCATAGTACTCGCTGAGGTCCTTGTACAGCTTCTCCATTTGCAGCTGCATTTTGCCTGAAATTTAAACGATATGTTAGATAATTCGTTCTTACTCTTGCCGTCTGCATGAAATATTCGTTCCGATCAGTTGAATTAATCTTACCCAGCACGTCCACTTGTTGTCTGCACTCCTCGGCAAACTTGCCCATCACCTCGCTAAACTTGTCATCATCACACTGCGGCACCTTGTTGTTCTGAAGATCAGTTTCCAGGTTCTTTACCGCCGAATTCATTTGCCGCATGGCCTTTTGGATGGCATCCATGTTGACCCGCGACGCTTTATTGACATGCGACAGATCGTCGTAGAAGTTTAGGGCATCCGGGAATTTCTTTTCCACCAGGTCAGCCAGGTAGTGCAGCAATGTCTGCTTATTATCCGCATCCTTCGTGTTGGACAGTTTGGTTAGATAACTGATCTCAAAGCCAAAGGCGGCCTCGTTTTTGGAGCCCGAGTTCATGTAGTTTCCAAGCAGCAGAATCAGCTCCAGGATCTTCGAGAACTTTTTGCTATTCCGGATCTCTTCGCATGCTGCCGTTCCTGCCACAATGTCGGGTTTGATATCCTGCACCATGTCCGCGTAGGTCAGCTTGAAGTTCAGGTTGTGCAGTCGCGGCGAAAGGCGTTTAATTTCCCCTGAAATGAAGTAAACTTATTATTCTGCGCCTTCTGAGCTACAAACTCCATTCGCCTTACCTATTGTGGCTGCAAACTGTTCAATCGGCGGTAGCGGTTCGCCCTTGGCCTTGATCTCCTGCAAACGCTTGAGTTGCTCTGGCGGCGGAAGGTACTGGATAAGTTGCTGCAGGATATTGGAGGACAGGATATCGGTGTCGCAGCGCAGCAAGCAGATCTTGATCTGTTCGTAGGACAGGTGCTTCAGCGATCCTCCCAACATAATAGCCAAGTTCTGAGCAGTCTTCCCATCGAGCACACGAAGATCGACATTTTTCTTTGTCAGCGTCGTCGGCTTGTCCACCGCATCCTTCTGTTCTTTCTTCACAGGTTTAGAAGAGAATTTCACGGCCAGCTCTGCGAGGAAGTCATCCTGGGCCAGCTTATCCTCCTGGCACTTGACCCAGAACGCCTTGTCGGACATTTTGGCCGGAACAATGGCTTTCCAGTTGGCCCGCTTCATGGGATTCTTGACATCCCACTTCTTCTTCGGCTTCAAGCCATGAGGCAGAACGGGAACCATGGGCCCCATCATCATGGGCGGTGGTGGAGGGCCTCCCGGGCGCATCATGCCTGGCATGGGTGGAGGCGGTGGGCCTCCCATTCCGGGCGGTGGAGGAGGAGGTGGCGGTCCACCTGCCCTGCCCGGCATGGGAGGTGGTGGTGGAGGCGGAGGTCCACCACCTGCTCGGCCCGGCATAGGTGGCGGCGGTGGGGGAGGTGCTCCTCCTCCTCCTGGTGGTGGCGGGGGCATGGGTATGTTTACCTTGGGTAGCTTATTGGGCGACGGAGCCGCCACACCATTAGCCTCCATCAGCTTGACTTTCTCCTCCAGATGAGCCGCCTTCGCTTCCGCCTCTTGTTTGGCACTCTCCAGCTGCTCGATCTTCTTCTCGTACTCCTCCGACCGCTTCGACTCCTTGGCCTTGGCCTTCTCCACAATGTCGTCCAGCAGTAGCGAGGTGTCTATATTAAAGTTCCTGTTCTCGAAATTCGGATCACAGTAACCCTTGTGGAAGACGATTTGCGAGATGCACTCCTCAATCAGCTGATAATAGGCAGGTCGGAAGTAGAAGTCATCCCTGATGTATAGCAAATGCTGCAGGATGGACAGGAAGTAGGGCTCGGAAGTGGTGTCAGTCACCAGGTTTTTCAGCACATCGAAGCAATCGGTGGCGTCGTCCATGTTGAAGGTGACATTATCGAAGCGCTGCACAAACTCCTCGAAGTCATCCTCGCGGATCTCGTTGAAGATCTTAAAGTGCTGCTGCAGGGCCTCATTATTGCTGGCCTCGACGATTTTGGTGAACTCATCTAGGCGATCGTATAGACCCATGCGCATAATCTCACATCGCAGGTGCAGGCGGAAGTTCAAATCCGTGGGGGTATTGGTGAGAGTATTAATAAAAATCAGGCTGTGGCAGGCCAATTCCCGTTTGGGATCCTGCTGATCCGATGCAAACAAGGCATCCACTATGGGTCGAAAGCGCTCGCTCGCTTTAAAGGATGTGGCTGCAATAGTGGTTATGGCTCGGAGAACCTTCTCGTAGCCATTCCGCTCATAGACAATGCAGAACGAGGCCAGCAGCTTGAGGGCTTCGCACATAGTCTGCGGCTTTCGGGGATCCAGGGATTGCGCCAGCAGCAGCACCACACTATGCTGATCCGGATTGAGCACCACGTTCAGACCCCATGTGTTGTTCATGATCGCCTTCAGGCACCGTATCGCCTCGAACTCGATCTTCTCGTAGCTGGCATTATTCTTCGACCGGGCCAGCAGCTTCTCGATCGTCCCGATGCCCGCCACTCCAAACTCCTTGATCCACGAGATCGGATTGCTGGTGAGCGCCACGCGCAGAGATTCCACACATTGGTACACCTTGTGCGTGCTGTGCTCCCCATTCTGCAGGTATTCCACGTAGTCTATGGGCTTCTCGAAGCGGGAGTTGGCGCTGCGCTCCAGTGAGTTTTTACCTGGAAGAGAAATTGGAGTTGGAGTCGGATGAGTGCACGCATTGAATTTCTGTAAAGCTATTGGACAGCGGTATTTCACATAGTAGACAAAGGAACATGGTATTTTTATCTAATCTGATCAGTTCTTCTTAACTTAATCAATTGATAATTATGGCTAATACCTATACATTTGGAAATCTTACACTTTTGCAATCAATTAAAAGTTTGCACAACAGTAAATTAAAGTAAATTTGTCATTCAACTCACGTTTGTGCTGGTTTCGATGATAAAAAGTATACGGGTTCATTCCAAAATAGCTCAAGGCTTATAATTTGAAAGAAAGAGGTTTGCCTCCCACCGACAACACACCTGAATTTAGTCATATCGGCGATGATTCACTCTACCCTATCATTAGTCTGCTAAATCGGAATACTTTCCCACAAACGTATGTACATTGGCAATTTGATAAGAAAATCATTTAATTAACGAGAAATTACCACTTAAGCGCTAATCTGGAATGTAATCTTTAATAAGTTATGTTAAACAAAGGTGTAACATTATACACATATCAACACATTATAGAAATGTGTTTTTAAGTTGATGGGCCATTACTCCAGATTTTCCAACTTCAAGTTAGTACATTTCATGATAAAGGATGTACATAGGTGGCTCAATGCTTACACTTTGGAGGTTCGAAATAGTTATCTGATAACTTTACCCCAAGACTGTGAGAGATAAGGGTAGTTAAAAGGCAATCACCACGCCCCACCTGTGGAAGGGAGGCCTTCGGTGATACCACCCACCCCTTTTTATGATTACCTGCACCACTGACATCACTCAAATTGGCCAAAACCTGCCCACCACTTATACGTTTATCCGGCAAAGCAAAACTACGCTAACTGTTTTATTAATTAACTCAAAACGGCAAGCGAAGCGTGTTAATGAACAGCTTTTTTGTTGTCGGCCAGTCCATTGCTTGTGTTTTAAATTTAATTTCGCAACAAGTGGGTTCTGCCACAATAAACACGACCCACAAATACTTACTTCAGTCGCTCTTCCTCTCACTCGCAGCTATCTGCACCTATGAGATACGATTGTGCCGCAGCTCAAGTTTACTGACAGGCATCACAATTTATTTTCAGCTCGATTTTGTCATAATGTGTTTAACGTTTTCGCATATTTGCATTTTATGGCCGTTCCAAAGTGTAAGGAAAATCACTCTCTGCCCCACTACACTGAGAACTAAGCGTCGTCGGTACAGGAAATTTGAATTAAAATTTGAAAATTTAAATTTTAAATTTATATTCAAGAACAAACCCATTGAGATTTATAAGTAGTAGGTTATAATCATTAGCTATATTTATATGCGATGTTCAGTAAAAATACTTTCAGTGTACATAGTACATCCCTCTCTCTCTCGCCTTCACGATGCACTTGCTTATACAACAAAAAGACCGAAGCGCAAAAACGCAAAATAAAAGAATCATTTCATTTTCTCACTGCCACTTGACGTAATTTAAATTGTATAATGTGAACGGTGGTGGAAATTCAATGTCTTCGCATTTTCATTTTTTGCCGCTCGACTTTGTCACGCATTCGCCGTGTAGCACTTACAAACATACATACTATGTATAGTACAGCACTTGGTATTACTTGATAAAATGGGCGAGCAGATAGTCCGCGCGACTGTGGCGCAATTAGGCGTTACAAACGATAAGGGAACTTTGATTCCACACTCCGCAAGACTGATAATGGACCATGGCCATGGGGAAGTAACTGGAGCGAGACCCAAAGAACGAAGCTGAAGCTGAAAGCTGAGCTGGCATTGAAATGTGCTCAAGATACAGCTGGCGATGTGCTACAGTGATAATTGGTCCACGTAGTACAGTAGAGTATTTCGTACTAATCTTGCTTGGATACTAATCTTGGATATGAATGAAGCAAACACAAGGGGAGATTCCAGCTGAATCATTCCCTCGCTGCGATGCACATAATATCGTTATAATAATTCTTGAAATAAAGTATTCTCAAAATTGAAGTAGAGTTAAGCAAGTATATGCAGTTAACAAACAAAGTAATCACCTCTTGACAAATTGAAGTGCTAACCACTTATGAGTTTACTTATCCAAAGGATCGTTGACATCACTTCCATCGGCTTAGGATGGATGGCCAAAAAGCGAGTGAGGGACATCCCCGTATGTGCTACAAAATAGAACCGAACTTGGCCACACATCAAATTGGCAGCTGAAAAGGCGCTAAGCAAACAGAAAGCGAAATTCGCACACAGCGAAACGGGGAAAGCACACGGACACGAGTTCCGTTACCTGCTTATCTTATCACAGGTGGAATGCAATATTCCGCAGCACACGACGAAAGCAAAAAAAAGGTAAAAGGCAGAGTCACCCAGCTCAGTTGCACGAAAATCGATGGTCTGCTGTTTGTATACCCTTGCAAAGGGTGTTAAAGTTTTGCCAACCAGGTTGACCCTCTAAAGTAGCTTGCAACATTACAGTTCAGACTAGAGATATACCCTAGTTTAGAATATTCTCTTGCTATTCCATAACTATAGTTCATAGCCAAGCGATACTCAATCTTCAAACACAAACTTGGTCTTCTTTTGAAAAACCTGCAGTGATGCAAGTGTTCCTTACCTTTCAAGTGCCACATAATCATCTTCTGTCTCTCCTCCTTTGATTTGGCCAACAGGGGCTCCCTCTTGTCCTTCGGAATGTTCATGTCCTCGATGATCTCCAGGAACTTGGCATCCAGCTCCGCAACGCTTAGCTGCTGGATGTACTGCTCAAAGTCCTCCACGCCCGGCACCACATAGTTGTCCGTGGACACGGGTCGTCCGCCATGGGCCAGGGTGCCACTGCTGATGGTTCCTCCCTTGGACTTCGATGGTCTTCCGAATAGGCTGTCCAGGAGCCCGCCGCCCGTGGATTTTGTTTTCTCGTGACGAGACATTCTGCAAAGAGCACAGAAACATTGAGTTCGATTTCACCCACTTTGTACAAGATTTAAAATCTAACCCCAGCTTTTTGAGGCGCATTGCGTTGGATAGCTAGGCGAAAACTAAACTAAGACCAAACAGCGATTTTTGGAGCCTGCGCAGTCTTCAATATTTTGGGGGAGACAACTCGCACAGCTGTTCCTTGTTTACAAGTGTTCGAGAGCAGCGAGCAGACCGCGGTTTCTGGTGGCTTCCCAGCGAATGCATCCAATCGATGGACGGATGGCTGGGAGGTGGTCGATCATTATCAGCTTGGGTTTATTTACAATTATCTGGGGTGCCGTAATGTCGATTCAGCCTCAACGGAGTGTGGAATTTTCAATTAACACGTACATTCTGAGGGAACGAGGCCCAATACAGTGGTTATTCGTATTGGAAAGGGTGCCGTTTTCCTTTTATAAGCTTAAAATCTTTAAAGTCTGGAAATCTAATAAGAATTGTATTTTTAATACTGTGTGAATATTACCGGTAAGTTCAAAAATGATCAGCAAATAGCAAATATTCTAAAGCCTAACCACTTTCCAATTTCGAATCCGACCACTGTGCTATCCAAAACTCTGACAGCGTGAAAACGGCTGATTATAATTATAAACAAAAACGATAAAAGTTTACCGCAGCAAATTGGACAAATTCATTAATAATGCGCACTAAATTTACAAAACGATGCGATAATCGCGGCTAGCCAAAATAGGAAATAGCACGTTATTCACAGCGCAAAACGGAGAGCCAAACGAAACGCGAGAGAAATTGGTTAGAATATGTGGCTATGGACGGAGTGATTCATTTGACCAGGCTGAAAGGCTGGCCGTTAGCGTTTGAACATTTGAATTGCCTTGTACCGAAGGATGCGTTGGGAACAAGCTTTGGCTTTTTGCGTTAGCTTGGCCAACGCATCTAATGAATCACTAATGGAATCGGAATCGCAGCAGCTGAGCAGCAGAGGTAGAAAACAGAAAATCCAATAAAAAGGCAAACGAGCAACAGGTTTTGCGGATGGTTCTGGCTCGCTACACTGAGAACAAAGTGCTTAAATTGTAAAATTTGACTAGGAAATGAAATAAACTGTCGTAATTAGTGCTTATAAGTTGGATTAACTTTAAATTTCAAGCTATGAGAGCTATAAACTTGCTGCGTTTCAATATCTGCCAAGCGAGGATAAATTCAATAAATAGATAAATAGATAGGTAGGTATTTTTTGCAGTGTGGCGAACGGGCGTGCCAACTGGCGGCAAATCATTCACAGTGCTCGGCTAGAGAAATCAAATTTAATATATGACTCCGCAAAAGGCCAATTGTGAATGGAGTGTTGTGTGTGTGTGTGGGTAGAGGAGTGTGCGCGGGAGGGAGCGAGGAGGTGGGTAGTGGAGAGTGGAGCGACAAGTTCAAGCAGGGCAACAATTTCTTTTCAGGTCGCCAGTACACATAAGCATCTGCGGAGGAAATGCTTTCAACAAGATTTCTTTTGCCAAAGAATTTACAGCAATTGCCTCTTTCTCTATTTTGTTTACATGCACTGCATCTCTTTCCCTCCCCTCCACAACAACACAACCCTCCACGACCAACACTTCTTCCACAGACCGATCTACATATGTCTTTCTCGCTCCCGCTCGGCATTAGTTGTGTGCTGCAACTGCGAAAATGTAAACAAGTATAAAACCGTCTAATAACCGCTGGAATTCCAAGAAACGAAGCTAGAATTGGTAAGAATGCGCTCACCTTCGTTTTGATATCTGTGTCGCCTGCTCACTTTTGATTTTTTTTCGGTGGTTTACGTCATAAGACCAGAAAAATAATGGCTTGCCACTCTCACACAGATAGAGCCACACTCGCACACGCACACAAACTCGCGATCAAACGGCTTTTGTTGTGGTTGTTGTTTTTGGACTCTGGCTTTTTGTTTGTTTTATTGCGCGACGCTCGGCACAAAAAACAAGCTGCCAAGCTGTGCACACCGCTCCGAACACCTTTTCTTGCAGTGTACTACTCCTTACTTATTTAGTTGTTGCTCTTGCTTTCCACTTTCGGCCACTTGTTGCTCTTCTGCCGGGAATGACACATGGAACACACTCCGCTAGCGGGCTTTTGTGCAACGCAAACACTGTTCTGCCTGGTTATTGGCCACTTGGCATGCAGATCGCTGGCTCTTCACGGCCGTTAATTGCGAAAAAACAAATTCTTAGCACAAGCGATTCGATTTGCTCAGCGCGTTGAGTTGATCGGAATTAGTGTGACCGCAGCGGGATCGCCGAATCAAACCACTCCGATTTCAGCGGTTATAGAAAAATAATCTCGGTGGATTTAGCCTGTACTTGAACCAAACAATAAGCTGCAAGCCTGTTTTTATCACTTATTTATAATTTTTGTTTTATTTTACTTCGTCTTTTTAATAGAACCAATTTTATTTGAATAAAATTATTATATTTAAAAATTAACTATTACCGTAACAAATAGGTGTATATATAATTAAGTTGGCAGCCCTAGTCCATCTGATTTGCACATTTTGACAGTCCGACAGCACTATGAATTTTGTTGACTTCGGGTTGGGAATTCTTCTTCTGAATTCCTTTAACTAAATTGGATGAGATGCAGCGCGATACGGACTCTTCCGGCTCTCGCGCCCGCAAGGGCAACCGTCCACCGGGTCTCAGGGGCAAGGACATCGGTTTGTACTATCGCAATCTTGCCCGGCAAAAAAAGAAGGACCGCGGCGAGGATGCGGAATCAAAGGAGCCGCAAATCCGCTTGGGCTGCAATGTCAGTGCTCCCGGTGGAGTGCTGGAGCGTGTGAAGGAGCTGATGGAGGACTACAGGCGGGCACCGGCCAGGGAAGACAAAAATGGGGATGCTAAGTTTGAGCAACAGTTTCGCCACCTTTTGAGTGTAAACTTTGAAGAATTCGTGGCGGAGACCAAGGAACGGAACGCGAATCTGGACTGGATAAACCCCAAGCTGGACGAGAGACTGCAGCTGGAACTGGAGCAACGCCAGTTGGAGGAGAATGCCAAGAAACGTCTGGTAGCACGGAGAAAACTGCCCACTATGAAATACGCCGATGATATTATCCAGGCTGTGCGGGAAAACCAAGTAATACTAATTGTAGGAAGCACTGGATGTGGCAAGACCACTCAGGTGCCTCAAATCCTCCTCGACGACGCCATTTCCCGCGGATGTGCCTCGTCCTGTCGCATCGTTTGCACTCAGCCACGAAGGATTTCAGCCATCGCCATTGCCGAGTGGGTAAGTTACGAGCGCTGCGAGAGCCTGGGCAATTCGGTAGGCTACCAGATTCGCCTAGAGAGTAGGAAGGCCAGGGAGAGAGCCTCCATCACGTACTGCACCACAGGGGTTCTACTGCAGCAGCTTCAATCGGATCCACTGATGCACAGTCTAAGTGTCTTGATCCTGGATGAGATCCACGAACGCAGCGTGGAAACAGATCTCCTAATGGGTCTTCTAAAGGTCATCCTGCCACACAGACCCGATCTAAAGGTGATCCTGATGAGTGCAACTGTACGGGAGCAGGATTTCTGTGACTACTTTAACAACTGTCCCATGTTCCGCATCGAGGGCGTGATGTTTCCCGTGAAGATGCTCTACTTGGAGGATATTCTGTCCAAGACGAACTACGAGTTCCAAAAGTCCCGCGATCGTCGCCCCAAGCGGGGTCCGCCTGAGCGCAGGATGAAGCACGAGGCTATGATAGAACCGTATCTGCGCCGCATCAGGAACTCGTACGATAATCGTGTGCTCGACAAGCTGCGTTTGCCGGAGTCGGAGGGCTGCGAGGACATTGATTTTATAGCCGATTTGGTTTACTACATATGCGAAAATGAACCAGAGGGTGCCATATTAGTATTCCTGCCTGGTTATGATAAGATCTCCCAACTGTACAATATCCTGGATAAACCAAAGACTCCGAAGGGCCAAAGGTGGCGGGATCATATGGCCGTGTTTCCATTGCATTCCCTAATGCAATCAGGGGAACAGCAGGCAGTATTCAGGCGACCACCGGCGGGCCAGCGCAAGGTCATAATCTCTACAATTATCGCCGAAACGTCGGTGACCATTGACGATGTGGTTTATGTGATAAACTCTGGCCGGACGAAGGCCACCAACTATGACATCGAAACGAACATACAGTCGCTGGATGAGGTTTGGGTGACCAAGGCAAATACCCAGCAGCGGAAAGGCAGAGCAGGTCGAGTACGGCCGGGCACATGCTATAATCTGTTCTCCCGCGCTAGAGAGGATCTCATGGACGATATTCCGACGCCAGAGATACTGCGCTCCAAGCTGGAATCCATAATTTTAAGCCTCAAGCTGCTGCACATCGGTGATCCGTATCGGTTCCTGCAAACTCTTATTAATGCCCCCAATCCCGAGGCCATCAAGATCGGAGTGGAACTGCTGAAGCGGTGGGTTCAGTAGTTTGGCCCCTTGGTTTTGCACTTATAATTTAACACTTTAATTGAACAGCATCGAGGCGTTGGACCAGACGGGTACCCTCACTCCACTGGGCATGCACTTGGCAAAGCTGCCCATTGATCCGCAGATGGGAAAAATGATCCTGATGTCGGCGCTCTTCTGTTGCTTGGATCCCATCACTTCGGCGGCGGCTGCCTTGTCCTTTAAGTCCCCCTTCTACTCGCCCTTGGGTAAAGAGAGTCGAGTGGATGAAATCAAGCGGAGAATGGCCCGAAACATGCGGAGCGATCACCTGCTGGTGCACAATACCATTATTGCGTACCGCGATAGCCGCTATTCGCACGCCGAACGAGACTTCTGCTATAATAATTTCCTCAGCTCCATGACACTGCAGCAGTTGGAGAGGATGAAGAATCAGTTCAGTGAGCTGCTCTACAACTACAAGTAAGTTCGTACTGCGACTGCCTTGCGTAAACTAAGCTACTTACCTTATTTCAGATTTCTTGCATCCCCCAAATGCCAGGATGCTGCATCCAACAAGAGTTCTGAGAAGATTCCCCTACTGAGGGCCATTATAGGAGCGGGACTCTATCCCAACATGGCTCACTTGCGGTAGACACCACCTAATCACAATAGAGGCATTAACTAATCCACAATTTTGTGCAGAAAGTCACGGCAGATCAGGAATAGAGTACGCGCTATCCACACCATGGCAACGGACGATGGACGCCGCGTTAACTTCCATCCCTCGTCGGTGAACAGCGGAGAGAGTGGTTTCGACTCGGCATACTTTGTCTACTTTCAGCGGCAGAAGTCCACTGATCTTTTCCTGCTAGACTCCACAATGGTTTTTCCCATGGCACTGATCATTTTCGGAGATGGAGTGGAAGCGGGAGTGACCCAAAATACGGCGTATCTGTGCGTGGCCAAGACATACTAGTAGGTATAACATATATATTTTCAATAAGATAAATTAAACTTATTTTCTTCCTTAGCTTTAAATGCAATCAGGAAACTGCCGACGTAGTCATTGAATTAAGAAGCTATTTGGAGAAGCTTCTGCTCAAAAAGGCTTGCTATCCGGCGCCGATCGAGGAGAACGGATATGAGAAGCAGTTGATCAAGTTAGTCTTAACACACGTTCCACTTAACAACAATAAACACGTTCTTATTTCCGCACAGAGCCATTGAATTGCTTCTCTCGCTGGACGAAAGACTCGGCGAGGAATATATTTCATCCGATGAAATCGATGACATCTAATCTGTCTCCTTAGCTTGGTGTTGTAGTTTATTGTTAGCAAAACATTATATAGCGTAATAATAAATTATAGGTGCAAACTAGTGATGCAGTAACAAAATCGCTTGGTAAATGCAACTTTTAATCGTCCTCCAGCAGAGCGAACACGTTCCGAGACCTGGGTGCGTCCTCCTCGATGGCGCATTCCTCCTCATCAGCATTGGTCTCGTCATTGGAGCTGTCCTCGTCTTCGTCCTCGCTGTCGGCAGCTAAAAAATGGATTAATTTCAAATCAGTTTAGTTTTTACTCTTGAAATTTGTTAGCTACTCACTATCCGAGCAGACGGATGATGTGTCGCCGTTGGTCTCGCTCTCCGGCTCATCTAATTCGACTTGCTGGTACTTCTTGACCTCCGCCACATCGGGATGCTGAAGCCAGTGCTCACGTCGCTCCTCAAATCCGGGCGGATAAAACTGCAATACCAACAGCTGTTGGCCGGCCAGGCACATGCGAAGGATATGATTCGCGGCCCGGTAGCGATCCGGCCTGGCTGCCTTGGCGGTGAGGAATCCCCTCTTATATGCCCAAGCATCGGAGATGGCCACCGCAGACCACTCATCGTAATCCTCGGGCAGGTGGAGACGCAAAAGCTGTGGTAGATTCAGATGTTCGCCGAGGAACTTCAGGGAGCGGTAGGGAACAGCCAGTTGGGATATGGGGAAACTGCCCAGGAGCACTTGCAGGCTTTTGGGAGTACTCGAGGGAAAGACTAGACCGGGACAATCACAGAGGCGAACAAGTGGGGTGAGGAAAATCGTCTGAAAGTGCTTCGTATGTCCGGGCGTGCGACTCACGCTGACCACCTTGCGTCCCTTCAAGGCATTGATTAGCGACGACTTTCCGACATTGGGAAATCCAACGCAGCCAATGGTGAGGACCCCACTGTGATACTTAACGTGCTCGTGGGGCGTGGTGTCGATGCTGCTGCTGATCTTGAGTTCACCCTCCACGGCCGTTGATATTTCATCCAGGATGTCCAGCTGATCACTACGCATGTCCTCTCGTATCTTCTGCTCCCAGGCCGTTAGATCCACCTCTCCTTGGACATAGCGCTGGCATTCCTTGTAGATATTATACACTCCTTCCATGCTCCTGCGATGAGCCTGCGGACCTCGTTGGCTTCCTTTGCGGGATCGCGGGAGGAAGGATGCAAAGAGCACCACTGGTAGCTGGGGGTAACGGTCGCGGAAGTATTGCCTCCAGGCCACCACCGCATGCGGTTCGACTAGATCCACCTTGTTAAACACCACTATCGCATGTTTCTTTAGCGTGTTGATAATATAGTCGTATAGGGAGGGTGGAAACATCAGCGTGGCATAGCGTACGTCCACAATGATGAGCAGGATGTCCGAGAACTCCAGGACTCGCCATAGCTGACGCCAGGTTTCCAGATTCAGTTCAAACAGGGAAAGCTCCTTCGAGTCTCCAGCACGCTGCTTCTTCTGCAGCTCGTCTACGTATTCCTGACAAAAGATTATTAATGGATGTGTAAATATTACTACCAAAGCCGCCAGTAGACTGACCTACCTTAAAGTAGCGATTCTCGGTGCGATCAAGCTGTTCCTTGGACTCCGTCAGCGTCCAAGGTGGACGAACTGGGAAGTCGCAGCCGGCAAAGTATCGGTCGTCCACTTCCCGCTGAGCGGGACTGAGTTTCTCGAACGGTTTAAAGCCCTCCTGTTTCATCTGCTCCAGTTCCTTTTTGCCCTCCTGGTAGAATTGCAGATTATAGCGATTGACGTTCTTGTTTCGGTTTCCGCCGCGCGCAAAAGGCTGCTCCATGAGTTTCCTGGTCGTTTCCGGCACATCGCTGTCCTCGTACGACTCCTGCGTGCTCCTCAGATACTTCGGCGGACCTGCCGGCGTAACAATTGTTAGTCATCCGCTTCGATTTTCCAGCCTTACGCCCCTTTTCACAGGTGGGCACACAATCTCCGTTTTCTCACCTTTTGTGTTGCGCTTCTGCAGCATCTGGTCCTTCTTCTTCTTGCCGCTGAAGGCCACCTTGCGCCGTTGCTGTGGCATGGTTTTTGGGTCACGTCCTGGTCTCACTCCCGGTCAATTTGGTTTCGTCCAGCAGCGGCGGCCAACTGATAGTTGTAGTTAATTGGGATTGAATGTTGTTGCGGCTTTTCCCTTTGGCGAATTAAAAGTTTCGCACCAGTTGGCAGCACCGAGAGCACCGGGTTGTCGAGCTCGACAGTTGAGTCACGAAAATCACGTAAATAAATATAAACTGTCACTGGTCATTTCATGTGGCTCTTTTTGAGTTATCAAGATTAATTTTTATCAACAAAAATGAATGCGAGACCGGAAATGGAGGTTCAAGTTATTTAATTTGACTCTTTGCCTCGTGAGATTATAAAAAATCACTTACAAGTTGGCATCTCTGCTGCAATGCCGTTCAAAGTGCACTTAATTTTCTTTTTATTTTTTTCGTCAAAACTTCTTCAAAGATGCCACTTAAAGGCATCAAGGTACTCGAATTCGTGGGTTTAGCACCCGGACCGTTTTGTGGGAAGATCCTAACCGACTTTGGGGCCACCGTCACCCGCATCGATAAGGTAAACAAACTGGGCGTTACATTCATCGCACATCCGATCACAAAATCTGATTTTCAAATGCGAATCCATGTTCCCTTCTCGTTCAGGTGTTAGAAAACCCTTTGGATGTACTGCAGCAGGGAAAGCGCACACTTTGCCTGGATCTGAAGAACCCGAAAAGTCAGCAAGTGGTGCAAAAGCTGGCCAAGAAGTGCGATGTGCTCATCGAACCCTTTCGACCGGGCGTGATGGAGAAACTGAATCTGGGTCCCACCGACTTGTGCTCAGCCAATCCCCGCCTGATTTATGCCCGCCTCACCGGCTTCGGCCAGCATGGAAGACTGGCGCCACGGGCGGGACACGACATCAACTACGCGGCCTTATCGGGAGTGCTCTCCATGCTGGGCAGGCGTAACGAAAAGGTCACTGCACCCATTAACATTCTGGCCGATTTCGCTGGCGGCAGTTTGATGTGCGCTCTGGGAATCTGCCTTGCCCTCTTGGAGCGCCACAGATCGGGAAGAGGCCAAGTAGTGGACGCCTCGATGGTTGAGGGCGCTGCCTATGTGGCCAGTTGGCTGTTTATGTCCCAGAAACTGGATATTTGGGGGAGGGAGCGGGGTGACAATCTCGTTGATGGTGGATCGTACTTTTACGACACGTACGAAACCAAAGACGGCCGCTACATGTCCGTGGGCGCCCTGGAACCGCAGTTCTTTGAGCTGCTGAAACAGCGCTTGGAACTGCCCGAAGATGTCAGTCAGTTTGGCGAGGAGCATCAGGCTCGGGGAAAGAAGCTTCTGACAGAGGCTTTCCTCTCCAAGACCCAAGCTGAATGGTCGCAAATATTTGAGGATATCGACGCCTGTGTCTATCCCGTTCTGGATTACCGCGAGGTTCACAGACACGATCACAATATGCAGAGGAATTCGTTCGAGGTGACGGAGGATACAGCGACGCCACGGCCTGCTCCAGTCCTGAGCAGAACTCCGGGAAAGCTGCCCAAGGCAACTGATGGTGCTCAGGTGGAGTGGATGATGGACGAACTAGATCTTAAGCCCGACGAACTAAAAGATTTGCTCGACTCGGGGGTACTCACCCTTCCAGAGAGGGCCAAGCTGTAGGATGCCAAGATGTGCTACCCCCGCCCGGATGTCATCGGAATAAAACACACTTCTTGTTGCTCTTGCACTCAAAATTCTTTTATTCTCGCTCTTGCACACAGACACAGATTACATTTGCTAAAATTTCGCGTACAAACTATCAGTCATACAATTTGTTTCGGAACAGTTAGGCCGCACTTTGATATTCAGAGAGGTTTTCATTGTTTGTAGTTGGTAATACAGCATACTAAGTAACGTAACATAATTGATTCTCTCCTATCGCAATCGTGATCAAAGGTTCTCTCGCGCATCCCTACTTAATGACTAAGTCAGCATTAACTAGCATACCGAGTAGCACATATACTAAGTTTAGTTCCGGCTAAAGCACCGCGCGTCAGCGTCTCCAATCGTCAGTGTATATTTAGGATAATCATAATCGATTATAATGCTCATATGTACGTTGGTGTTGTGTGAGTAGGCAATGTGTGGGTGAGGTGTAAATTTCACTAGTTGGCGTTGGCGTTTCGTGTGTAGTATTGTTCTAGTGTATGTACGTATGTACGTAGAGTCCCGCGTAAAGTAATCCTCGTGAGTCCTTGGGTAAGTAAGTAGGTTGTGTTGTTATTTGCTGTTCGTATGTATATATAGTAAGTCTCAGTTCTCAGTATAAAAATCAGTACCATATGTTACATTTCTCATTTGTTTCAGCTCACACCTTCATGCATTTGTGCACTCAATTGCAATCCTTTAAATGTTTACAAAAAAATATCGCTTCTCTGCTGCGCGGGGTGCTTTCTCTTACTTCACAGATATCATTATACATATATCCACACAGGTCTTTCACACAGCGTACACTCCACACACAGATGATCGACTGAATCACAGGCAAAGTTACAGTTGCGTTTTTAGTTTATTGGTTTTAAGCTTAAATCAGACGACGACCATTCGCACAGACGGCACGGGTCAAGGGGCAAGCCCATTGAAAACCCTTAGCTTGCATAGTGGGGTGCCAAAAAATGGGTCCATCCACCACCATGCCTTTTTATTGGAGCTTGCCCCTCAACCGTTCGCCAATTCCCTGGCTTACTCTAGTGACATGAACACTCTTCTTAACAGCTAGGTGTAAGAAACTCGTTAGTCCCTCAATTGTTGTAATGATTTATATTTGCTTTTGGAATGGTTACATACAAATTTACTCAGTCACAGTTCCAAACACACTACTCTTACACTTTATAAAACTGACAAATGTGGGTGGTATGTATAAAAGGTAGAAATTTGTGCTAAATGAGTGGCGTGACATGTTTAAGTTTGTTGCTAGACGTACTCCTCCCACCATCAGTCACTCCCATAAACAACCATCGACAAGCATCACACTTTTCCAATTCATATATATCATAATCTTCATTCAGTGCACAAGTGTCATCCGCATAATATTCAGCACCAAGAACCAAGCATCACATCATACTCAATCAACACACCTGCGGGAGAAAGGTTGATAAATGTGATTATTAGCAACGATGGCGCTTGGATTGTGTGAAGGCATGTAAGTGTTCTACATGTATCAGCTAACTTAAGTTGCTAGAGTGAATTCAAAATTCGAGGCATCACTTACACGTTGCATGCCACAGCCATTCCAGTGGGCGTTGCTCAGCTTTCGATTTTCCAAAGATCCGGAGTCAAGTCACTCATCATCTGTATCATCCGCATCCGATCATTCATAGCTAATATTAGTGTTTATCTAATTAATGTTGGCAATTTCACGTTTTCATCAAGTGCTCTAAGCTGCCATTTCAAATTCCAATTTCTGATATGTTCAAATCTGATAAAACAAACTTTCCTTTTTCTCTGAGTGATTTCCTTCGTTCTTGGACGGCTGTGCGATACTTTATTGCGAAACTAGACAAATATTACCAATGAGATTATTTCGCTTTGAAATGGCAACTTGTTGAGCCTAAGAATTCAATCGAAGACTTCTAGACAAGATTCAAACATAATGTACCAACACTTGGTTACAATGTGCGCTTATATCTAAACTAGTAGTTCACAATAGTTCACTTCATTCTGGTTTTCACGTGTTCGCATTGTAATCTAAAGTTGTGAAAAGATTTTAAACGGTTGCTTTCGACTTCATTTGTATCCTCCATTTACTCTTCTCATAGTTCACAGTCGCGTCTTTTTCGTAAGGTAGTTTCTGGTTATGTTTTTGTATGGTTTGTATATGATAAAACAACTAAATCAAGGTTGTATCGCTGTTTGTCCTATCAAGCTGTCATGTGGTCTTGTCTTTATGCGTTCTATATCTCTATGTATCTTATGGTTTGCAGGTTGCCAGAGAATTTGCAGCAACTTCGAATCTCTCTTCCTCCCAAGGCATCAAAAGTATGCTGGAAAATAGTTTCGATCGAAACATTCACAGTGAAATATTTAAAAAACACACTTTAAGAAGCTCTTGGATTGGTTGCTATAAATTTTCCAACAACTCTGCGTTTTTTTGTAAGTAGTTATGTTTTTGTATACCCTGGTCCGTTGCGTATTTAGTTTTAGTAGTTGCGTTTACCTAATATATATATTAATTATACAAGTGTTGCGTGTGTGCTGCAGGTAGTTGCTTGGTTGTTGTTTTGCTGTTTTTTTTGTTTCTCGTTGCTGTTCTCCCCATTTAAGGTAACTACAAAATGTAAAATGAGGGGCCAACTAAGCGTCATTGGTTGGAATTAATGAGAGCACACTAAATCGTATACACACAAAAAAAGTAAAATAATTTCCAAAGTTCGTGCTTCCGTGGGCTTCGAGCGAGGCTGACTTAAATGTGGGGGGTTCTGTCTTTAAAGTAAGTTAGGATCTGGGTCTTCGAAACAGCCACGCCCGCGCCTTTGTACGTCCCTAAGTCATTTCGTATTCGTAATTCGTTTTAGTTTCTAGTTTGGGTTTCGTTTTCAGTCGTCTTTTCAGTGTTTTACATTTAGTTTAGTTTAGTTTCGGTTTGTTTTCATTCGTTTCGTTTCGTTTGCTTGTAAATTTAAATTCAAGTCCGTTTAAAATCTTTTTGAATTGCTGTTTGGTTTCGCTTAGGTCTAAAATCATTCGTTTCACTAGAAAAGTTCTTACGCTTAATCCATAATATCACACAACACGCCGATGCACACGCGCGCCAAACATTTCGGGGGGTTGGTCGCAATCAAAATACCACGTACATAGACACAGTTCCTCGCAAGCATCCATCACAGCATAACTATTGGCATGGGGGTAGGGGTCGGACCACAGGCACGCATCTTATAAAGTCTAGGTGGTACATACTCGCTCTCAGCCATATGGTTCACTCCATCACATTCGGTTCGGTTTGGTTCACACATTCATTCTTAGAATATATTTTTTTTGTTGCGCTAGTGGGCTAGTGGGTAGATACATGAGTTCTTAGATCCTAAAGTGTGGCTCTTAAATCCGCTACAAGTTAATGTTTCCAAAGGGGCAGCAATGCATTCAATGTATTTGTTCTTATCAAATCAATTATTTCCTACCGATTTTTATAAGTAATTTTGAATTTTACATAATTTGAGTAACATAATTTGGTAATGCTTAAAATCGGGTTAACAAAGCGCTGGTTGCCGTAGCCTACCCAAAACTAAACTGCCATCAAAGCCGGCTTGTAAGAATGTACAGCAGGAACTATCAATTGCGAAGCGCTCTAATCAATGGGTAGTTCGTTTTGGGATCTGCATTACCGAGCGAGGACAATAGGCATATGTAAGGGATAATTAAACTCACACGAATATTAACAGACCTTAATTAAAATATTGAGTCGAAACAGTGGATCGAATTGCGCTTACAGCTAGTGGGGAGGAGTTTTATAAACAAGTGGTCTTAGCATTTAGAAGTTGCACAGCAACAATAGATCGGACAAACAAACTTAGCAGATAGATTCTTTTAATCAGAGAATTCGGACTGGACTGCAAAAATAGAGAAATGTGTGAAAATTAAAAATAAACTCGGATCAATCAGTAGGATAGTCGATTTTGGTGCAAGCGCCATAACAAATATAAAAGTATTAAAGGAATTTCTTTTTTTAAATTCTTTCAAGAGGCACTTGCCAAGAATCGACACATCCCAGGTAACCACTCGTTCGATGACGAAATACATAGTGGAAATTTCGTGTACTCACCACTTTGACTGCATTACACACAATCTTGAGGGTCTGGTGGGAAGCTGAGAAACATTAACCTCTAGCAGGCGGCCTACTGCGTGATGACCTGGGTATTGATTTTTTTGATCTCTTTGACGGCCCAGGTGCACAGCATCTTGGTGCGCTGCGCCTTGGAGCGCTTGCCCTCGGCCAGGAATTGGGTAATGATGGCATCATCCAGCAGCGGGTATAGCCGCGGACCAAACGAAGTGCACAGATCGCCAATGAAGCCAGCGGCACTGGCCAACATCGAGTCGGACACGTCGCCCTCCTGAGCGATGCGCTTGATGAACGAAATAATGTGCATCAGGTGGGGCTCCATGTGCATAACGTCTGGATGGGCAGTCTGGTCAACGCCCTTAAGGCCCTGGATGATGCCAGTGTAGGCTTCAAGGATGCTTTCACGCAGCTCGCTGATGTATTCGTTCATATCGAAGTTGTTGGCGTCCGTCTGAAAATGAATATAGAAAGTGTTAACGATTGCCTCCTATACCATTCGTGTTGTAACCTAACCTGCAGATTGGACGCAACGCGCAACATGTCTAGGACCATGCTCAAGTATGGCAGGAAGTGGCTGCCAATGCTCAACGCAATATCCCCGAAAGCAGACAGAACCTGCGGCTTGACGGTTCGATGGATAGTCGGCTCCGTAAGATTGTTTATCAATACGGTCATAATTTCGTTGGCGTATGGCACCATTAGGTCCTTAAGGGCGCGGAAAATGTCGCCGGTGAGACCAATTGCTGCGCAGCAGACCTGGTACTCCTGGAAGTTCTTCAGACCCATGACGAGGAAGTCCTTGAAAGCGGGTAAGTACTTGGCAAACTGAGCTCCCAAAAGTTCAACCAGTGTCGAAACGGCAAGGAAGGCCTCCTCCTGCACTACACCCGACTTTCCAGCACTTGAAGTGAACATGGTCAGCAGAGCGGTCATGATGGCATCGGAAATTTGAGGAGCATCCTGCTCGTGGACCTTTCTCAAAACGCTTTGCAGAGTGGCGCACAGAAGCGATTGTAGGTCGTTGAACTGATTACGATCGCTGTGATTGTTAATCTGCGTTTCCATCTGCATCACCTGGTTCAAACGCTCCAAAATCACCAGTGTGGTGCGCTGGACCACCAAGTAGCAATCCAAGGGAGAGTTCTTGATCATATCCATTAGTGCCTGATAAGCCGCACATCGCAAATTGGCTTGAGCTCCGTCCGATCGATCAGTGGTCTCCAGCAGCTGGGTAATGATGTACTCAAAGTACGGGGACAGGGCGTACGTCTCCGGAGTCTCTCCCTCGTTGGTGACCGCGGCCTCGCAAGCGGCATCGGATAGGCCAATGAAGGCCCAGCACACGTTGGCCGCTACACGGGGCTCCGACTTCAGGCTCTTCACGAAGCACTCCAGAAGCGTTTGAAGATATGTCTCGTTGATAGCCGCCTCGGGAATTATCTGTCAGAAGAGAGCAGTAGAAGGTTAGTAACATTATGAATCACCATAAAAATCACCCCTACGCACATCGCAAATACGTCCGAATGTCCAGGCGATGGTATCGCGCACGATAACGCTGGAGTCGTACATCAGTCGAATGAGCGTGGGCATGGCCTGCTCCACGAGCGGCTTTAAGGTATTGGTCTCCAATCCATTCAGCACGGAGCCGAAGGTCATCACCGCTGCGTCGCGGAATCGCCAATTAGGTGACTCGATGTTCTCCTTGATGAAGGGAAGCACATGGGGCACGATCTCGTCCTCGCAACAGGTGGCCAGCACCATGAGGCAAACGGAGGCGGCCTTCGCCGGGCTCCAGGTGTCCTCGTCATCGCACTCGTCCTGCTTGGTTAGTTTCTCGACGAGCACGGGCGTCACGAACTGCAGAGCACCGCGAGCATAGTGCTTGGACACTCTCTGCGGAGCGCGGCCTTGATCAGTGGCCTCCTGGCTTTCGATGGCCAGATCTATCTCCTCATCGCAGACGTTCGACCAGAACTCTATGCCCTGCAGCGCTACAGCATCGTTATCAGACTTCATGGCCGCCAAAGTAATAGGGAAGAGAGCCTGTGCCATGTAGGGCTCCATGTACTGGTAGTAAAGGGTCATAATTTTCACCAGACACTGCAGAGCGGCGACGCAGATTTGCGAGTCCTGGCACTGAGTGGCCTCGCACACCACCTCCATGATGAAGTTGCGCTCCATGTCCTTCTCAAAGTTCGATTTGGTGAACTCCAACGAGTTGTGAAGAGCCGTGGTGGCCGCCAAGCGTACATGATTGCTCGGCTCTACCTTTCTCATGCCGTGAATAATAGCAGTCAGCACCTCGTTGGACTGGTTCTCCATGACGCCGAAACGAATGTCCTGGCAAATGTAGCCAATGGCCTCCAACGCCGACTCGCGATGCATCTCGCTGGATCCATCGCTGACCACCTTGTTCACCAGTGTCTGGATGAGTATGGGCCAGCGGTTTATCGGCAGCTCGATTACGGCCACATAGGCCACGCACTGGGCTGCGCAGGAGGGCCGGGTGTTCTCGGTACCCAAAGCAGCCAGGATCTGAAAGCAAGTCGCAGTTATTCAGTGCCAATCGTACAAGTCATATGTTTCAACATCAGCGTTTGTAACTCACGTTATTCTTGATCAACTCGCGGATCTCGCTGGGAAACTGATGCCAGCGCTCCTGGTACTGTTGGCTGACCTTCTCGTCCTTGCTGGTCAGGTGGTTCTTCAGCTGGAGACCGGCTGCCATTCGCGCCACCGCGCTGTTGGTCGTGTTCACCAGGATCTCTGATAGCGCCTTGAGAAACTCGGGCAGGTTGCTGGCCGCCGCCTGCTCCAGAAAGTTCTTCGCCGATAGCAGCTCATTTTTGTCTGGAAGTGCGTCAATTGGTTGGTTACAAATTTTGAATTTCCAATTATGTCAACGAAAGATGGTATTTGTGGTCGTGCCTAGACCACCATTTATGGGTCGGCTTAAAGCTTTGGGTTAGGGCCATTGGATTTTACAACGATTGACTTTTGCGAATGTGTAGGTAATATATAAACTTTCATAAAGGTAAGGAGAATATTATTTAATAAGAATACAATGGATGGTCAAAGAAGTGTATGCATATAAAGAGCTAAGCAGTGAGGTCTAGTCGAGTTCTTCTGAACTGCGGCGGTGGAGCATGAAATCTTCAGGCATGGCGCATTCCTTATCAGCAACCGGAAGAACTGGCCGCCAAGCATACGATGGTGACTCCGAAGCGACGCCTCAGCGATTCCTAGAGTTAGTGAGGTTATGTCGCAGGCGATTCGTACATCCTTAATTGTAGGAGCGCAAGCATTGCGAATACATACAGACGCGCCGCCAAGGGGAAGATGGGAGTATGTACGTGGATGCACATGTGTGCGGAGGCCCCTAGCAACCAAACATATGCGAGCGCCTATTGCAACCCTGCGCAACATATAACGCGCGTCCCTCCCGCCAATCGAAGAAAAATCCATATTTTTCAGATCTATACACACACGTTTGTGGCAGTAAGGAAACTCACCTGGCGACACCGTCTTCTCCAAAATGGCAATCAATTGCATGGCGATATCGGAAGTCATGTCTTCGCTCTTTTTCTCTCTATATGATTTCTACTTCACTTTCCGTTTCTTTCTGCAGCTCGTGCGTCTGTGTGGGTGATGGAATTTTTGCGTAATTACTAGACAACTAGCTTGTCTGTCGGCTGCAAATGGTGGAGACAAAGGAGGTAAAGTTAGTGGGCTGCTCCGCTGAGGCTGGCTTTTATTTTATTTCGACAGGTTGCAACACCTTGATCGTCCCAAGAATTGATTTTTTCGCACACACACACAACAAGCGCGTTCCGTGGAACTCTTCATTCTACTCACATTGTTTGGTTTTTTCGGGAACGGTAAAAAAGCGCGGGATTCCTAACTGCGATTTACTAAGTTATATTATTGTACGCCTATTTAACGGTTGCAGAACCTCTGTTTATCTGCTTTTCGGGAATGGCAGACTATATTTCTTGTGTCTCCGATTTAAAATAGAGCTGAAACGAAAGCCGATTTTTATTTGATAATACTGAGTTTCGATGAAACAGGCGACACCTATTCGATTGCTTTTCGACTATCGATAATTTTTAAATCCAATAACATATTAATTCAATATTATTAAATGCGCAGGAAATGTGCAACCATTGGATAAATTTTATTATTTGTCAGGAACGACAAGACCGAATTACTTACCAATTATATTAAAACGCGTTTGCCTCCCTAAAAATCAATCGTTAAATTTGAATGTTGGAGCTTATCGAAAATGTTCTCACGCACAGAAGCTATAAAATTAATCGTTAATTTGAATGTTAGGGCAACAACACAAACAAACTCGTGCAACTAAATAATCGAATACTTCGACTCAAGAGTCGTAGGTAAAAAAACTTACAAATGAACAAAGTTTGATTACTATATTAAGAAACTGTGGATAAAAATAGTAATATCTAGAAAGTATCACATGTATCAAGTATACGTGTGCATAGTGCTTGCATTCGCATAGTCAACAGGGGAATTGATTTATTTAAATATATAAGTTTATTAGGTACACCTAATTTCGAATTGCAAGTAATAATAATAACAGCTAAACTTTTACGCGGTAATATTTAGCCTCGCAAATGGGTGGTTTTTTTTTTGCCAGCCAGTTGGCAGCACTCTCAGCTGGCCTAGGTGGCAACGCTGCTACAGTGCTGACGTTCGGCAAAAAAGAGGAAACGTAGTAAAAACACTCGAAAAACTCCGTATATTCCGATAAATATCCAGATAGTACGGTTTGTGCGTGGCCAGCCGATCCGGAGAGTGTGGCAGAGAATCGCTGACACGGCCACGTTGTGATTACAACCCGTACAATTAAAGGAAGAAGGTCTGCTACTCCTGCCGTTCGTTGGTCACCCAAATTCGAGATGATCCTGATATCCGGACTTCTGCCGCTCCTGGGCGTCGTCCTCTTGCACCTGGCGACACCAACACAGGCCTTCTATCTGCCCGGACTAGCACCGGTAAATTTCTGCAAGAAAACCGACGTCTCATCCACATGCAAGGTAGGTGTATACGTATGTGCAAATGTGCAGATGTACATATGTACGTAGATAGTGGGTGTGTTTGCCCCACGCCCGCCACAATTAGCAAAGGCAGTGGAACTAGTTAAGTACATTGGTGCTATATTCCTCTAATGGTGGTCAGAGGCGGAAGCACTGATAAGCGCAGTTTCTAGTTATATGTCGGGTCCATATGTGGCTCTCTATCTCCACGTCTGCTGACGTTGCCTACGCCAGCTCTCTTTCATAGCGAAAGCAAAATGGGAGTTCTAATGTTGGTTCAGCTGGCTCGCGAATGCAGATTTCGGGGGCTCCCTACCTTAAGAATGTTACCAGTCAGTGGCGGCTAACCAATAACCGAACCAGGGAAAGCGGTTAACTTGAGAATGAGATATGTCATGTCGTACATCCTTGCATTATGTTTGGGTTTTTTTTTTCTTTTTAATAATAATAGTATAACACAATAACAATATAATTGTAGAACAATGTATAGTTATTAGTGTGATATCCCAAATAGGTTAGCCCTTTTAAAAGATGACCTAACTATTGGATGATAAAGCGTGAGCTATTGTTTTCCTTTGCTTTATCTTATCTTTAAACAAATCAAAATAACATTTTAATAAGCCCGTAGTTCAAGGAAGTAGCCCAAATCCTAATCGGTTTATACGCCCTTAAATTAGACGTTGCCCAACGATAAGAATTAATTAAGGTGTTTCACATTCAATTGTTTCTAACAATCTAAGAGAGCTTTTTGATAAGATAAATTTCTAAGAACCCAAATATAAAAGCATATTGCCGGGTCAAATTATCGAATACATTTGCAAACTTTTGGAAACCAATCTTTAATAATCAACGATAAGAATAAAATACACTACCATTATCAACAGTTGTCAATCCCATTGATTGATCTAATTCCTGATTATCTGATTATCTTCCTCAGTCGGAAATCTTGTTGTACGTCAACCGCCTGAACACTGAGGAATCCGTAATACCCTATGAGTACCATCACTTCGACTTTTGTTTGGGCGAGGAGCAGAACTCTCCGGTGGAGAATCTGGGACAGGTGGTGTTCGGAGAGCGAATACGCCCAGGACCCTATAAAATTCAGTTCTTGGAAAACCAGCAATGTGCGACCGTAAGATTAAACAGATTTAACGCATTACCAACATAATGATTTAATGATTCTTCGTATTTAGACCTGTGTCAAGACCTACAAAGGAGACGATCCGGCTAGCAACCGTCGCATGATGGTTCTTAAGAAAGGAATCAGCTTGAACTACCAACACCACTGGATTGTGGACAACATGCCGGTTACATGGTGCTATCCACTGGAGAACGGCAAGCAATATTGCGGAATCGGATTCCCCATGGGTTGTCTAGTTCGCAGTGATGGCGAGGGTTGCCCCATCAACTCTATATATAACCAGCCCATGCATTATTATCCATTCAATCATGTGGATCTCGAGATTACTTATCACAGTGGACAGTCGGAGGACTGGGGAATTCAGTTCGGCAACAGTGGACGCATAATCTCTGTAAAAGTGACTCCCAAATCTATCAAGCACACCGACAAAGAAAACCCCAATTGCTTGAGCACAGAGCCACTGGCAATCAGTGAGAACTCCTTAAAGGCTGGAGAACAGCTGGAGATTGTCTACACATACAGCGTGAAATTTGTGAAGAATGATTCTATCAAATGGTCGTCACGTTGGGACTATATTTTGGAATCCATGCCGCACACGAATATCCAATGGTTCTCCATTCTCAACTCCCTGGTTATTGTCCTTTTCCTGAGTGGCATGGTGGCAATGATAATGCTGCGTACGCTGCACAAAGATATAGCCCGCTATAATCAGATGGATAGCGGGGAGGATGCCCAGGAGGAGTTTGGCTGGAAACTGGTACATGGTGATGTGTTCAGGCCGCCGCGGAAGGGCATGCTGTTGTCGGTCTTCCTGGGTTCGGGTGTGCAGGTGCTTGTGATGGCCATGATCACCTTAGCATTTGCCTGCCTGGGATTCTTGTCCCCAGCCAATCGGGGAGCCCTGATGACCTGTTCCATGGTCTTGTTTGTTTCGTTGGGTACACCGGCTGGTTACGTGTCTGCGCGTATCTACAAGAGTTTCGGTGGGCTGAAATGGAAGAGTAATGTTATCCTTACCTCGATCGTTTGCCCTGGGTAAGTTCTTTGAAATTAAAGCGATATTGTTATTTAATCGTTTTTCTTTTTTTTCTTTTTTAGTGTGGTCTTCTCATTGTTCTTCGTCATGAATCTGGTGCTGTGGGGTGAAAATAGCTCCGGAGCTGTGCCATTTAGCACGCTAATTGCTCTGCTTGCCTTGTGGTTTGGCGTCTCTGTGCCACTAACCTTTGTTGGAGCTTACTTTGGATTCCGCAAGCGCGTAAGAATATATTTACCTAGTTTTTATCCGGATTCCTTACATTTTTCTGGATGATTTCAGGCACTGGAGCACCCTGTGCGTACCAACCAGATTCCCCGACAGATTCCGGACCAATCGATCTACACACAGCCTATTCCTGGAATAGTTATGGGCGGCGTTCTACCCTTTGGCTGCATCTTCATTCAGCTGTTCTTTATCCTGAGCTCGCTGTGGTCCAGCCAGATTTACTACATGTTCGGCTTTCTGTTCCTGGTCTTTGTCATATTGGTCATCACATGCTCGGAGACCACCATTCTGCTGTGCTACTTCCACTTGTGTGCGGAGGACTATCACTGGTGGTGGCGCTCCTTCCTGACGTCCGGCTTCACAGCAGTCTATCTCTTCATCTACTGCTGCCACTACTTCGTCACAAAGCTTTCGATCAAGGACAGTGCCTCGACGTTCCTGTATTTCGGCTACACGGCCATTATGGTATTCCTGTTCTTCTTGCTGACCGGCACCATCGGGTTCTTTGCGTGCTTTTGGTTCATACGCAAGATCTACAGTGTGGTCAAGGTGGATTAAACCGCATAATTCAAGAGGGAGCTCGTGCGAATGTATTTTTGTATGTGTAGCCACAAATTTACACTTAAGCCTAATGTGTGTGTGATTTCTGCGCTGTGCGCCCGGCACAGACAGTTTTCTGTTTACTATAATTACGATTGATATGTGTATAATAACATATGTTTGTATCAGGCAAAGAACAGTGGAGTAACGAAGCGCGCAATAATTTTTAAGCAGTGAACAGCAACCGAGTTCGAGTTAAAACGACTTGAAGCATCTTTTGTATAGCTCTTCGTTCTGTTAATCTTTAGGCGTAAAATTAGCAGTGTCCATTTCCCAGCTCTAGCAACGATTCCAAGAAAAGAAGAAATTATTAAGAAAAAAACTGAAATCCCCTTAAAAGTATTGAGCTGCAAAACGAAGTACTTTAAACCCCGTTCTCTACTTGTAATATCAAAGCCTAACAATTGTAATTAGTGGCTCGTCTTAGCCGTAATTCGAGCAGGATTGAATTCACGTGTAATATTTTAAATACTTTAGTTTAAACTATTTAAATCTAACTTGCGACTAAAGAATAAACAAAACTATAAATTACGAATCGAGCCCGCTGCGACAAACTTTTTACTATCAACAGAACCAGCTCATTCTTTCAACCCTAGACAACTGACAGTTGTCAGTGGGTTACTTCTATGGCTTCCGTGAGCTGGGCCAACCAGGCAGTGTGAGTAAACATTTCCAGCTCAGAGCTTGTCTAGCGGCGCATCCATGTCAGATATTGAGGACAACGATGGGGACGAATACGATGAACTTTCGGAGCTGCGACAACGCCACAAGCCCGAGTCCCAGCCCTCGGTGGATGTGCGTATCTGTGAGACACGCTCCTTGATCTTCTCTAGACTTGCTGTTTTCTTTCCAGGAGGCCTTCGATCTCGACGACCTTCTGCCCACCATTGGCGAATTCGGCAAATACCAGAAGCTCTTGGTTTTCGGAATTTGCCTGCCCGCCTGCATACCGTGCGGTTTTTGTGCCTTTAACCAGTTGTTTATGGCTGATACTCCGGATGACTATTGGTGTCGCATCCCGGAGCTACTCGACATGCCCCTGGAGCAGAGAAAATCGCTGTCCATACCCAAGGAACTGGTGAGTAATTGCAGCCATACGAGTGCCGAGGCTAAGGCAATCAAGTCAGCCCATTGATTGTGCGTTGCTTAAGGTGAAGGGTCGATACGAGGGTGGTTCGATGAGTAATCGAAGGGGCTAACAATGAAATGGGGGCAGAGGTAAACTTAAACATAGTGCTGAAGCTAACCTTCTATTCTATGCCTTCTATGAATATATTAAAATAACTGATGAAATAATTCTTTCAAGGATAACGACGAACTGGTCTACAGCAAATGTTATACCTACGGAGTCAACTGGACGCAGCTCCTTGAATCGGGGGAAGAGGATGACCTGACGACCATGGAGCCGAATGCCAGTTGGCCACTGATCAAGTGCCCCCAGGGATGGGAGTACAACAAAAGCGTCGTCTGGTCCTCCATTGTGATTGATGTGCGCAGTCCAGACCATCAAGCGTTCATTTAAAACTACAACGTCATTCATGTAGGAGTCGCTCGAATCATTTCCCACGCATCAGTACTTCCTTTAGCTAGGAGCGAGGGATTGGCTTACTCAAAACCTTAAATCCTTCACTTTCAGTTCGATCTAGTGTGCGATCGGGATATTTATCCTACCATTGGATTGGCTGCTCTTAATACTGGCGGTCCCGTGGGAGTCTATCTTTTCGGATTACTCAATGATCGTGGTGGACGAAGGCTCTCATATTTCGTCTGTTTGGCCACTTTGCTGGCTGGCAGCCTAATGACTTCGCTGAGCAAGGATTTCTGGACTTGGGCCGGCAGTCGAGTCATCGTAGGACTGACCATTCCAGCTGTCTACCAGATACCATTTATAATATGTGGGTATTTGATTGTTCGGTTCTACGATATGCTATTAACTTCTATGCGTCTGCAGCTTTGGAACTGGTGGGTGAGAACTATCGATCCTTCGTGACTGTGATGACGTGCACCTTTTACACTTCGGGCATCATGCTCCTGTCCGGCGTCACTTATTTGGAGCGGGATTGGGTGCGCCTCTCCTACATCACCTCCCTGCCGTTTTACGCCTATTTCCTGTACATGTTCGTCATGCCGGAATCACCGCGATGGCTTTTGATGCGCGGTCGCCTGGAGGAGGCCCTCAAGATTCTGGAGCGCATGGCGAAGGTGAATGGCAGGGAGTTTCCCGAGGCTGTGCATCTCAAGCTAGAGGCTCAGATACGACGGGATAAGCTCAAGAAGCAAAAGAAAAAGATGGCCAATGTGGGGCTGGCGGATCTCTGTCGCACCCCCAACATGCGTTTGAAGACCATTCTGATCACGCTGAGTTGGTTCGCCAATGAGACGGTTTATCTGGGACTCAGTTACTACGGACCTGCGCTGGGCACCAATCAGTATGTCAGCTTCTTTCTGTCGGCTGTTGTGGAGCTGCCGAGTTATTTGTGCTGCTGGTACTTCATGGACACCTGGGGCAGAAGATGGCCATTGAGCTTATCAATGATATTGGGGTAGGTGTTTCACCCATCATCATCGGTTTTTTGTGTAAAATTCGAGCTTCAACTTTTTTCAGTGGCGTGGCCTGTGTGATCACTGTAATGTTGCCCGATGATGCCGTGGATGAGACCCTTGTGCTGTATCTAGTATCCAAGGCCCTGCTATCCGCCTCCTTCCTGATCATATATCCCTTCGCCGGCGAACTTTATCCCACTCAGGTTCGAGGTATCGGCATTGGTGCTTCCAGTTATATCGGAGGATTGGGTCTCATTGGCATACCTTTCATTACCTACTTGGGAAAGGACAATCTTAAGCTGCCCTTGGTCATCATGGGATTCCTTTCGATGCTGGGCGGCATGACGGGATTGCGGCTGCCGGAAACACTGCATCATCGCTTGCCGCAGACCATCGAGGAGGGCGAGGAGTTCGGCAAGAACTGGCAGCTCAAAGATTGCTGTAGATGCGCTCAAAAGCCGTAAGTTCAAGATGCATATGGTGACCAAAGCAGGTATAAAACTAATATATGTTGTGTTTACTTTATGCAGGGAGATTTTATCTCAACCTGCGTCGTACGAGAACCTGGATGTCCTGGCTGGCTCCTCCACCAATGCTTCTGAAGTGGAACTGGAGCTGCGGGACAGTCGACGGGTTCGGGAGCCGGCTCCTCGGATTGACGAGCGTACGCCCCTGGACACAACGGCCAGTGGAAGTGGGCGACCTGTTCACCGGCCCTCGATGAAGCGATTGGTGCGCCAAATGAGCGTCATGGACACCCAGAGGACGCATGATGGCACCATGCAGTTGACTCATTGGATCTAAGATTTGTAGCGGAAAATCTAATTTAATGCCGCTTAACCTATGTTTAAAATGAATGCATATGAACTATTTACTAATCTATTGTTTAACGCTAAGGGATATCTATTAATTATAGATAATTATACAATTAAGACGGAGACTTCTTTAAAACAAACATACAAATATAATTAATCATAAAAGTTTACCATTTTTGCAGCACAATGTTAGCAATTGCCATTGTATAAAAAATAACCAAATGAATGTTTTAACAAGTTACTTAACATACAACAGCACTATTTAATTACTTACTAATTAATTTATAATTTAAATAATAGTACTCTAAGTAAACGCTTTTGATTCCGTGTTATAGAAGTACACATTAGAACTATGTGCAAATTTATAATTTTAATTTAACTGCTTAAAATTAAATCTATAACAATTTCCCCGTTTAAATACCAGTTTTGTTTTCCTTTTCCATTACTTTTCCATTAATAATTATAGGGCATTGCCATTATGTCTAAGTTGTTTACTTTTGTGAATTACAAAAGCTTTGTGAACAAAAACCGAAACTTAATTCTTCAAACATATCCGGTAAAAATAAATAAATAAATAAGTACGTATAGCTTATGGTGTATGGCACTTGTGCGACTTCTCAATCACCGGTAATTGATTTATGCATTTATTCAGGCAATTATGCAATTAATTGTTGTCAAACAAAAAGAAAACTTGCTCATGCGGTGAATAATAGAGGAATGCGCGAAATTGCCACCACCTGTCGACCGTAAACTGCTGGCGGTCACTGTCAACCGTAGGAAGTGCCTGGTCCCATGGGAATTCGTAATGCTGGATCAGATCACAAATGTGATGACTCCAAAGAGATCTTGGACAATGCACAGATTTTCCTACTGGCATCAGTACTCACTTCCAAGTCCTGAGATTCGTTAAGATCCTAGTCTTTTTCCCTATGGATCTCTGGTGTATTCAGATCTGGATCTTTAATTCCGGTAACCATCTACATGACAAATACTTACCCGGTTTACACAAGGTCGAGCTTGATTTTTCCTGATTTCCTATCATAACATCTGGGCAGTGTCAAAAATGAATTAATCAAAATTTACGTACAAGCAAATAATCCAAAAAATGCCTAAAGTAAAAACGCAATCGAGATCAGTGAAGACACCATCTCCAGTTCGCTCCAATCGCCCGGGCGGCGTCCAAAAAAGTGAGCCTTCGCCATCGCCATCGCCGTCATGCAAGATCAGTCTGCTGGATCTGCCGGAGGACATCATCCGGCTGGTTCTCGAGTGTCTGCCCAAGATTACCGATAAGGCTCTGCTGGCCTGTGTGGCGCCCAAGTTCCGAGAGGCCTTCGAGGGCTGGGCGAGAGTGCAACGAAATGCCTTGGACATAGTCAGCCTGGAGGTCGTGCCTCTGCCGCAATTGATCAGGTTCTTCAAGGTGGCGGGACCCTTCATCAGAGTCCTTCAAGTGGACTGTGCGTCCTACCAAAAGGAGTCCCTGCTGGTGGAGTTCGTCAAGGAATACTGCCCCAATCTGGAGGAGATCAGTTACTCGAACGCCACCGATGAGTTTCACTACCGATCGATTATGTCCAAAATGACGCACTTGAAACGGGTCACTATTGAGTGTTTGGACGCAGAGGATGTGCTCAACTTTGATCTGCAGCCCAACCAGGAGCTGGAGTTTTTTGAACTGGTCAATGGTTGCTATACAGGTAGGTGTACACTCTGTTCACGCGTTGGGGAGACCCTTCTAACTTTATTTTCGCATCAGGCCAAAATCTCTGCGGGTTTCCCAATCTCAAAACTTTGGTCCTTCGAGACTGTCTGCTATGGAACTCGATGGAGTTTGGAATTCCGCTTAAGTCGTTGCACACTTTGGATCTCGACGACTGTTGTTTCGAGGTTATGAATGTGAGCTTGTACCAGAAAATCGCCGAGAGCTGCACGAACTTGGTGGAACTGATCTTCTCCGGGTGCGACACCAACTTCGAGGTAATCGCCAACCTGCCCAATCTGGAGCGATGTACACTGAAAACCTGGATGACCTCCAACGAGCTGAATATTGGGTTCCTCACGGTTCTGGCTGAGAAACGAGGAAACAAGCTCACCCATCTGCACCTATCCGGTCAGTTCCATATCACCAATGAGCACGCCAGGTGCCTGGGACAGTTGAGTAGCCTCAGGGATCTGCGGTTCAGCAACAACGATATCCTGGACGACGATCACTTCAAGTTCTTCAACGATCTCAGCCAGCTGGAGCTATTTGGACTGACCGCGTGCGGCCGGGTGATGGACGTGGGTATGATGAGGATGGTGCGGAAGTGTCCCCAGTTGAAAGTGGTTGATTTGACCGATTGCGAGCAGATCACCGAGGAGTTTGTGATCCAGGCCATTGGATTCTGCTTGAAGGGATCGGGTCGTGATGTGGTGCTCAATGTAAAGGGAACCAATATCAGGCGGCCTATATTGACGGTGGGAAAACCCGGGCGGGAGTTTCGAAAACATATACTGACCCTTTCATGTTTTGCAGCATCCGGATTACGTGGATTCCTTGAATCGCCTAAGGGTTAATTTTATTTAAAACGACACCACTCGGATGGAAAATGGTAAGAGAATAAATGTCTATGAATTGTTGCAATAATTTGAGCAAATTGTGTGTTGCCAAGGAATCATTTCTTATTGAACATCAAATATCAAGACACTGCCCAAAAATGATTAGATTTGATTTCTATTAATAAAAACCCGTCGAAAAGGAGTGCAAGTATTATGTTTGCCATAAGCTGAGATTTCTGGATTAGGGAACAGCCGTGGTGGGGAATTCTTCCGTGAGTGGAGCATTCGATGGCCTTGGAGCGCGGATAGCTAAGACAATGGGATCCTCACCGGATCGATGAGTCATGGCCCCATGGCTGCCATAAGGAAGTGGACGATCGAAATTTATGATCATGCTCACAATGCTCCATTAGCACGCCGATGATTGCGGACAAGCGTGTGTGTGTCGCTGCACTTTGGGCCTTTGGCGAGTAACAATTGGAAGCTGTTCCGTCCGACGAGCGGCTGGCTAACAAGCCAAGCGAATGGAAACCGAAATCAAACAATACGATATTCGATACAGTTCTGAATCCGCGATTCAATTCGATCCAAGCGATCGATCGCCGGCAATAAATTTCGCATTCAATTGCTGTTCAATTGGAACTGAACTTTGTTGCTTGTTGGCCGATGATGTCTGAGTTAGCAGCAGGAAGCTAAGTGACCGCGGTTGATTACACTTGAAAAAATAGAGTACTGTTTTTAATTAAATGCAGAGCTTAAGAACTAATGTATGCTGCAGGACTCCCAGTTGGGATCAATTAAATCCGTTTAACCTGTCATTCTCCACAGGTTTCTTGAGTGATTTGGCATGACAAAATTGTTAACTAGAATTATTTGCAGTACAGATCGTAGAGCGAACTCACCTGTGGCCACTCCACTGGTTAGGTTAGTCATCGAAACGTTTTGATTGTTTTTTGCGTGTGCTATTTGTTTCACACTGACCTCGAGTGGCTCCTTAAATGGCTGTCGGCGGCTGCAATCGCCGCGACTCTCCGATCGACGGGGCTAGAAGGGGGTTAGCAGGGGGCTAGAAGGGGTTAGTAGGGGGTTCTGGTGGCCAGTGGCTCCCCGGCGAATGCCTTGACATGTTCAGGTGTCTGCCATGCTCGGCTATCTGACTAATCAGTGTACTTTAACTGGACCAGCAGAGCAGGCAGCTTGCTGACATTTGGCCACAAGTGGCGGTGGCATCTTCTGCTCATCCGGAGGAGCAGGGCTTGCATGAGTGGGGCAAATTAAGCAGGGATATTTGGCTTACCCTGCCCCTTTGCACTCGTATCTTGCAGATACATACTACTACTATTTACTCGAAGCGTGTCCAATCACGCCTGTGAATTATTTAAAAATCTCGCTGGGCTGTCGTATTTCATAAGAGAGACAAGCCTTAAAATTGTTACCCTGATGCCATAGAAATTCGTGTTGTCGTTGTCGTTGCTCGCCTGTTGTTGTTGTTTGGTGGGGGGGATTGCGATTATGGGAAATGGCTTTTGCTATCGCTTAGCACACCTCTCGATGGATGAACTTTTGGTATCGCCCAACGCCTGGGAAGAACCCAATCGAAAAGGGGCGGAATCTGGGGGTTTTCGCTTCAGTGGAGTGAGTGGAAGTAAAAGGCACTCGGTACTCGGCACTCGTCACTCTGTGGACGGTTGAGCTCTGGGAAAGTGCAGCGATTATAATTTATAACGAGTTTTCATCAATTAAGCCAAGTACCAACACTGGCAATATGCCTGACATAATATCTTGAGAAGTTATCCCATTTGCGTGTCAACTTTCTAATCAATTTATTGCATATATTGAGAAACATTGGCTCACTTTGCTGGACTAACTTTAAGATGCAAATTCCACTTACTATTACAATTTAAAAATTTGCGTTTTCAAGCCAAATCTCTCTTAATTTCTAATGCTTTTTGTGAAACACTTATTCCGCTCGATTGGAAATAAACTTTTATGAGACACCCACAGTCATGCGGCGAACGACCCACTTTGTTTTGGACTCGCAAATTATTTTGCGGCACGCCACATGCTGCAACACCATGGTGCACCAGCAACAAGAAATCAAGAGCTGCCAACATTAATTTAATATTGAAATTACAATATTCCGTTTCTTTTCTGTGTTTGGGGCAGATCCGAATTCATCTGATTCCCCGGAGATGTTTTCATGCACGATTCGGTCGCTAGTCGATGATGCAAAAGTTAATTTAGTAATGCACACTCCTTGTTCTTTGATGATGAACTTTTTGGCTGCCTGGCTGATTGGCACATTAGCAACAAATTGTTAGTACATCTTATTTAAGCCGCTTAATTAATTCCGCGCATTCTGACTGCCCGAAAAATGCGAGGGAATGAAATCAAATGGGATTTGATTGGCATTAGGCAAGCAAGTGGATGCTCTATGGTTCCTAACTAAATATGCTTTCAAATTGTATCTTTTATTATTTAACATTTATTTGGTTATACAATTATAATTAAGATTTATTACTAATATTCAGTTTCTTTTGCTTAGCACATGTATTTATGAATCACATAGGATAGGGTATTACCCGCATTTGGAGGTTCTTGGAGGTTCGTGGCACAACTGAGGGGGAAACAATCAGCCGGGCCCGACTGCGAGCATCTTTTGGCCAACATCTCTGGCCAATTGGCGGCGGAAGACGTGCCTGGGCTTGTCAAGGTGCCCCGACTTTGTGCGGCTCCCTGGAACTCCATTCGCCGGATCTCCAAGCTGTAGAGGGTCGAGTGTAGAAGCTACCTTCAATTTGACAAAAGCCGCTGGCAGACAACGCGATTGCATGTTGCCTTTCAGCTGCTGACCAAGTTCTCCGTCCTGTTCTGCTCTGTTCTGTTCTGCACTATCAATTGATACAAATCTATGCATTTTGGCATAGAAGACACATACAACATGGCCCACTGCGGCCAGGCGATTGCCTCACTGAATGTCAATAAATAATACACTGCAGCCAAGCGACTATCCAAGCATATAAACTCGCATATATTCAATATATATATTTATTTATATATATATTTATATATATCTATATAGCTTGAGACAGGTCGAGGTCACCTTTGAGCGCCGCAGGTGAGAAAATAGACAACCGCCGCCGAGAGAGACCAAAGATGCCACTTCTGAGCCTCCGAACATGCAACTGGTTGCCACTGCCACAGAGTTGGACACTGGAAAAAACAGGGGATGTTGTAAGCTGAAAGGATTCTTAGACTCACAATTGCTAACTGAATGTTAAAGATCTATTCTACGTACACAATTTGTACATTAGATAACAAATAAATTGTGAGTTCACTCACTCCAACTAGATTAGAAAAATATTATTTAGCAAATTATGTTTACTTTCAGTGCAATTTTTCGCTCAGTGTTCTTCTAGTTTGTGGTGGGCAATTAGAGAAGTCTGCACTTGCAATTGACTATGCACTGGGATTATTTCGTTTTTTATTGAAGAGCCAGTTACCGAAGTGGTTTCTTCGTGAATATTAAAATGTTTATGTTTAAATAATTAAAAAATCAAACAGTGTACGTACACATACAACATAACTATAAACTCAACTATTTATTATTTTGCGTTGTAATTGTGGCCAGAAGACCTGTGATTTTGGGACCCACAACTCGCGAATTAATTCAATATATATATAGTTTTTTTTTCAATGCCGCGGCATCTTCTTCCATCTTGGGAACTTGCAACTGGAGCTGCCTGTGGTTCTGTCTAGAACATCGTGTGCTCTTTATCACTGACATATTGCAGCGGCCATTTAATTTATGGCGATTTTCACATGCAGTGCATCTCGGAACATCTCGGAGCATCTTGGCTCCGCTGGTGGACAGCAAAAAGTGTGACGGCATCCAATGGCCGCCGGCCGCTGATGGGGCATTGGAGTTATTCAATCCACAATCCGTTCGCCGGGGCAACCTTTAGAGCCCCATCCATCTGCATAAATCAATTGTTGACGGCGCGATTTACAAATGAGCCAAGGCGGATATCTGCTGCTCCATTGCGGGAGCGGGTTACTTCCCTAATGCCATCGCATGCGGACCGAATCAATGTCAGGTGATTCTAGACTCTAGTTGAGAGGGTCTTGAGATGTCTCATTAATCAGTTTTAGTTGTCGGTTGTTATATAATCTGCATAGTAGGTGATAAAATGAATGCTAACTATTTCATAATCGTTATTTTATAGCACTACTTTTGCGATCTCTAGCCAACTCCCCTGGGCAACTCCCCCTACAACCCACTCAGTGCTACTTAATTTATTCGATATATTTTAAAATATTCCATTGTTATTTTCAGCCTTTTCCCACTCAACTTTCCATGCAACGTATGTCACGCTGCATTTTTATGGTCACTGCAAAAACTATTTTTACGGAACAAAACCAGTGGAAGGACTAAGGGCGTGGAAGGAAGCGGGGGCTGCAGCACGTGTCGTTATCCTCTGGCTATTTCCGGGCACTTTCGCTGCAGCGGAGCGGAAAGGCAGGCAGCACGACGGTGACGTCATGGGCGGGTGGTGCTGCACACTCGGAAATAAACCACCCCGTGAAGGACAAGTGACGTCAGACGAGAGCGAGACGACTGGTGTCGCAGCAAGGACGTCATCGCGCAAGCGAGATGGCCACAAAGAAGGGGAACACTGAGCCGCCGGCCGGTGTTTTTCCTCTGCCGCTCTGCCTACTCACCTGGCTATTTTCACCTGGGCGCGATAAGCAGCCCTCCCCCCTCCGCTCCCCACCCGTAAACATCCACTCATTCATTCATGCCCGAAGTCTGCTGTCTCGCTCTGCTCCGCTGCGCATGTCCTCCGACGGCAAAGTGATGACGTCTTTGTTTCGCCAATCGATTTCTCTGCTCGCGCTTTCCCCTGTGACGTCATTAGATGCGTGCCATCAGCCAGCCGTCGTGTGCTCGCTCGACTATAAATAATGCACGCCAATTAGCGCTGGAAATTGATAATCGACAAAGCCAATTGATGGGCCACCGACTGAACCTGAAACTGAAACTGAAGCCGCAACCGAAGGATAATGGGATACCGACCTAATGGGATCCTTCGCGTGCGGCGGAAAGGATGGGTGGTAGAGTTGTGATTTAACTGGGTGGATTCAAAATCGATTGCGCACTTAAAGCTATCTAATAAGGTTTTAAAACTATTTGGAAACCTATTTTTCCATAGCACAGTAAGACCAAAGACATTCGAATAATATTCTAGACAGAATTTAATAATATTCTAGACTAAGACTAATATTCTAATGTCATTGGTAAGACAATCGTTTCCTGGAACCGATTTACCTCGTAATGGAGTTAAGTACCGCTTTCAACGAACTTTTAGATACAAACTGTTTTCAATGAAATGTACAAACCCCATCAAATTACCAAATCACGGCCATCATCCATAATTTATACTAAATAGGTAAGTAATTACAGGCCGGAACAATCTGAATTATTTGGAATGCCGGGTGCCATCCTCCTTATCAACGACTCCTTCTATTGATTTTACACGCATTTCCCACTCGACCACGAGCTCATATACCTATGTGAGAGGAATACAGGACCGCGTTAAGGGGCATATCTATAATTTGGGCTTGTCCGCTGAGGTCAAAGACACACACAGACCACCGGTTCCTTACCCACACCCACCACCTACCTAATGGAGCCGAATGTTCTGTGTGTGACCGAGGTGCCTCCGACGTCATATACTCACTTTATATATCCGGAGGGCCAGCCCCTGCGTCAGTTAATTCAATTTCATTGATAACACGGCCGGGTGGAGATACCGACGGAACATATTTAATGGGACACACGGCCTGACAGAAGCACTGGAAGTGATGGAAATATGTCTACATGGAGAGAAATGGTTTATCCTGGAAATATATGGTTATTTTGTAAGCACTTCACAGCAACATGAACTCATTTCGCTTAAGAAATTCCAATTGTATTACTAGTATTCCAATTATAATTATTTTCTAAAATAATATATCAAATAATGTGCATATTCATTACGATTTTTACTTTCATTCAAAGCAACTCAAACGTTTTTTTCCCAGTGTGGAAACAGATAAGCAAAGGACAAACACGCCGCTGAAAGTGTTGCCTACTTAGGGGCGTGCGTGACGAAAATGCTAGTCAGTCAGTCAGTCAGGAAGGGGGAGGGGGGTGGTGTATATGCAGCAGTGGCAACTTGTAGACGTGACGCGGTCAAGACGCAACGGAAGCAGACCGTAAAATCAATGCCGCACTTCCGCTCATCCGCTGGATGGCTCCCTCCTCGGATTGCCGGATGGCGTGCCGATTGCTGCGTAGGGAATTCAACTGCTCGACAGCGGGACAGCTGTGCTCAAGGGGGGGATGTGGGGTTGGTTGGGTTCGAGTGCGAGCTTTCAAGGTCGCGGCTGTCAGGAATAATGGGATAAGTTGTGCGGTCGGACTGGGAAATGGCACTCAGCTAGCTGGGGCAAGTTTAATATTAAAGAAGGAGCAGAACAGAGATTTTAAGGGAAAAGATTCGACTCTCTTGAATTAAACAGAAAAGTAAGCTACAGACTTTGTATTTGTTACTCAAATCTTGCTTAGTTTGCTTACTGAAATTCCAGTAAAGTCAAAATAGCTCACATTTCTGCGGATCCAATAATCCTTTGCTTTATTAAGTCATATTTCAACATGAATTTGATCATATTTATCCAGGTGCCCGCCACAATAATTTGCCAGTGAGTCCGTAAATCATCTCCCTAACCATCGATATACCCCACTTAAAACCGCAAATGGGCATTGCCTCATTGCATTGGCCGTTTGGGAGCAAGAGATTTACCCATGCCAACTGGGCGTATACTTGATGATGTTATGACATGTTCGCCTTTAAAGCCCCCACAAAAATGTTATTTAGGTAGAAAATAGCGCAAAATTGCCAGGGCACTTGGAATACACCTATATATTTATGTGAAGTTACAAATATTAATAGTTAAACGAAGACTGAAAAAAATAATGACAATAATTCGCCACAAAATGCACCTGCAGGCTAAGCACTCAGCGGAGTTTTTGGTTTCGTTTTCCATTTGGTATTAGTTTTATTTTTGTTTTTGTTTATGTTTTTTTGTGTTTTCAGTTAGCCAGGGGAAGTCACAATTTTTTGGGCAAGGCAAAAAGTGGGCATCGAAAGTGAAGTTTATAAAAAAGGGTTGGCGAATCCCAAAATGCAATTTATGCAAATGAGCCGAGAGGCGCCGTTGCAAATGCGGCAGCAATAGAAGAAGTAAAACGGCAAGAAACAATGCAAAGTGCCGCATGCTAATTGAAATTTACAGGGGGGCGGGGAGGGGGGTGGCGAATTTTCGTTTATTTTTTTCCAGCGTTTTTCCATTTTTTTCCGCAGCAAAATCAAAGCCTAAATAGCAATCAAAAAGAGCAAAAATTCCTTAAATTAAACTCACGAACTGGCGGGCGCAACGATGCGAAAATGATACATGCATTAAGGCCCAGCCAAGTTGACTTGGCCAAAACGAAGCGAATTTGGCTCGGCACATTTAGAATATCATCGCAGTGCAACCACTACGACCACAACAATAAATAATAGACAAAAGGCAGAGAGACAAAAGCAAGGAGTGCCGATTCCGAAGTCGACTTCGACGGAGACTGCGACTTTGGTTTGGCTTGGCTTGGCTCGGCATGTCATGCTTAATGCAGCCAATAAAACCGCCAAAAACAACAACAGCAACAATGGCAATCGAATCGCTTTGGAAGCAGCCCAAGAACAACAACCAAGGCACAGCAACAACATCGGCGATAGCAGCAACAACTAGGAGACTCCAACGCTAAGCTGTTTGCATGCACTTTTTGGGGCCACCAGCAGGTCAGCCAACAGCAGCAGCGCCACTAGCCCCACTAGCACCACTAGCCCCACTAGCACCACTGGCACCACCACCACCTTAGCCACCTCCATCACCGCCAAAGGAACAGCGGCAGCACCATCGACAACAGCAAGAAAGCTGGCCCAAACCGTGGCTTAGAGCCCATTTGATTTGGAGGCGGTTTCTAGGAAGCTTAATGCGCGATGGAACTACTAAAGGGTACTAAAATTCGGAACATTTACATGCACTAATGAGTAACATGGTTATTACTCATCGAAAGGAATATAGAAATGCCACTATAGTATATAGTATACCTTCAATAGAATAATAATAGAAAATAATAGATTAAGATCGGGAATAAACGGAGTAATAACAAGGATTACTACTTCAGCTACTTATTACTCATCTAGTGGAAGTACCATAATGGCAGCACCATAATATCCTAGTAACCAAGCAGAGGCACCATCCTCTTACGAGTGATCCACAGCCACTGTGCCGAATGCACATGGTGCCTGCCACAGACCAGTTCCACTTGCGTCGCTCCCAAATCCAACTAATATATATGTACATGGGAAGCCACACCACAGAGCGGCACACTACAGCACACCGCACCCCGGAGCCACCCAGAGCCGGACAAAAGCATTATGGGAAAAAATGTAGCCGAAAACGAAAGGAAGAGCCACTGCGCCCAGAAAGCCAAGTCGCTCGGCTCTGTCGCGCTCGACGCAGCAGTCGGCCGACCCAGCGATCTCACGTTTTGTCTGCGGCTTCCACATGGAGAGGCCCAAGTGCACAGCCCGCGATCTCCGGTTCGTACGCTAACAACAGTTAGAAAACGTGGCTTGGAACCTGTCTAAAAATAGCCACAGCGAATGCAGCCCAGCGCACGAGCGGCCGAAGACAAGCCGAATGAAAACGAAACCTTAACCGCCAGAAGACGAGTCTGCGGATCGCGAAGATTTGGACTTGGGTTCGGGTGCCGAGCGCCAAGACTCTCACTCTCTGTGCAGTCGACGCTGGCAGCGCGGTCGACGCCGCGTCTTCGGGTTTACCGTTCTCTGCTCGTGTTTCGCCGATCTTGGGAGAGAAGATTTGGACTGGCTTTGCGTTATTGTTTTCCTCGTTGTTGTTTACGAGCTGCAAACGCCGGTGTCAATGGTAAAGTGCATTAATATTCCCGCTTTTCCGACGGCTCGCGGGGCGGGAAAATCGCTCGGATCGTGTTATTGCTATATTGGCCAAATGATTTGTGGTGCAGCTTATTTATACTTGGGGATGAGGAAAGAGTGATCTCGTTTATGAAGTGGCAGGATGGTATTTTGTTAAGTGGAAAAGCGAAATTGGCCTGGGATCTTGTGTGAAATCGATTTGTCTTAGCACTTGGAGTGAAATAGGGAACAAAAGCGGGTAACCGAGATAAATATGAATATAAATTCGTGCTTAAAGTTGAAAGGAAAAACAGTATCATTTCTAGTTCGTTTTGCTTATCAATTTAAATTTGAAATATTTATAGCATAATTGTGAATATATTATTAAAAAGTAGTTAATCACCATAAATAGAATATGTAAGCATTGAATTCTTGCCAGTTGATACTTGTTATTCCTTTCGAAATTTCTATCCTCCTATTTAACATGATAGCTTTACTTTTCCACCCACGCGCAACATCGTGGGATTTAGTCATATAAACATATTCCTAGAAATCTGGTCCATATTCCTTTGAATGCTTTGAATACACCCACACGAGAGCAAGGAAGTCCTTTCCACCAAAGCGACACCACAGAATGCCCACACAGACTTAGTACACTGAGAAAAACAGATTTAATCAATATACTGGTTTTGCTTTTAGTACACATGGAAAAGAGATTGATATTTAAATGCAAGTGTGTAGATGATGTACAATGTGCATAAGGGAATATTCCTACAAATTGTACGTTATATATCCTAAAATCATAAAACATATTTCCTGTGTACGATAACTGAGAAAAACGGAAGTTTTGGCAGCAGGCGAGAAGTGGATGCCCAGTGGGCGGTTGGAAAAGCGGGAAAGTGGGTGGAGGAGTGGTAGGCCAGAGCAGGTGAAACGCACCAAGCGCCCCAATCAATCTCAGATGCGAGCAAAAGAGATGGCCAACGTCGCTTTTATGACGCACATAATTTCCGCTTCCGAACTGTCCCACTGGACTGCATTCGGAAAATCGGTCGCTGAAAACGGGCGGGGATGCGGATTTTCCGGCGCAGGCGCTCTGCCAACGACGTCATCGATTTTCCTCGCACGAGCTGCGCTCAGTTGTTGGCCCCAAATGACGTAATAGCCGGGCCGCAAAGGTAGGTCGTGTCCCGCTCGCTCGCCGCCGCCGCCCCCTCTCCGTCGCACACTCACTCTCGCTCTCACTCGCTCTCGCGAGCGCTGCGCGGCGCCAGCTGAGGCAGCGCTGTCGGCGCGACGCGTTGAATATAGTCGCGTGTTACCGTAAAGATAAGTTCAGTCGCGTCACAGACGCCGCATTGTTAACAACTTTAGCCCAAACAGCCACCGCTCACGGAAAGCCAACACAAAATATAGAACTCAATCGAGGCGAGCTCGGTGGTTCTGAATTTCCGATCTTAAGTCAGCCAACTAAGACTATAATCCACACAAGTATATAGAAATCGCGTTCAGTATTAAAGAAACACAAAGCCAACGCAGGCGTGAGTGCTCAAGAGTTAAACAATTGCAACAAGTTGTTGTTCTTTATCGATTCGTGCATTCGTTCTATGCGGAAACGGAAGCCGGTCGACAACGCGGCGTATGCGTAATAACTTCCAACGGTTGACAACACGGCGTATACTTTACCTGTACCTTTCTTAAGCGAACAATGCATATATTTCGGTGTTTAATCTATCTAACGCCGCTGCGAATGTGCATTAAATAAATCTATAGAAATTCAAATTTCGTTTTACTTCTGAGAGACAAGACACAGATATTTTTGAACTGAAAGTTTTGCTAACATTTTAATGAGCACGTGAGCTGAAGAACAGTAGTAATTGTTTTTGTGTTGCCCGTTGCGCGCGTGTGTGTATCAGTGTGTAAAGTGTAAGCAACGTCCTTGTGCCTCCCACTACTGCAACTACCACAACCGAATATATATAGAGACCCCAGTTGATATAGTATAGCGTGCGTAAGTCGTTACGTCGCTCACATCGTCACTTGGCCACTGCGCAATCGCCGGAAAAAAGGAAAGGAAAAAAGAGGGAGAAGTCCAAAAAAGAAAGGAGGCAAGTTCAAGTCTAAGGACACACAACAAAAACAACAGCCGGGCAAGGCCAGGAAAATGAAGCCCGATTATAACTACTGCAATCAGAGCTACTGCGACAAAAGCTCCGGTCACAGCCAAGGAAATTGAGGCAAAATCGCAGCCCAACTCGGAACAGTCGTGCTGGATCACCAGCGCCGCTCGGGGCGCCAAACAGGTGCCTATTTAGAAACCATATAGTGTGTGATCTGTGTTGTCCCGTCCCGTGTGCGTTTTATGTTTGTGTCCCATCATCACCATCCACATCATTGTTAATTTTGGGTTCTTTAACGGAGAGTCGTGGTCTATGATGCGCGATCGGCTTGCCTCGCTGATTGTGGTGAAGCAAGAGGGCGGCAGCAACACGAGCATTAGCCACCACCAGGCAGCGGCCATCAAGTGCGAGGCCGCACTGTACACTCACTGCGAGAGCGGTTTGTTCCAGGAGATCAACAACAACTCCTGCTACAGACAGAACCTCAATGCCCCGACACACCAGCAGCAGGCACACACATCACACCTGCAACACGCACAGCAGCACCAAACACACCAGCAACATCCCCTCTTGCCGCCGCCTCTGCCGACTTTGCCTTTGATTTACCCCTGCCGCAACCTCTTCCCCGACGGTTGCGATATCAATCACCTGGCCTGCTGCAGTTCCTCCAACTCCAACTCCAACTGCAACTCAGACTCGAACTCCACCTCCAGCTCACCCGGCAACAGCCACTTTTTTGCCAATGGAAACACATGTATGTATTTGGTTTTCCCTTTCGGCTTATCGGTGTTGGTGTCTTTTTTTGTATTTGTGGTGTTTTCTTCTAATTCGCTAATAGCACACGCGGCGTATACGCAATGTGCAGTGCGCATTGCCAAATCGCCCAAGAAGCTAACTGTTTGCTCAATCCGTTTGCGAGGGCAGGTCGGGGAAAAAATCTGAAAAATGCACATTGAATAAAAAAGGGGGCGTGGCTGGTGGGGGTAGCTTGGACAACGCACAATGACGACATAAATTTGCATGAAAACTGCTCAAAATGCATCATAAAAACGGTGAAAATATTAAGCTCCTATTCGCAAAATACGAGAGCAGCCACAGTTGAGGTCAAGAAGATAGGGCAGAAAGCTCTGAATATCCTTAAGAAATTATTAAAAAGTAATTAAGTAATTAAAGCATTTGGAGAAAGGAATAAAAAGGTGTAATATCAAAAGGAGCTCTAATAATTTTCGGGATTTATTAAGCACCACATGAGAATTTTTTGTTTTTTTTTAATTATTATTTATTAAGTGAAGAATCCGTACATCATAATATTGTATCTTAACATCACAGGGTGGAGAAATATTCTTAGGAATTACCAAACACTATAGTTTCAAGTTCTCATTTGCTTTAAAATTAGTAAACTATGAAATGTTGTGCATTTGCATAAAATTAATTGAGGCAACTATCCCGAACTGTAAAGACGGGCTTAAATCGATTACCACCACTTTGACCTTAGTCGTGTGTGCAGACCCGTCTTGGCTCTTGGTGAGCATGTGCTGCTGTTTTTGGTGTCGTACACATGTTTACCAGCGTCAGCAAAGCGCCGCAGTTTCAGCAGACGGCAGCGGACGCAGCCTGACGCAAAATGATTTACAAGCTGCACAATAAACACCGCACACAGATGCAGTGCGTCCGATTTCCACACAGATACTCACTATCGACGGGCAGGGATGGCCAATGCATTTTATTAATAACCGCATAAAAAAACATCGCCGATTGAAGCTCAAATATGGGGAAGATAGATCGATCACTTAGTTGCCGAGTGGATGGTTAGGTGGGTGGTTAGGTGGGTGGTTAGGTGGGTGGTTAGGTGGGTGGTTGGTTGGGTGGTGGGGCATCCGATTATTGGGCTTACTAAACGGCTTGAAAGGCTTTGCCAATTCATTCGCTGCGGCAAAGTCGGTTAGCCACTTGTTAGCCGCTTCTTAAGCGACTGTATTTTGCGGCTAACTTAGCGCCCATTAAGTGTTTCGCAGCAATCAGCTTTTAAGCACTCTGCGGTTAGCGTTTTCCACTGCAAGTGAGTCATTAGTCTTCAACTCAGAGGAATCTACTATATGCACATTCTAAATTGAGCTACATAAGGATAGGTATCCTTTCGATAGTCTTCAAAAAGATTTTTTGGAACAACTACAACTACTTAATTAGTTTTTATGGTGAAACACCAAACCGAGGGTTGCCAATCGATTGCAGAAGTGAAAATGCAGGGCGAAATGCTCTAGACTCAGTTGACTATTAGCCGTGGCCAAACAAACATCTCTATTTATAAGTTGGTTATATAGTACCATAATGGCGATGGGCGCCAAAAGTGCCCGACATCGGATGACAAGCCAGAGCAAAACAAATCGCCGAAGAACATATGACCAGGTGAGGTGCATCCACCAGTTGGGGTATATAGTATCTAAGCCATGACGCCAGCGAGGCCATGAAATCGGCCAGTTTAACGGATTAGGCGGCACACAGTTTTCACATTACGGGTGTTTTCCCGAGGCACGAGTGCCGAAAACGTCATCGTCGCGGCGAAAACGAAAATATGTGACGAAACCGTGAAAAGATTGCACTCTCCTTGCGTCAGCTGCATCCCAAAATGTGCATCTCTATATATATATATATCTCATAATTGGTTCGATTTTATTTTCATTATATTTATGGCTGGCCACGTGCTGATGACGTCTTATTCGGGGGATGAGTTGGCTGAATGCCGCGGTATTATCACCAGTCAGCGAATTTCTTATTCCTACGACTAGTCACATTTCGAATTTTGTTTTTAGTTGTGTTTTTATTCGATGCTCACGACAGGGCGTGTGAAAACACTGTTGCCTTTACTCTCTTCTTTCCGATTTGCCTTGATTGCTCATACGCCGCCCGTTCAACATGGCAACATCTCTTGGGCGTAGCCAATTGCATTTCAACATGGCCCAAAGCGACCGGGCAAAAGGTTCGCCCGAGCCGCACATATAGAGTCGTTCGATGCACTTGGCCAGGGATCAAGATGATCTCGGCTTCCCTCGCTGATTAACCCCAGCGAAACGAGCTTGATAAATGATGCAAAACACAAAATACCTACCTGCTCACATATCTATGACACCCGAAAAAGTTAAGATACAAAATATATCGTAGCCCCTTCATTGTATAGTTTTATTCACGATCCGTCGTGCGTTGTGAGTTATCTCCGCGGCAGCTGTCGGGATAGCCATTGTTGATTGTTGCCTCTTTTGGCCATTCCTCATAGTCGTAGCGACACCCCACACCGCCACGCAAATGTAAGCCATCCCCGCACACAGCACACCGGTTTACCCGGAGCAGCTCCATCTGCCAAGACCAGTAGTCGCCTTCCAAGTTTCGTTTTCTTTGGCCAAACACACGAGCAAACATTCACAGACGGCGGCACAGGTGTATCGAAAGGCGTTAGTCGGATAGCCCACTAACATGGTTAGGATCTGAACATTTTGCCAACTCTTTGTTCTTCGGTACTGGGCTGAGCTAATGCCCAATTCGATGGGCATTTAGTTCCGCTAATAGTGGACTTAGAACAAGGGAATAAAAATAGTTTACAAAAACAATACCAATTATAATTGGAAGTATCTAAGAGGGTTTAAGAAAGCGGTTAGTAAAATGATCCATTAGATATTTAATCCAGCTCCATTAAACTGTCATCAATTCAGCTCGAAACTCTTCCAAATACTTCTGTCTGTCATAATCGCAATCTTGAAATGTAAATCCATCTGCAACCTATGTATCTCAACTATCTCTGAATCAGCTCGACTCGCACTTTTGCTATTCATTTTCGCACTGTGCGAATGAGTAAAAACCACAAAAGTGAATTTGTTAATTTGTGTTTTTGAGGTGATTTTTGCTTTGTCTAGTTTTGTTTTGCTCTGGGACTTGGGATTTTTGTTACTTCTGCTATTTCTGTTGAGGATGGGATGGGAGGCCCGCGTCTCTAGGCAGATGGATAGGAAACTCTCGATATTAGCGACTCGGGCGACTGCTTAATTATTTGCGTTGATTTATGCGAATTTTATAACGAAACGCGTCGGGGGAGGGGAGGTGCCATTATGGTCTTCATCGCTGATCGATGGCCAAGACATCCACAAAGCCGCAAAGCAACAACATCCAAATGGCCAGAAAGCATTGATGGACCAGAGACCACAGACCACAGACCCATAGACCAGCATTAGTTCCAGTTCCCCTCGTCGGATTATCGGGGAACTCGAATCAGATGCATAATGGACAACCCACCTCAATTACGTAATAATTATGGTGCGCCCGGTTTAATTGTGTTTATTATATTGATTGTGAGCGCGTTTCGTTATTAATTGCCGATCGATTCGATTCGTCCGATGGTTCACACGATGGCGGCGATTCGAAAACGAAAATAAATGCGGAAAGCGCGAATTCTTCTGCTTGTGCATTGTTAGGATAATTTCTAAATGCGTCTGCCTTGTTTTAAATTTAAACAATCGCCGCGTAATTAGCCAGCACCAATATGCCCAACTAGCCCCAGCCAGCATCGCTCTACCCTCCCAGTTCGATGTCCAAATTGCAGGTATTTCTGGCTGATCGCGAATAGAACGCATCCCGGGTCGATGAAACTATTCCAAGTGCCATTCGATTCCGCATAGTTGTCCTCAGTCGGGGCATTCGATGTAATATATAGCCAGGGCGGAAGTCATTCCAGTCTAGTTCTAGATCTAGTTCTTTTATTTGATGTTCAATGATAACATATACATATTTGGCATATTTTATATCATAGTTCTTATTATTAAATGAGAAGATGAAAGATATTTCCTTACTTGCTTAATACTTAAAATGAAATCTCATTTTAATCAAAAGGCTTTAGTAACTCTGAGATAATTTGGGGATGCTAAAGTACTTTTTTGCAATCAATCAGTACTCAGCGGTCGCGCTTCTACATTTTAGCCAACATTCCGCGGCTGGGTTTGTTTTGGTTTCGATTTCTATGCCACTTCCCTTCCCTTCCCGTCGAGTGCAATGTCCACGGATCACGAGGCGTGGTGGATGTCCCATCGGTGGCATGCCAGAGGAAGAACGTGCTGTCAGTCGGCGGATGAAGCCACTGCCAAGACGATGTCATCAGTGCACCACCACCACCACCACCAGCAGTCAGTAGCACCACTAGCACCACCAGCCAAGTCAGCAGCATCCTCATTATCATCTGCTGATCGGCGGCCTGGGAATGCAATGCTTCGGTGAGGCGTCGCCAGAGTTCATCCGACATCGGGTATTGGACAGCGGACAGGTTTTCCTTTCGGCGGGTCTTTCTTTTATTTTGGCCACTTTGTTGCCGGTTGTTGGCTGTTGGTTGTTGGTCAATTTCGACTGGCTCTCGCACATGTAAACCTTAATTTGAAACTGATTGGATTGCCTGGCCGTTGGCCTCTTGTTGTGGCGTTTTTCTATTTTTTCTTTGTGCATTTTTTGGTTATTTCTTAATTTTGCCATGCACTTGATGAGCTCGATGTGAATTTTGAGGTTTTTGGCAGTTCGACTGCCTTGAATCTGTCATAATTTACAAGACAAATTAACTATTTAAATGTGGATATGTACGAACGAAATAAATGTATAAATTTCCATTTAAACCACCACATATTTGCAAAGTTACATATGTATACCATATATGTTGCAACACATTTGAGCAGATGCTTTGTTTTATTGCCGCATAGTTTTAAATTCAACGTAATTTTGGACACCTGACACCTACGTCTCTCCTCACTTCATTCCCATTCAAATGACCTAAGATGTAATTAAATTCGGCAAAAGGCATTGCACAACGTTTAACTTTAAATTTTAGCGAGAACAGGCCCAGCCATAAATTGCAATCAAATCGAGAAAATTCCGAAAAACACGTTGAGAATTAAAACCGAATGAAAAATCCGGCAACAACACAAAAACCAAACATCAAGCATTAGTGCGTCGTCAAAAATGCAAGAAAATTTATTGTCTATAATGTTTGCTTGGTTAATTTTATTATTTTAATTATTTGCTGCTGGCTCTCCTGCCTTGACGAATGTGTTCGCCGAGTTGTGAAAAAGGCAGTAAAAAACGTTGGGAAAAAAGAAGCTGCATTTAACAAGTTTTCCCCTTGTGCGTACGTACGCCGTTGGTTTTGTAATCAAACAAAAATTGTTTGCTAACAGTCTGCATCTCTGTGGCCGGGCTAGAAGATTCGTCGACTTCGCGGCCAGTTCTTGTCCAAAAGGAAAATCCGCCAACTGCCCAGCAATCGAAAATAAAAATGGAAAAAATTAAAAAAAAATTTTAAAAATTTAAAAAAATAACCACGAACAACGATGCGGTGTACAAATTTTCGTTGTTCGCCTAAGTAAGGCTCAAATTGATGCGATTTTTGTATGTTCTCTACAATGCAATTTTCGGCATTGCAGTTTATACTTTTAGTTTGAATTAATTTAATCAAAATTGAAGAATTAACACAATTATTACAGCTCCAATTAGCCAAAACAAGGAATTATTTATCACCGCTGATTATTTTACCATTTGAAATTAAGCAACCGCTTTGCTCATAACTTGTTGGCCACTTCACGCACTTTTCGATGCAACTTAGCCTCCATACTTTGTATTTCAGCAGGAGTGCATTTGAAATTCGCCAGCAGCGTGGCCAATAATTCCATGTTTTTCCCTGCTACATTGTCAATTGGCTTGTTTATTTCATGTTTTGGCGCGCAACTTGTTTGCCAGCCAGCGTTTCGTTGTCTCGTTCGTCGTCGCACTTGAAGATGCGGCAGACACTGAAAGGCGAGATTGCAACTGCCGCATCGGTTTGATTGGCAGACGGACGGCCCACGGAAAGTCCGATCGGCCTGAAGAGTCACTGGAGGTGTTTAGGCCAACCAAAATACCAAACATAAGAAAAGATTGCCACCAAGATTGCAACTAACCGGAATACCTGTGTTTTTCAGCATTTTTGCAATTTCAGTTGACATCAAGCAATTCGATTTGGCCACCTTTTACCCATTTAACCAGATCATAAGTTGCGCTTCTTTTGCCATCCTTATCTCTGATTGATAACACGTAACATTGCTGCATTGGCCAACTATGGGGTATTTAAGCCCCTGCTTAAAGGTTATAAGCTGAAAGCGAAACTCTGCCGAGTAGAAAAACAACATCCTGTGGCTATAACTATTTTTAAACAGCCGCCTTTTTGGCCCACTGCAGAGGTGGAAGAAGAAGAAGAAGAAGGAGAGGGAGAAGAGGAGGAGCAGGAGGAGGAGCTCACGTGCAAAAATAACACCGAGCTGGGAAAAATCGAAGACCCCAACGAGCCCCTTCCAGTCGCCAGTTTGATGGCGTAATCATCGCGGGCAGTCGGGAAAGGGAAGGGAATACACCACCGGACGGACACATTGTATATATAGGCCACAGATACACCCCCTGGAAACTCTCTGTGACGTCATTGTGGAAAAGTGCTAGGTCGGGGTCGTCATTCGGCGGGTATCTCTGGCTGGGCTCTTTCTCTGTGGCTCTCTCTCTCTCTCTCATTTCCAACAGCTGCCAACGAAAGTTGAACCCAACCACCCACTCGTTTCGCCCAGAGAGTGCCTCACGACTCTCACGTGGCTCCCAAGGTCGTCCGTTGGGTGGGTGTTCGCTCTTCCCCGCTTTTGTTTTTGTTTGGCCCCCCACGATGATTTCACACTTGTAGATACCGCCAGGATACACAAAGCACACACACACACACACCCCCCGCCGAGGTCCTTGATGTAACACGCCTTCTTTTACCATCAGAACTTTGGGTTTGTTTCTTTTTATGGCTGGGTCGGTTCCAAAGGACCTTGGAAGTCGTGTGCGGAATTTAAGCAGCAGGATACGAATTTTCAGGCGAAAGTAGAGGCAGCTGATTATTTAATGGGGGCTTTACTTCATTTCGCGGGTGTCCCTGAAACTTTATACTTTAACACTTTGAACGGTGCGAAAAGTAGAACCTTATTCAAATAAATCAAATAGATACGTTTGAGAGGAATTTTGGAAATATGTTGAAATATTTCAAAACCAAAGATATGTTAATCTCATGCGATTCGCGGAAAACCTATTGGCTGGTGCCCATAACCATAAATAAACGATGAAAACTCAGCCTAGCCCAACAGGTCATAAATTAAGCGCAGGAAAACGAATAATCACAGGTGGAAGTGCGTCAAAGAACCGACTTCTGCTCCCCCGAGGCATGCAACATAAGCAATAATCGGAGACAAAAGACATGCAATTATACAACTTGAGGCGAAACAACTCAGACTTTGGGGGGCTCGTGCCAGAGGCATATAATTAAGGCCCGAAACACAAATCACAGCCAGACCAGATGTAGTGAGCATATATTCATATATATATACGCGACTTTGTGTGCGTGTGTGTGTGTGTGTGCGACACGCACTTGAAACTGATGACGTCCTTGGCTTTGGACTGGCACAATCCTCGGCTTGGGGTTCACAGGCGATCGATAAAGCCACGCAGGACTGTTTGTGGCCAGCGGCTGTTGCCATGTTCCAAATAGAACTCGTGACGTCAAGGCGGAAGCGAGACGGATGCACTCGCTGTCCCACTCTGCGTATGCGTAATATTACGTATACCACGTGTGGGAGCGAACAGTAAACAAAAAGACTGTCCAGCGAGCGCAATTAAACGGCTGATTTCGGTAGCTCGACAATTAGAAGATACTCACAATCTATATAAATAAACAAAACACAGATACAAAGATACAAATAAAATCACTGGGGAGCTGGCTGCAAGCTGGCTTCGAGCCAAGATGCCATCGCAATCAGCCGCATCGAGATTGGCTTAATTGAAGCGGCGACAGCGAGCGTGTCTCATTACCAAGTCAAACACAAGCTGGGTAGCAGACGCCGCTGGAGTTTGGCTAAAATAAAAACTCAACAACAACAAGAAGAAGAGGGCATCGATGTGACAAGATTGTCAAATAACTGGCGGCAGTGACATCAAACATTCGATGCAAAACACACTCCGAGATACGGGTATTTGGGCTATAAAACACATCTTGAATTTCCATAATTTCGACTCAGCCGGTTTTTGCATTCTTCGGACCGCTTATTGCCATAAATTCGCTGCTCGAATTTAGAACATTGCAATTAAAATAACGGATCGGTTCTCTCTGGCCGAAATGGCCAACAATTTTGCTTATTCAAGCTAATCTGCATTTTCTCTCCCACTTTTGGCAGCTTCATAAACTTGAATTCATAAATTTGCTTTGCGCATTTCCTGACCAATAGCCAAAAGCTACAAAAAAAAAAAAGAAAAAAGCGTGATTCAAACTCTTTGCTGACCTTGAGAAATTATTGACAGCTTCGCTTTTAAAATTAGAATTCGAAAGAAGAGAAAAGAATTCGTATTCCTCCCTTTTGTGCGATTCTAATTTGGACTTTCGCTTGACGATGTGCAGCTTGCAGCGGGAATATAACAAGTTCTTAAGTTCTTTATAATATTAGATTGTTATATATGGCCATAGAACTCTTTTATGATTTCAAGTTTGCAAGTTTTGTTTATTTCATTTTCGCTTTGTCAGGCATAACGAATGGGGAGTTGTGAACAAATGCAGATATAAATGAATCGATTAGCAGCGAACCAGTCGCCGAGATGAATTCCAAAAGATTTCGAATCGTTAAGCAGTTGAGATATGATCAAAGGAAAACTCTTGGACTCAGATACATTAAATTACACACTTGTTGTTCCTCAAGCTTCTTGGTAATTGATTCAAATTCTGAAGAAAGTACATCCTTACAACTATTTAAATAGCAAATACAATCGAGTGTATCCATAAGTGAATCAGACGTCATCATTATATTCGCACCTTGCTCTGAACAGGATCTAGATACTTTCTGCGGCTCCCCATTAGGCGGTTAATTTATGCGCTACTAAGAGAATACATTAAGTCGTTCTTCCCGATGAATCTCAGACAATCGGTACATCTGAATCTTCAGTTTTATGGCCCCAACTGTTTGGTGCATCATAAAAATGTTTAATTAATTTTCGTTATATTCATCATAATATCGCTTTTAATGAGTTGCTTTTAGACACAAATTAACACTGCGGGACACTCACTTGACCGAGTAAAAAAATGTAATTCAAGTTGTGCGGGGCACTGAGTTTATTTGTTTATTTGTAATGCATTTCGACAGGAGCGGCATTAAAGGGAGCTAAATTTATCAAATATAGAATCAAGCTTGCTTAATTACTTTTAAATTTCATTAAGAACTTTCTAGCAGTGCGGTAAAAGGAGTTTACTTGATTTAAATTTTAGAGTTTTAAGATTTAAAGTATAAAATATCATAAAATATCATAAAGAACCCAAACTATATAGTAGCCCCAATCCCCGCAAATCTGAGCTCCCGAGTGCCCACATTGTGTTCTAGTTACGTGATGGGGCGCCCACCATCATCGCCACTGGTCGGATGGCCAACTTCACCGTGGTTGCGCAACTAAGCCGTAAGCCGTGCTGATCCGAGATCCGAGCGGACTCTGTCCTTGAAAATCTAATATTCTCATTCTCATATACTCAATTAAAGCCGCTGCTGGTTGCGGCGAATAAAAACCGGCGCTTAGTTACAATTTGCAGATGCTTAGGAGCCGTCAACGAAACTCGATTTCGGAGTGCCAGACGGCCAGTGAGTTGCAATGATGCAGCCAGTATGCACTTATCCATGTGCATCTGCAGGTGACTTGAAAGTTCTCAGACTTCGGCTGACCAAATGGCGGTTTCATTGGATGGATGCACTTTTCGAGTCTGAGGCCAAGAGCCTTCACTTTTCTTGTGCTGCAGTACTGCAGTTCCCCCAGGGCATTGTTCTGGCACTGCGCTCGTCTTCGCCAGCTGGGAACATTTTTGGTTCAATTAACACGTTTGTTTTGCAATCGAATTAATTAACTCTCTCTAAATACGTTCATTTGGTGGCCAAGCAATGGTCGTGGCTACAGGTTTCGCCTAAGTTATGGCACTATTAAATTCTAACCAGTGACAAATCAGCGCACTCAAAATGTACAGCAAATCACATTAATCGATTAGCGATTTGGCATTTATGTATTTCGGGCTGATAAAACCGTTTTGGGTTATAAATTTCATATTTAGCGTTAATTGAAATATTACCAAATAAATGCGGAATCATTTCAGAAGAGTTGCGTACGAGAAACCAACTCATTTTTAGTGATTTTAATAAATACCTTTAATTTATTATGGTGTAAATATGAACTATTTGGAAGATCGTTTATTGAATAAGCTACCGCTCCCCTTTTGGCCAAGTAACCACCACAAGCACGTCCTTTGAGCCACTGTCAAGCGAAAGCCTTGAACCACAAACCCCAGAAACCCCAGAAATTGGTAACAAGCAGCGCTAACTAACCAAACCAATGCAAAGCAAACAAGACAAAGGCTAAGACAAATAGCTGATCCGAAACGCGCCCAGTTTCGGATTTGGGTATTCAATTTGCTGGGACCTCCTTGGCTCTGTGGGCCCAGTTGACTTGCCCAGTTAACTGTTAACGGTCTAAACGCTCCAGCTCGATCGCAATTGGATAATGAATGATGCTTTGAACTGTGGCAAATTCTTTTGTCTCTTGCCTTTAACATTGAACTTTTCGCCATCTCCAGAGCAGCGGCGACCGATACAGATGCAGATACATCTACAGCTACAGATACAGATACAGATAGCGGTAGAGATGCAGATAGAGATTCAGAGATACACTTCGATTCCCACAGCTCCGGATGATTTATGGCCGCTCAGTGGGTATGTAAGTGGTATGTGGTTGTGGTATGATCATGGCGGATCTAACGGATGAAACAAGAACCTTGTTGTGCATTTGACACGCCACGGAAAGAGGGAAAACATCGGGGCATAAAGAGTATCTCAGCACAATAAAAATAAAATGCGATGAATTATGGGGCAAGTTTTTGTAGTTGCCAATAAGCATAGTCGATGATCGGTGATCGCTGATCGGTGATCGGTGGATGGATCGCTAGATCGGCACCCATCACTTGCCGGCAATTGTGCATCGATCAAGAGACACCGATTCCGACCTTGTGCCCCAATCCGCGGCAGCGAAAGAAATGCGTGCAAAAAGCGCCACAGTCTGGTGCCTCTTACAACGATGATCTGTGACTGCGATCCAAAGAAGCGAAGGTCTAACGAATTTTGGCTTCCAATTAAGAGTAACAAATAAATGCCGATGATTTCGGCATCGCATTTGACTGCGTTTCTCGCGTGCTGTCGCCCAATTGATGTTGCCAACTCGCAGCAATTAGCATAAATTAAAATTGGTTTACGGCGCAATCCGAAGAGGAGGCGGCCAGCGGGTGCGAGAACCCAAGATGCGACCGGCAATCCGCTGGCGATGAGAGTAAAAGTGAACCAACCGGTTCGGGTCGTATCGCATCGGATCGGCTTCTATAGTTAGTCTCTGAATTTATGACCCGAGAGCCGCCCACTCCCCCACTCCCTGGCCACCAGATCCGAGCGATTCGATGCGGTCTTAGAACCAAACGCAGCATTCTCGCAAAAAAAGCAGAGCTAACAAAGTAACACAAAGAAAAGATACTATTTGAATTATGTAGCCTGAATGCCCTTTTAAAGCTAAAAATTCACAGAACTATCTTTTCATGGCTCAATTCTAACCGATTTTTAATTTTTACAATAATATATATATATATATAATGCTATCACCTTAGTGTTAGTTCTGCTTCTCTAGCTAGCTAATATACCCGCTGAAAGGGTAGAGAGTCAGAAAAAGCGTTGCGCATGCGCCGCATCATCGCAGTTCTTACTGTTTTTCTGGCCCATAACTGTGACTGGTGCTTGTGCGGTGATTTATTCTCGAGTTGGCCACTGCTCGTGCTCTTAACTTGGCCATATCTCAGCGTTAGCTTTTGCTTTCATTCGGCTGCTGGATGCGCTGGACACTGGCGATTTAGAGACATTCTGGCACAAAAGCGTTGATGTGGCTAAATTGGCAATGGCTGCAGCATTAAATTGAAATCAATTCTTGTGTCCACTGTTTTTACCTTGTTTTGTTTTGGCTCCCATGGATCGCCGACTGGTTTATCCGAGATCCATAATGAAAAAACACTATGTTCTTACAGCTCCATTCTGCGTGTCGCTGCTCAGTGAGCTGTCAACGGGCAGATTATCGTTATTTCCTTGGGCCGCATGGTGTTGTAGTTGCTTTTTGTAGCGGTGTCGGCTTACCTATTTAGATTGCGTAGCTAATCAAGGCGAACAATTAACAGATCTAAAAATGTTTGTTATAAATAAACACAAAAGGAATTTATTAGTGTTGATTCGGGATTGTGTTAAGTGCAGTCTTAATTTGCAACAGGTGTAGAATTGGCGCTTTCTGGCAATTAACAAATGGTACCTTTAACTTATTTAAATGTATGTTTCAAACATTTCACCTAGAATTAGGTACACATTTTTAAGGATCTGATCTGATTTTTCACTTTCATTTGCGGACTCCAAGAGTAAACAGTCCATGCCACTTATTTGCATGCCTCAACAAATTAATTGTGCAATTAAGATTCCCCTCGCCAAATGCAACCGATGTGGGGAAAATATACGAAACGCATTTGGAGATGGAGATTCCTCGTCGTCCTGCTGCAAAATCGTGACTCTTCTGCCTCGGCGGGGAAATCAGTTTGCGATCTTTTCACAGCAATAATGCATATTAAAATGCCACGCTAATTGTTATTGCAGCCCCCGCCATCGCCCCCTTAACCCTATACCCCAGTTGGACTGGCAATTAAGTAATAGACAAACAAACTTTGGCTTGCGTGTTGCCACTGCAACTGCAACAGCAGCAGCGGCAGATGCAGCAGCATCTGAACTGTGTGCATCCAGCGAATGGACAAATTTTTATGCCCAACCTGAGAGCCCGAAGTTGTGTGTTGGCCAAGGCGCTTCTGTTGCTGCCTTTGACTATTAATTACCACCAAAATAAAAAAGCTAAACAAACTTGGGGAAATCGAAGCCGGCATTGTTAGCACAACTACTGTTTTGCGTGGGTGAACGAGGGAAAATATGTTGCAGGCAGCCATAAATTTACTGGACAACTTCAATAAAAGCGTTCTGTTGACAAGACTTTAGTTTGTGCAGTCAATTGATTGCAGGCCATTAAATAATCGTATAAAATTTCAGTAAAGTATTTGCTTAATTTTCGTTAAGTGCAATTAAAAATTAAGGTGTAGAAGTAAAGAAGTTCGTGGCATCGAGGCTCCACTGCGAACAAGTGGCTGCAATTGAATTTAATGCCGATTGTCGGGATCAGAAGACGACTCTCCGCGGACTGTGAGAACCCCCTAAAAAATGGGATTAGGCCCAGAAAATTAAGGCAGATCTTGTAGAGCGGAGGGAGCGCAGTCACGAAGCTGGCCCCTCGGTTTGCTGCTCTGTTGGCCTGTTGGTGGGTCTAATCCCTGCGACGAGAATGAGCTTGGCCCCCCGCAAAAAGCCAAGACCCACACGACCATAATAAAACAATTATGACGAAAAATGGAAAACGGAAAACAAAACGCCAAGACTAGGGCGACCTATCGATGGCAAAAATTTATCACACCTTAGTTAACCCCGACACCTTGCCGAGCCTGAAACAGCGACAAACGTGGCTGGAATGCGCCAGAAACCGAAACCAAAACAGAAAACTGAGGAAATATGGCAAACGTCTCGACTTTGACTTACACTGACTGCAATAAGTTAATAGTTCGAATTCGATTTCTTTCGGGGAGAAGCGCCCCCAAAAAAGCAAACAAAAATGAAAAACCCAACCAGCGACCAACTTTGGTGCTGGAAAACAAAGCTTGTCTAATGCCAAAAACGAACGAAAAATCGCAGGAAAACGGAGTTTGGCTTTTGGGTGCGTTCCGTGAACTCCACGATGTTTTTTGTGTGTCAGCCGGTGTGGCAGAGAAGCCGACAACCAGCAATGGCAACAGCAACACCAACCAGCACTACCAACATCTAGTGCTAATGATGTAGCCCGATCTCCATGATGATGACGATGAGGCTCCGGGGCGATTCGTGTGCTTCATTATTGATTTAATAACAGTCTTGAAGACACGCTTTAACTGCAGCAAGTTGACTTCGGCTGAGAGTCAAGTTGTTGCCGATGATGATGCCACGAATTCCACACCACACCACACCAGAGAGCCAAAAGGCAGGCAAAGTCTGAACCTGGCCAAAAGACAGCGCCATGTCAGTATGGGCTTATATCTGTGAATGAAATGGGGATGTGCATATAGTGGCCGATCATGCTGATGATGATGTTTGCTCGTCTGACGATCGTGTTTGTGTTTCACAGTGCGCCAAATGGCCATTTTCCCTTGCTGGCGTGGGCGTTATCAAAATATGGCCAATACGGGCAATGGATATGGGCTGTGGACCGTGGACTTTGGGCTATGGGCAATGGGGGGGTAAATGCGAAAAGAAAGTGAAAGAGTCACGGTCTTGCGAGCTATTAAAAACTAATAAGGAAGCCAGGATGCGACGATGGGAGGGCCAATGATGGGCGTATGTGTAATTCGACATGTTCGCGTTTCTAGATACATGCATATCTTTTAATGCGAAGCAAGAGGTGAAGGGGAAGTCCAGCATTTGGTTACAGCACAGATGCCAAAAGTTTATGGGCTTGCAGTTTAGGGTGTTCGAAACCATTACGTACTCCTTGTGTCTTTGCAGCACTTGGAGCAACTTGGGCATAATGTCGTAGCAATCCTAATGGGCTAACAATTTGCTGTTTCGAAAAGATTTTCCCAAGAATCTCTGCTTTCCTAGCCGGCTGCCATTTCGCGATTGCTTTGTGCCGAGGCGCCGAGGGTAGGCAAGTTCCCAAATAGATAAATCTATTGTATCTGGCAGATACAAAACTCAAATTTAGATATGCAAACGTTCGTTTCGAGCAATTTTACCGTACTCACACTAAATCAAATCTTCATGAGCATCGGCCATAGCCATAGCCCCCAAACGACAAATATATGGGTTAGGCTCACTTTGCGCGGTCTGGTGGCCCAAAGGGGTTAGTGGTGGGGAGGGGGAGCTGTGTGCATCTCGCAGATACGAAGGCAAGACAAAAGGCAATATTGGCGTTTTAATGCATGTTTTGCCTTTGGTGTTTGTGGCTGCTGCAACCTGCTGGGAAAAACACGGAGCTGCCCGCTTTGTTTACGACACTTTGGAGGGGGTTGGCGGGGGCTAATCGATTTGGGAACCGATCCCCCGCATGCTCAAAGCGCCCACCTCCCCCCAGGCCACCCACCCAAATGTTTGCTCAGCGAATGAAAGCGAAACCCGAATGCAAGAAAAACCCAAAACGTGCAACAATGGGCACAAAAAGGGTAGAGAAGCCAGCTGGAAATTAACACTAATACGATTGCGAGGCGCAGGAGTTGGAAATCCGCACAGCCCCATAGCCAAAGCTATAGATACATCTACTGCCAGACGTCGCGTGTTTTGATAGCTCGCTGATATTTCGGGGATTTTGAGGGAAAACCAAAAAAACGTTCAGAAAAGCCAACAATGCAGCGAGAAAATGCCGATTTCTTCTAATGAGCAATTTTACATTTGAAGAAACGACTTGGCTTCAATTAAAATTTAATCCAGAATAAATGGTTTTAAATATAAGACTTTACCTAGATTTTTGTCACAGTAATATCTAAAATTTCAATCTTTTCTGATGAGCATTCTTTTTCTTGCCAAATTTTAGGTAGATATTTTGTTGTATCTATTTTTTTGTGTTGGCCAAGCTTCCCACCTCGAAAGCAGCTGCACCTTCTTTGGTGGCTTCGATTTTGCGAGTCGGATGCGCCTGGCAACCGCTAGAAAAAATCTCTGCCAGAAACCTAGCGAAAATCCATTCCATGCCCGTAATTATGTAAGCGGCGTTCCAAAACTGGCAGCTTATTTATCTTTGTCTCAGCCATGTCAATCAGTCGGTGGCAGAGCCAAGAAGTCGAAGAAGTCGAAGGCAATGGCAAAGGCACCACCAGCTCCGCTCCACTGGCACTGATGCACTGCAGCATCATGGGCACCTTTGACCCGCCAGAGTGAGCCGAGTTTGGTGGGGCGCCGCTCAACATGCAAATTAGGCGGCTCAATCTGTATAATAAATGTGGGGAAAACCAAGACCTTAGCGGGGTAATTCGCGTTGGTATTGGAAGTGGGATTGGAGCTGGAAATGCGACTGGAAGTGGAACTGGGAGTGGAGAATCGATCGAGGGCGAGGGTCTTCCAAATGGGCAATCACATGCCGAAATTTCGGCAGCAGGAGTCATGATTGTACAGCATTTGGTCAACATATGCAGATGTCTTTTTTGTGAAAATATAGAAATATATCCACGAATACTCGTTCATCCTCTTGAAAACAGATTTAAATTTATTGTAATATATTCAGTCTACTGAAATAATATTTAAATCACTTATATTAAGATTAGCGTGTGTCTACTTCACTTATAACATCATCATTCTTTTCATATCCAGACAAACTGTTATAGAGTTATTTTCGCTCACATTGCACCCATCTAAATCAAGCCAATTTAGCTGGGATTATCCAATACAATAAGCCACACACAAGTCGAATAAATTAATTCAGGCCATCTTAACGTACTCAGAGATACTCATATGTAGATGTATCTGTTGAGTATTAGTCATATGCTGGCCTCTGCTCGCTTTGGGCTGCGAGTGAGAAGAACTCAGACTGGCATCGATGATGATGATGAGGCCGGTGATATAACAATTCAATTAAACCAGTTTGCACAACGCGCAGGCATCTGCAACTGATCCCGGCTAACACCTTAACGGCAGAATTCCTTTATTAGAATTTCATGCTAATGCCTCACACCCATTCCAACCAGATCGGATTGCAGTGGACATCTCCTCTTCGCTGGTGTTTCACTTTGTATTTGTATTTAATTCATTTAACGAATCTGCTCTTTGCATAATGGCACAGTGGACACTGGGCTGCACGGAAAATGTTTTAGCCATCGCAGGAATTGTCTGTGCTTAGGTGCACTTACTGTACTTGATAAATTTCGCTCAGTGCACGTTGGCGACAAGTGTCGAGCACAGGTATTGGCCAACTCACAGATATAGGCATTTAGGTAGAAGCGGGCACAGATACAAATATAGATACAGATACAACTGGTTGAGATGCGCTCGAAAATGACTTCAATCCGTTCGGATGGCCGTCTCGGGTTCGTTTTGATTTGGCTTAAAATCGGAGCGAGCGGGACGGGATGGGATGGGGCTGGGGATGGGTATTGCGACTATGAAATGTCCAAGATGGCCTTCGGTGATTTTTGCAGCGATTAAAAAGCGATGACGATGTGGTCCCCGCTGGTTCACTTAGCATTCGAAGTGGCGCAAAGAGATTTATACGAATTGCTGCGACAATTCCAAGCCATTCAACCATTTTTTGTGCCCGTCGCCGATCTTGACTCACTCAATTGAAATTCTTGGACAATGTTATTGTCTTTTAATGATTTTGTCGCTGTGCATCTCGACAGTTGATAGCCAACACTTTCGACCTTTTGCCACGGACAGTTAGCTAGTTCTATATCGGCATTGGCATCAGCATCTGCATCTGCATCTGCATCTCCGAACATGGCTGACACAGTTTCGGTTTACATTTAATTGTACGGCGTTATTAGGTGCGAGTGCGACTATTTCCCCCAGTGCGGAATAGGTGAATAGGTGCTGCTAGGTGCCAGTTGGCTTTATGCCGGCCGAGATTTATGCTCGCCTCGAAGAATCCATTAAATCTGAATTAAACGACCGGCGGTTAACTGCATATTAGTTACCAATGGGCGATTTCGTTAGAGATTCAAAATAGAAGGGGCGGGCAGGCACGAAGATCATTAGGTTGAGTGTTTGGTGCTCAGGATTCCCCGCTAAGTATTTATTTTAATTAACAAACAAAGCCGTCAATAAACATCCATGTTTAACAACTCGAGAACTCTGGTCAATAAAATATTACTATTTTAGACATACATTCCCATTCAACATAATAATCCAAGAAGCATGGTCAGCAAGATCAGGTTTTATCAGTTGATTCCAGGAAATATTACAGCAGAAATTTCCCTGAATGAGAATTGAATATTTTCGTTTTTTAACTGGCATGTCAAAAGTCACGCTCAGATTTCTGTTTCTCCCACATTGGGAGTACTTCTTTTTTTATGCTTTTTCTTTGTGGTTTTTTTTATCAATAAACACACCTTTTCTGTGCGGCAGCCTACTTGGCCAGAAACAATGCCTCCGCCGGAGAGCCAACTCCTGGCCTGGCCCGTGTTCCCAGATCAATGTGAAATATCATTCCGAATATGGCCTTGGGTCATTTAGAAAGCAATTCATCGAAGACGCGGCTGCGATCTGCAAACAAAGCCAATAAAAATAGAAATATAAATAAAAGATGCTGAATAAAACTACCGTGGGCTACTGCCAAAAATGCTACCGGGAAGAGTGCGCGATAAACATTAAAGATTGCCCATTTGAGCCATTGTCTGCCGATGGCCCCAGAGCGAATAACATTAGGAGATTTGTAATTTGGGCTGGGTAGGAAATTTCCAGCATATATATATGCATTTTTCCAGCCTCTTTCCGGCAGCATCTTCCCCGAAAAGCTTGATTTTCTAATTGTTTTAGGACCGCAGAGCCGAAGATTTTCTGGCCGGCTCGTTAACAAATTTATTACAATGCAGACAGGAGGATGAGGAGGAGGAGGAGGAGGAGGAGACGTGGCCATTGCATAAGCTTGCTAATTTTTTCGTTCGTTTCTCTTCTTTTTATATAATATCGCTAATACATATTATTTGGCAAGCTCTCGGCCCAGGCTCTGTACTTTGAACTGCGAACCCACAATGGAGGCAGATGGAGAGGCATGGTAGATGAGGTGGAGGAGGCACAGGGGGACCTGATCAATGGACCTGGACATGTAGGCATCTGCCGAAATTGACAGGCGAGGGGGACGGGGGGATGGGGGAATGGGGGAGGAGGAGCTGCTTGCGCAGTGACCCAAAGAAATGGTAATGCGAGCCGGCTCGTCTCGTCTTCACTTTTTGGCCAGGTCAAAATGGCCCATGCCCGGCCACTCAGTCATTGAGTCAGTGGGTGCCACAGTCCGTCGCCGTGTGAAGATCTGTGAGAAGTATACAAATGGGTCTCGGGTTCGGATCGGTTTGGTCTATGGTCGGTCTATGGGCCAAAGGAGTTTACTCATTTTGGGGCAGGTTTTTCGCCTTTTCTTCTCGACTGCAACTGGCAACGTGGCAGCATGGCAACTTGGCAACTTGGCGGCTTCGATGCTATCGCCTTTGAAATCCACGACAGCGACAAAGCCAGACTCATGGCCTAATAGACATGGAGGAGTCCCCAGTCTGCAGTCTGCAGTCTGCAGGCCGGGTCTTCGGTCCCCGAGCAACTAACTTCCTGCAGTACCTTTGATGATGATGCTTCGTCTGGGCCTAGACTTTCACTATTAATTGTCGATTTTCATCAATTGTTGTTCATTGTTGTGCTAGCCATCTTTGTTGCTTAATGGGTAGTGGGTACTGGGTAATGGATAATGGGTAATGGGGTTGGTATTTAAAGTTGTGCAAAAGCCCAAGACCCACAAATAGAGACACAAAACTAAAACTAAAACTAAAGAAGAGAAGAAACCCCAATTTCTGTTTCATATCGAAATTGGATCTATTACTCAATGGGGCGACCGAGTGAGAGACAATTTGATTGATTTATGCAATACCCGTCGACTTTTCGGACCTTTTCTCCATTGTCAGTTAATTGCTCGATGCAAATCAGAAGATGCACTTATATCACGGGCAATTTGTGGGCCAAAACAGCCTTGCAACCCAGCAGATACTTCAGCCCATCCGCGAGTTGCAGTGCTGAGATACTTTCTTGGTTAATAAGATAATTCAGTGTACTATGCAAAATGTAAATATCTCACAGCCGAAGAATGCGGCAAATTTGGGAGCAGCAGCAGCACAACATATGTGCATCATGTTTTTTTTTTTTCTTCAACCAAATGCAGCAATTAAGCACCCAAAAGTCAAGTTATGCGTTTGGCTTGCATTTCGATCCGTTGATTGCGTTGAATGCTTGTTTCCATGTGGTTTTTATTCATGGTTGGATGGAAACTGGAAATTCTAGTAGAATCCGAAAATGGTTTCTAACTTGCAGAAGATGTTCCAGTGCTCGCATGATTTATTGCACCTACTGCCATCGCAGACTTACCTTACCTTACCTTACCTTATTTTAAAGTTTTCCAGAAAGCGAACGTTTATTGAACCGTCTTCGAACACATTTTGTGCCGTATTTCATCCAGCTATCATGTATATTTACATCTATATAAATGTATTGCCTTATCGACCACCTCTTCCATTATTTTTTTATGACTGCCCCTTTGAACTGTGTCCACGTTTATGTGTTGTTTCTCGACTCTTGGCTTTGTCCAAGACAACTGACACGACAGCCGCAGCAACATTTATTAATTTGTCAAATTCAAGCCGAGGCAGACACGTTAGGAAATATGGCGAGAAACTAAAATCTGCTGGGCTGTGATTATTATTTTCGTCATTTTGTTTCCGCTTATAACTAATTCTCGCAGATAAAAAGTGTCAGGGAGTCAGGCGGCCAGAAGTCAGCAGAGTTGGGGGAAAATCTGTGGAAAAGATTAAATGAAAAATATACGGACAAAACGCCAGTTGATTGGCAAAATATGAGCATGTGTGAATAATAGTTTTCGTTGTTGGTTGCTTAGCTTGTCTGATTGTTTTGGCCGGTTTAATTAATGGTTAATAGAACTCGCTGACAGTTTATGAGTTGCCAAAAACTCTAGCTGGCTCTGCATAGTTTAATGGGAATTAATGTAATATTGAATAGTACTATATCAAATATGATCATATCCGATCAAATATGGCTGATCTTTTTTGATTTATAACATCTTGCCAAGAACCTGGTCTCCGATTTCCAGCATAAATTATGCAAATTGTGAAAAATGATTTCGCAGGGGCGCCGCGAACTTTAGCTTGCATTTTGCAACGCGAAGCGGCCAAAATATTTATTATAATCAAAATCCGAACACCCGCAACGTGGCCAGGTTGCAGATCCGCGCCGTGCAACATCGGACAACACAATTTATTACATTTTATGTGCCGCATTAAGCGGCGATGGAGATGTGATCCTCGCTCAAGTTTGTTTCCTAAGTCTTTGCTTGCATCTTTGTTGCAAGTCGCTAGCTGCAAGTTGCTAGCTGCAGCGTGAGCGTGCCTCTTGGCCAATCCCGCCACACACAATGAGGAGGTGTCTCTCGACGACTCTGGGATGTTCAAAGTATATCCATACACATTGTGTGGCTACCTATGGGGACAGCAGAGCCTGGGACTGAGATTGAGACGGAGACCCACAGACGAAAGACCGACTGCAAGACCGAGCATTTCTAATTAAGACATTCGATACGCCGCTTGCGTGTGGAACGCGAGACAATTGGGCAACGAGCGGCGGCAACATTAGCACGGCAGCAATATGAATCTGCCCATATCAGCGCAGATTTGGCATTTCACCAGCCATTTAGCATTAAGCTCACCCCCGGGACGCCGTGTGGCATTCATGCCCACTTGACTCTGCGCATTCTAAATGGCTAAGACCTTTCCTCCGAATTATCCTTGCAGGTGCAGCGGCACTAACACCAGCACCGCCAGCCACTGAGCCGAGGAAAATAAAACCACTCGGCGCGGGCAAATTGAAAGTCGGGAAAACTGACAGCAACAGCGACAGCAACAGCAACTGCGACAGCCGAGCAGCAGCAGCTACCAGCACAGCTGCCACATCCGCGACAGCAACGACACTTGCCGCAACAGCAGCAGCAGCAGCAGCAGAAGCGGGAGGAGCAGCATCAGCAGCAGCAGCCAAAATCAGCCAAGTGAGGCTTACTAACCAAGCCACAACAAGCATGTTACTTCTGCAGCCCAATGTAAGTAGGAAGTATCTAGATACATTAGTCCTTGCAAGGGATAAAGCACTAGTATCAGTTTGAATAGTAAGATGCCAAAAGTATTTGTTTATGTTTTTTTTGCAATTAAAAAGCCAAACTCCCACTGAGATACCATTTGTGAAAAATTAAACACATAAATCCATGCAAATTTGGCGAGCCCATAAATGAATGGCCGTGCTAATTGCCAGCTGCGAGGAGGTGACTCCTCTGGAGGAAAGTCATTTGGCGAGGTGAGGAGATCAGTTGCGGCGGTATAAACAGCAATTAGCCATCTATTGTTAGGTGCGTTATGTTGGGACAACACCTCGGCATAAGCATAACCAATTAGGAAATCATCGACGAGGAGTTTTCGCAACAGGGGTTGCTTTGCCGGCCAAGGAGCCAATGGCAGTTGCTGCGGGAAATGCGCATGTCGCTCGCCGGAAAAGCTAGACTCCACCCCTAGGGCTAGGATATCTATCTAGACGGGAACCGCAAGCTCACTAACTCATTCGTGTCGCGACTGTCTTTCGTTGCAGAGCTCCTTTAGTTCATTGTCGCCCTTCGATAACTTCTCCACGCAAACCGCCTCGACGACCACCACGACGTCGGCATCGGCAGCTGGACACCACCAACACCATAACCACCTCCTCCATCAGCAGCATCACAACCAGCAGCAGCAGCAGCAGCAGCAACAGCAGCAGCAGCAGGAACATCTGCAACAGCAACACCAGCAACACCTTGTGAATCCCCAGCAACACCTGCTTAAGTCGGAGACGCTGCTCTCCCATGAGGAGGATCAGTTGATCAGCAACCTGACAGACTCGTCTGTCGTGTCGCACAGCGAACTCTTCTCGGATCTCTTCTTCCCCTCGGACTCCAACAACTCCCTGCTCTCGCCCACCACCAGCGGCTATCCGGACAATCCCGCCGAGGATCTGACCAGCTCCATTGAGAACCTCACCAAGTTGACGTGCCTGCGGGACAAGCGACTGTCCTCGATCCCCGAGCAGCAGCTCAGTTCCGAGCAGGAGCAGCAGCTCTGCCTGCTCAGCCTGCGTTCCAGCAGCGATCCGGCTATTGCACTGCATGCACAGCAGCAACAGCAGCAACAGCAGCAGCAGCAACAACAGCAGCAGCACCACCAGCAGCAGCAACACCTTCAACTCCAGCTGATCTCGCCCATCGGAGGGCCCCTGTCCTGTGGCAGCAGCTTGCCCAGCTTCCAGGAGACCTACTCCTTGAAGTACAACAGCAGCAGCGGGAGCAGCCCCCAGCAGGCGTCCTCCTCCTCCACCGCCGCCCCCACGCCCACTGACCAGGTGCTGACCCTCAAGATGGACGAGGACTGCTTCCCGCCGCTGTCCGGCGGCTGGAGTGCCAGTCCACCCGCCCCCTCCCAGCTCCAGCAGTTGCACACTCTGCAGTCCCAGGCCCAGATGTCTCACCCCGGCAGCAGCAGCAACAACAGCAGCAACAACGCGGGCAACAGCCACAACAACAGTGGGGGCTACAACTACCACGGCCACTTCAATGCCATCAATGCCAGCGCCAATCTGTCGCCCAGCTCCTCGGCCAGTTCCCTCTACGAATATAATGGTGTCTCCGCAGCGGACAACTTCTACGGACAGCAGCAGCAGCAACAGCAGAGCTACCAGCAACATGTAAGTACAATCAAAAGGGAAAAAACATTTAAATAATAATTTTTCATAGTAAAACTCTTTTGGTTTCCTTAAAAGTATAAAATTTATATAGTAGTATATTACTGACTCCTCATAAATGGTTATCTTCCCTTAGAACTACAACTCGCACAATGGCGAGCGTTACTCGCTGCCCACGTTCCCCACGATTTCGGAGCTGGCTGCGGCAACTGCGGCTGTGGAAGCTGCTGCGGCGGCCACCATCTCCTCCCCTTCGGTGGGCGGTCCGCCGCCAGTACGCCGAGCGTCGCTGCCGGTTCAGCGAACCGTTTCGCCAGCCGGCTCCACGGCGCAGAGCCCCAAGCTGGCCAAGATCACGCTGGGCCAGCGGCACTCCCATGCCCATGCCCATGCCCTGCAGCTTAACTCGGCGCCCAACTCGGCTGCCAGTTCGCCGGCGAGTGCGGATCTCCAGGCGGGCCGCCTGCTCCAGGCTCCGTCGCAGCTGTGTGCCGTTTGTGGCGACACCGCCGCCTGTCAGCATTATGGAGTGCGAACCTGCGAGGGATGCAAGGGATTCTTCAAGCGGACCGTGCAGAAGGGCTCCAAGTACGTCTGCCTGGCGGACAAGAATTGCCCGGTGGACAAGAGACGCCGCAACCGTTGCCAGTTCTGTCGGTTCCAGAAGTGCCTGGTCGTAGGCATGGTCAAGGAAGTGGTGCGCACGGACTCGTTGAAGGGTCGCCGGGGAAGACTGCCCTCTAAACCGAAATCGCCCCAGGAGTCGCCGCCATCGCCACCCATCTCGTTGATCACGGCACTGGTGCGCAGCCATGTGGACACGACTCCGGATCCCTCGTGCCTGGACTACAGCCACTACGAGGAGCAGTCGATGAGCGAGGCGGATAAGGTGCAACAGTTCTACCAGCTGCTGACCAGCTCCGTGGACGTGATCAAGCAGTTCGCCGAGAAGATTCCCGGCTACTTCGATCTCCTGCCGGAGGATCAGGAGCTGCTCTTCCAGAGCGCTTCGCTGGAACTGTTCGTCCTGCGGCTGGCCTATCGCGCCAGGATCGATGACACCAAGCTGATCTTCTGCAACGGCACCGTGCTCCACCGCACCCAGTGCCTGCGCTCCTTCGGCGAGTGGCTCAACGACATCATGGAGTTCAGCCGCAGCCTGCACAACCTGGAGATCGACATCTCCGCCTTCGCCTGCCTCTGTGCCCTCACCCTGATCACAGGTGGGTAACGTGTCCTTATACTAGGATATAGGATTATTTGCAAAACACTTTTGCTTTCTAAACTTGATCAATCCTACTAGAATTTAAATTAAACCTTCTGATTTAAGTCTTTGTTCTTGCCACTAACTTGATAAATAGTTTATAATTGATAAAAGCTAATGCTAAATTAAATCCCCTTATTATTGACTTATTGAACCTACAGAACGCCATGGCCTGCGGGAGCCGAAGAAGGTGGAGCAGCTCCAGATGAAGATCATTGGCAGTCTGCGCGACCACGTCACCTACAACGCCGAGGCCCAGAAGAAGCAGCACTACTTCAGCCGCCTGCTGGGCAAGCTGCCGGAGCTGAGATCCCTGAGCGTCCAGGGACTGCAGAGGATCTTCTACCTGAAGCTGGAGGACCTGGTGCCCGCGCCAGCTCTCATCGAGAACATGTTCGTCACCACATTGCCCTTCTAGAGGCGATCATCAAGCGTATCATCACAACTTGCTTCCTTAAACTAGCCCCTAAGTTATGCCTCCTAGGATATACAGAGAAAGGACCCCATAGGACCAGGACCCCATGGGACTAGCTTTAGTAGAACCCTGAAATAAATAAATCTCACAACAGCAAAAACAAAACCGAACCGAACAGAAATGAAGCGAATCGCAGACCCAGGCCATATCCTTAGTGTAGAGCTAGGTAGTTAGCCGGACAGCCCCGGCTCCTTCGATAATTACGGACATGAATATTTGAGAGGGGGTTTCCAGTGCACAGCCTATGGCTCCTGCGTGACTCGTCAGCACCGCGAGCTCCAACTTGTTGACGTTAATTGTTAAATTGTTTAATTTCAACTGTCAAAACCGGAATCAACGGCCGGCCACGCAATGGCAACACTTTCTATCCCCGGACTTCGAAGCCTGCTCAACATTCGGCACTACGGACGGACACACAACGGACAGGGACAGAACTCACTCTTGCTCTCTTGCCTTTTGCTAACTTCTAGTCAATTGATTTAGGCGAATCAAATAAATAAATAAATAAAATAAGGGCGCGCAGCAGTAGTGTTATATAATTTATATGCCAGACCCCGGCGGTTCTCTTCACGGAAATCCTCCAATGAGTTGCACAAATTGGGATAAAGTACGATAGCCTATTATTCTTAGATTTATTTTAAAAGCTCAAAGATAGAGGAGAACGCTGTGGAAATCCACTATCATATCATATAGTTGCTATAAGCCGTGCTTGCCCTAAACTAAGTTAGACCCGCATAAAGTTGAAAGCCCAACCAAGTATTTCGGTTTTTTCCTAGACTAAGGTCCTAATAGTTATAGACTAAGACTATTCTGTTCGATTTATCAATGCACCAAACAGTGCACAATGAGAGTATAAGTACCTTCTTGTGATGATTGTGTCTGACACAGAGAGAGTTGCACACAAGCACACAAACTAGCCGATAAGTTACTATATACGATCTAATATCTAATGCATATTCGATATAACCTGTAGCCTAAGTCCAAGTATTCGGAAATCCAAGACCCGTGTATAACCGCAGTTCGTACGTTCCAAACGAGAGAAGAACTTTATTTAATCCTAGACCACTCCATCTAAGTTCTCAAAGAATCGTATGTGGATCGTTGGATCTGTCTCTCTATATGTGTGTCTCGATAGAAAACCCCTCTATGTGATTTTGTGATAGATTGGCATTGAACTCTATATATTTATATATATATGTCTATAATATATATACACGCATAAATATATATTTTTATGTCTAACTTTTGTATGGTTTATTTTATACGTACCACTTTTCTTTGATATCAAAAAGTAAGAAGTAAGAAGTAAAAAACTCGTTAGATAGCAAATATTTCAAAGGTATGTTACGAGGACTTTTCAAAGTACCAGTCTTTAGCAACTTTCCAATTAACGTTCGTATTAACGAAAGACAGATTTTCTATGTGTTAAATTGAAGACTTCTATAACTATAACTAAATGCAAACTAAGGCAAAAACACAAATCCACAAATCCCAAAGTGAATAACATATCTCTTCAAGCTTTCGAGTGCACGGAACACGTAGAACCGAAACCCAAGTGTTACTAAATCTATTTAATATTCGGCAAGCCTGGGGCGTCGGCGTGGTTAATAAGTTCGCATTACCTATACAATTTAGATAGATCATTATTAAATTATTGTACATGTAGCACATCAAATGTTCGACAACTAGATTTTGTACCATCTTAAAGAAGAACCTAGGCCAAGCTAAACTAAGTATAAACTATGATCTGCATGCGGCTGAGCTGTAGCTAAGAGAAATATACCCGAGTGGATCCAAGTGAAATGGGGCACTTTGAAACTACATTTAGATATGAAACGTTATAAACGCGACGTACTAACTCACCCAACTGCGAACTCTTGAACATCTAACAAGCTAGAAAAGTTTCCAGCAAATGTGTCAGGATTTCAAAGCGACCCATCTCACTTGAGCCCACCAATCTCAACAAACAGAAATCCTAGGGAAGTTGCGAGGTTCAGCAACCATAGAGCAATATTTCACAAGGAAACGCACCTTAAATTACCGAAAAACATAGATTAAACATAATCTTGTAACGGAAACAGGAACAGTTAGGTGACCAAATCAGTTCGAAACGAGATGATAGATAGGTTCGGGTTCGAAACCCTCAACGCGATGCCATTTTAGCCGTTACAACATTGGATATCAATCATGCACATGAATATGAATATGAATATTATAGATATATATCTAGCTATAGGAACCTACTTTGTACCTACACGACATGGAAACATCAAACCTACATGCATATTTACACATATATTTTGAATAGAGCGACGACTTTTACAAGTTACGTACAAAGCTATAGCTATAGCTGGATATGGCCATCCCAGAGCGAGCATATACATATATTTTGGGTTATTGTTCTTTTGTAATTTTATAATGCATACATATTTACTACGTGAATGTCAAGTGTGGATTCATATTTTTGAGATACAGCTACAAAACGAAACAAAACAGAAGAGTAAACGTGAAATTTTTCGATGAAACAATTTTAAATGAGAACTTTTTAATATTGCTATTAAAGGATATATACATATACACACTAACATACATATATATTTTACTATGTAACGGATAGAATTAAGCTAGATGCAGCGCATAAAGCTTTATACAACAAATTGAAAAGCAACAGAAGAAATTGGCACAAATTAAATTTATATAGCATAATTAGACGTCTTTCGCAAGATAATGTTATTCGTATTAAGAGCGTCTATCGGTGCATCGGGCGCTATTTCCCACTACACCCCCAACCACACAATAGATAACCTAAGCTATGGATACATAAGCTATGCATATCCAGCCCAATTATGCGCCTACTACTAGAAATGCAGAAAGCAGAAAGAGAGGTGAAACCTATAGACGCTATGACAAATGTCTATCTGATAGACATCGGTACTACCAATGCTATATTGCCAGTTGTGTAATTTACTCTTATTTGATCGTTTCATTTACCAGTTAAGTACCCAAATCATATGAGTGTTATGAAGGAAAAACTATAACTTGCAATTCAATTAACTCTGCAATACGATAACAAGCAAAGCGAATCATTTCATTTCGATTTAATCTTAAATTATATACTTAAACGATGTAAGCCCAAAACAAACGTTTTTTCTATATCTGTCTTTTGAGCAAATTAGTTATACGCAAAACCAAACCGTATTTACATAAATGTATACAAAACAAATCGTATATTTTCATTGGTTTGAAATAAATACATAAAACAATTAAACTTGTTTTACTTGATATTTTGGGTGTCTGGGAATTGAAAGCTGCATTGAAATGTGTTGTCTGTTTTGGTGATTCTGCTTTGTGGGCATTGTTTAACTTGAGGAGATTAGTTGTTTTTCAATTACAAGTCTTAACCAAGGACATTTGGTTAACTTGTCAGTGGCAGATAATTACTTATAAGCTAAATTCCGATCGGCAGTCTTGTATACGAGTTAAGTGCAGCGAAGAAGAAATGATTGTATCAAACGTAAACTGACAGGAACGACGTAATGTTGTGTCTGCAGACAGGACAGCGGTCTTCCAAAAGCAGCATCAGCTGCGTGGAGCACTCTTTGCAGAGGCAGAGGTGCCGGCACGGCATGACTACCACGTTCCTGCTTTGAGCCATGCACACGACACAGGGTTCTGGACTCGCGGATCCAGCCTTTTGCGACGCATACCAAAAATTGTGCATGAAGTGTTGCAATTTGTAATGGGTCCATAGGTAAACGCTTTGCGTTTTAGTTGAGATCTCGGTGCGGGCACGTTGGCGCAGGTAGATGAGCAGCAGGTACACATAGCGACGGAACATATAGAGAATGAGGAGCAGGGCCAATCCTATCGAGGCCCGGAACGCACTGTTCAGCAAGCTCAAGCCATGGGCCACAATGGAGTGCACCACAAAGCCTAGGAGGCAGTCCCAGAGGAATAGTATGGCCCTCGGCAACAGCATCAGCAGCCACAAGATGCCATCGCCCAGATCGATGAGTAAGTTCCAGATGAACCAGTGACCAAAACCCAGTGCCTTCTTGAGCCCGCCTTTGATGCCGTCGCAGAAGGAGTTCGCCACATCTAGCGTGATGGGGGCCAAGTCGATGATAATCCTGACCGTCGAGCTCAACAGATTCCATCCTTGCCTGCTGCCCTCCACCAAACAGAAGCCGACGAAGTAGCTGATCCACAGGAAGTAGTACACGACAGCAATCACTACATCAATCACGCTGGTCAGGGGACGCAGCAGGAGCAGATCCAGAAACTTCGCTGCCTGGGCTAGAGCGCCTAGCATGGCGGGGGCCTCATACTGTCATCGAATTGAAAAAAGGAAAAAACACAAAATCAAAACGCCGGCCGCTTAGTGTGACCAGGCGGTGGTTGATAATTAAGGCCAAGCTATCGTTGCGATAAGGTAGCGACAAATAATTACTAATCTTAAATATTTTTAAAATAAATATATATATTTATTTTTAACACTCCACACATTATCAGTTGCACTTCTTAGAAATATTCTAGCTTAGATGGTATATGAATTAAATACGCCAAATTCTAAGGTGACTTAAATTAATAATGTTCAAAAAAATATTTCACTCCTATGAAACTTCACATGAATCACTAAAGAGGCATAACAATTAGGATTTATTAATTTTCTCAACTATAAATATGACTAATTATTAATATGGGTACTCGCGTATTGATCTATTATAAAATTGCATACTTTTTTTAAGGACAATGAAAGCTTAAAAATATAAATACATCTATGCATTTTGCTGGTATTTTAGAATCCAACAAGGTTTTCCCAACTTGCGTTCTGTTATATAAGAAAGGCGAGCTTAAATCATAGCCCTATCTGAACAGGAATCCCCCTAATGCGAGTAATCCTATTAAAAAATTATTTCCGGTTCTGCAAGGAAGTGCACTTCGGTTCTTTGTCTGCAGAAAGATTGTGTATAATAAAAAGCATTAATTAACTATTCGTACATGCAGTTGCGCCCAAGTACGTAGGGCTTTTTCTGCACTCGCTGCAATACCATACTTTTTGTTTTTGGGGATGAAACAGTAAAAAAGTTACTGTTGTAGCAGTTTTCCACCATTGAGAGGACATTTGCCAAGTAATTACCGTTTCAGTTTGGCTCTGCTCAGAAAGCTCTGCTGCGAAATGAACTAAAATCGATTAAATCTTTGAATTTTCGCCAGAGTTCGCATCAAGCCCAAGCTTAGAAAGGTCCAAGTCCAAGATGGAGGAATCCAATCACGGTTCGGCTGGCTGTGAAAACGTATCGCAGTTCATGCTCGATGACCTACAATTGGCAGCAGAGCTGGGGAAAACGCTCCTGGAACGCAATAAGGAGCTGGAAACCTTCATCAAGGAGTACAAGATTAAGGGGGATGAGCAGGAACTGGAGATCTTGCACCTGCGCAAGCACATAAATGCGATGACCGAGGTGAATGATTCACGGCTTAAGGTCTACGAGCAGCTGGAAGTGGGTATTCAAGATCTGGAGCGTGCCAATCAGCGGCTGAATCTGGAAAAGAACCGGGACAAGAAGCAGATCAAGACGCTGACCACCAACACGGAAGTCCTGGAAGCCCGCTGCGAGGAACTAAGTCAACTTCTGAGCGATGCCCGGCAATCCCTAAGCACCGAGCGGCGGAAGGTGGATCAATACCAGCAGGAACGCTATAGGATGCAGCACTCGACCGAGGGTTCTGTGTCCAGTCACAGCATTCAATCCCTGTGCAAGGAGCAGAGTGTGGAGTTCTCCAAACTAGATGTTATGGCCATAGCGAACTCGACAGGATTGGAGGATATCTCCTTCAGTAATGCAACCATGTGCGACAGGACCGCCGTTAAGGGTGAAGATAACGAGGAATTGGTAAAGCTGCTCAGCGAAATGGAGGTGTTGAAACGAGACTTCTTGGCCGAACAGCAGCGGTGCACCGAACTGGAGGAGCAGTTGGTGACCATAATCCAAGACAACCAAGGTCTGCAGACACGTCTGCTGGAGAACAGTGCCAACGAGGGAACAATGTCGATGCACGAGGAGTTCAGCCTCCTGGACGACGTGAGACAAGGCCAAATGTGCAGCCGCTGCCTGAGGGATATTAACGAAAGCAACACCAATATGGATGATCAATCCTCCATTGCGCCAACCGAAGAAATCTACGAAGATGACGATCGCAGCATACTAAGCGAAAGCACCTCGAAATGCGATAATAGTGCTGCGGATTATAAGGAACGCTTCCGGATTCCCGAGGACCTCAATCCCAACTCTAGCGACAAACCAAATCCCTATCGGGACCTAGTCGAGAAATATGAAGCTCTGGTGGAGGTGAAGAGAACCTCGAATGCGGTCAAGAGCAACTTCACCAGCAATCCAGATGGGAAGAACATGACCGAGTCCAGTCAAGGCAAAAAATCAGAAACAATTGTTAACAGCTCAAAGGAATCTGACCTCATGTTGGACTCAACACGTAAGCGCACTCCAACCGAGTTTTCGGAATCAGAAACTACATCGTCGGGATTCTCGGATGAAACTAGCAACAAATCTACACAAACTGACGAGCGACCTAGTTACTTCCTTTGCTCAATAAGTAATGGAAACGATTGTAAATTCAGTATTTATGACGACGTCAGTCCCATTGAATCTCACTTCCGCAATCGCCCGGAGTACAGGGAACTCTTCAAGGAGATATTTGGAGTGCTCAAGAAGGCAGCTGATAATAACGAAGAAGACAAGCTTCCGTCCCTGCATGACGACGCACAGATTACAGAAAAATTACCCTTGGTGGCGGCCAAAGTACCCCCGGTAACACCCGAGAGGGAGGAATCTCCAGACGACTTCATTGACGACACGCAGAGCGTCGTATCCTCAGTTATATCCAACCAGTCCATTGCGATGTCAGAGTGCGTTACCAAACTGGAGCGCAAAACAGCCAAAAAACACATCTTTGATGTCCGAAACCAACAGAACCAATCGTCCCTAACGCAATCCACTTTGTTAAACAGCTCCTCGAAGGAAACGACTGTCGGCGAACCTAATTATAAACCAATAAGGGAGAATGGCCAGATACTTACTCCACTCAAGCGCGAACCACTCGAATATCTAACCGTAGGTGTCGGAATCAAGAAAAAGAACCGACGAAAGCACCGAAACCAAAGCTCATCTGGAGATCGCATCGAGTTGTTTAACTCCCGGGAATTTACTCCCAGAAACAGTCCCCTGGCCATGAACCACCGTGGTGGTGGGCAAGGCAGCTCAAAGATGTGTACGGATACATTGAATGCTGAGTTCGGACGCAGTAACCGCAGACGGACAACTCCATCCTCGAGCAACTGGAACGGCTCTCCCATGGTTATCTATAACAAGAATATGAATACTCCCCAGACTTCTCGGGGCCGAGTAATAGAGCTCAATGGCGTCGAGTTTTATCATAACACGGTATCGCAAGACTTACATAAACTTAAAAAGTTAGACTTATCCTACGCCGAAGTTTTACGCCGGGCCGATGCCGGCGACCATGGACCCACTAGATCACATTCCCAGCGACAGCAACACAACGGAGCCAACATTCGCAAGAGTCATCATCATCAGTATCGTCAAAAGTAAACTTGTTTAGAGAATGTAAATAAGCAATTATACAGTGCATTCTAGCCATAGGGCATTCTACCATTTTTAAATTGTGTGTGCCATGCAGTCTAGTCCGCTTTTTCATGTATAGACAGTTAAATAACAATAACTAAATAACTATTATCGGAAATTAAATTGTATTTCAGCATGATAAAATAAATATTTTAATGACCTACAGAAATCTTACTCTTTCACGATATTCAGCCAAGTTTCAAAAGAAATATATGTATGTAGTTGCTTTGCAAGTTCAGATATAAAAAAGTAAACATTTATTGTTAACTTACAAGGTAAAGGCGAATAAAATATTCTTGCACTTTCATGATATGCCCGTCTAACTACTTTCCAGACTTCCGTTGGTAATACCCAGTTTGCTAAGCAAACTAATTATATCGCTGTTGGTTCTCATGACAGCCATAACTTCCTGTTGCTGCTGCTGCATGACCCTTAGCCGATTCCGCTCCTCAATCTTGGCCAGCTGGTTATTGTTGTTTATGGTCTTGGTGTCCACATCCAGCTTCAGCTCCGACTTAACGTGATATAACTCATCGCGTATGCCGTTCAACTTCCTTTCGCAATCGCGCACGTCCTTCTCCAAAATTTGAGTTTTAAGGTAGACGGTCTGAGCCAACTTATACCAGTCCGCCAGGCACTCTGCGATTTGTGCCACTGTCGGATTTACGTTATCCAAAAGCAAGGCCTTTATGCGTTTGCCATTGTGATCCACTTTAATCTTCTCCAGGGCATGGAACTGTTCGTCGTTGTAGGTCAGTGTGCGCGTTGCACGATCCCGGAGCAAGTGCTGCCAGGAGTCCCGCAGCCTTTCTACCAGATACTTGGCCTGGGCACTGGCTCTGGTCTTGCAAGGACACTTCTTTCCGTGCATGGAGGAGGTCCATTGATCGCTGGATGGGAAATCGATAAAGTAATTGGTATTATAACTTATTCCAAGCACATTTAAAACAAAACCTACTTAAGTTCGTCATCTATTACAAAATGTTTGTGCATCTGTGAGATCACATCCGCGGCTCCATCAAAGTCGCTTTTGACATTTTCCAAGGCAGTCAGCAGGGTCTTTATCTCCTGATCTCCTTTAGTCTAAAAGAATATGAATGCGATTATACCAAGGAGTTATCCACAGGGAGCCCTAGCCACTTACCACTCTGGCCATGCTGTGCACCACATCTGCATAATCAATCACAGTGGAGAGCAAGTTGTCAAAACTTTCAGTTTTTCTGAAATTTAAGTTAATTAGTATTTGGTAATAAAGTTTATCCACTATATTACTTACTTCAATAGTAGAGTTATTGTGGTCACTAGCATCTCTATGAAGTGCTCCACTCCCTTCTTAATAAGGATATCCATGGAGGTAAAGATGTCCACGCGTCTTTTGCATTCATGGCCCACGCTGCAAGCGGACTTGGCCAGACTGGCGTCATTCTCCACTGAAACATTGGGAGGGAACACTGGGAACTTGGGGAGATCTAATTGCTGGGGCAACTGAACATTGTTGTCGTCGTTGCTGTAGAGGAATATTGGCTGCTCTGTTGTGGTGGCAGGGAATGCTTTAGCTGGAATGTATAAATTGTTTTTCAATTACCATTATATATAAAAGGAACTGACTCACCTATCGTTCGTGGAGTAACCTTCTTCTCCAGATGCTCGTTGTTGAACAATAGGATCTGCTTCTCCAGCGGCACTTCTGTTTGCAGGAAAATACGCTCTCGGAAGTTGTCAATTTGCTCGTCTGGCTCCAGGAACACTTCCACCGAACTAGTCCGATTGGTGAAGAACACATGGATGACACGCTTGCGGAGAATGAGTGTCACCTCATGGAAGAACCGATCGAAAGACCAGGTCTTCTCCCTATTCTCCTCAAGAAGACCAGCTAGAAGAGGCGTCACCAGGGTTTTCAGTCCCTGCGAGAGATGGGCGTGCGGTGGCAACGTGGTGGACCATTCAATTGGTCCATTCTCGGACAGCTGAGTGCCGGAAATCACCCCGGAAGCCTTTTTGGTGGTGATTTGGTGCATGGTCTCTCGGTTTTTCCTTCCACCAAAAGGTCTAAAAGGCAGATTGCCGGTGGCCACATGGTAGAGCGTGACCCCAATCGACCACAAATCCACATTGGCGGTGAAGGATCGCTGGATTGACTTCCTCAGTACAGCGCGCTCGTAGAGATCGGGATGAAGATACTCTTCTGTGCCGTATAGAGAGGCAAATGGCTGATTATCCTCCAGTTCTCTGGCAGCACCGAAATCAGTAAGCTTGTAAATAGTTTGTCCGTCCTCCGAGATGAACTTCATTATGTTTCCGGGCTTGAGATCGCGATGCACCAGCTTGTTATCCCGCAAGTGCTTCATTCCGGCACACAAGTGTTCCAGGACCAGCAGAAACTCATGTTCCGGCAGACCGTACGAGTTCTCAGGATCATCTAGGATGTTAAATAGACTTCCGCCGGTGCAGAGCTCCATCACGATCACCTTGCCACGTCCCTCCTGATCCTCCTCGATCGCCAGCAGCTTTACTATATTCTCGTGGTTGACCTTCTTCAGGGCCTCGAACTCCCGCATCTGCACATCAGCCGGTCGCATGTGACTGTAGGGATTAAAGGTCTTCACCGCCACCGATTCGCCGGTGATCTTGTTGACCCCCTAAAAGACAAGGAAAATACGAAAGGAATGTGAGTCAGGTGGGAAATTCGGAACACCGTAAAGCACACTGACCTGAAACACGGAACCAGTGGCTCCCTTTCCCAGGACGCTGGTGGTGCACCACACATAGCTCACGGACCCGCGCAGGAAGGACATTTCGCGGCTGTTTTCCTCCTATTTTTTATAATTTTGATATAACTCCAAGCGCCTCCTCGATTGTGACAAGCAAAAACACTGGTACAGAAGGTCTATCGATAGCACGATAACACTGCAAAACAAGCTGTTTATTTTGGAACAATCAATAAAATATATAATAATTATTTTATTTTGCTTGTCTCTTTTACTATGTACGCACACAATTGTTTTAAACATATCTGCTAAGGTAATTATTTATTTTTATTATAATCCGTTTTAAGATCTTTGTTAACCAGTGTAGTCGATAGGAAATACTGTGACTGCTTCCCACGATAGCTGCTATTTCGATAACTGTTAATTCGATAGCTGCCTATCGCGTGCACGGGCATCTCCAGTTTTTTGTTATTTTACGTGCGCGTTGACATTTTTGCAGCGCTTTTTAATTTATTATTATTATTTAAACTAACTTACAATGGAGCTGGCTGCGTGCTAGACCCGAGATCGATATCGTGTGAAAAAAACATCACCGAATCCATGACAAAATTTCTGGCCCGACGGTACACGTACTTTTTGGCGAACGCGAGCCTCGTCTGTTTGCAAAAATAGTATAGCAAATTAGCCAATTGAGCACTAGCCACGGTTAAGTCAAAGCGACTAAAACGATGCAAATGCGGCTGCACTTGGTGCGCTTTATGTTCATAAATCTGCTGCTGAGGTGAGCTGACACAGATACCATCCATGCCTATATGGAGCGATTTCTAAGTGGATTTTCCGATTGCAGCTGCTGTTTCTGGTTGTACGACAATGTGGCAGCTGCAGACTCACAAATCCCAAGCAGCGATGGCGGCTCAGCCAAGGATGCAGCTCGGAAAACCCACATAGAGCCCGAGGAACCGGCGGCGCCTCCAAGGCCGGAACCTCCGCCCCCGCCACTCCGCGACGGAGCTGGAGTTCTGTTGCCCTCTCCACAGGAAGCCGCGCCCTTCGTTGCCACATCCTCCTCCTCCTCCGCCCCGGTGCCTCAAACTGGCAATCGGCCAATATCCGGGGACACGTCAGTGCCTGTGAAGGAGCTGCCCGCGCTATCTGACCAGCAGCGGGCCAATAGCCATAGTGAATATGTTAGTGAAATCGATTTAGCCGCTGATGTGGGTGGCTCATCCACCGCCCAAGTGCCAAATAATCAATTAAATTATAATAAGCGTAGCAGTGCCGGGAAAGTGCATAGTTTTAGTGAATCGCAGCAATTAGAGCAACCAAAGCAATTGGAGCAGGAGGGGCCGGCGACGGGGCAGCCGCAAGCGCCGGAACTGCAGGAACCAAAACAACCACCGCAGGCGGAAGAAAGGTGAGTGGTTTATTGATCCCACACTCGCGGCCAACGTAATAGTGGTTATGCAAGTGAGAGGACTTATACGAATACCTTTAGCTTAGAATTTACATAATATTATTGTGAGTTACTGAGTTATATATTTTTGGAAAATCATTATTGGAGATCCATTACATTTAGTTGGAAACCTTTTAACTTCAAAGTTCACCGCTGCTGTTTGTACACCTATGTACATGTATGTGCACACTTGACTGGGTTTTCGCTGATAAGTTCTTGTGACGCACTGACGTGCCTTTTTATTTGTGTTTCCACGGGAAGTATTTCCCGCTGGCGTAATTTTGGTCTTTAGTACGAAAGTATTTTTCGATCGACGTGACTTATTTACTTGAACTTGAACATGAATGAGGGCTACCACAAAGGCCAATCCTAACTTATTTGAAAAGGAAAGAAGGAAACTGACAAAATACAAATAAAGATAGCGAAAAATGTACTATATCGCTGATATGCAATAGCCAGCCCATGAAGGAGCACAGCCTTGAGCCAAAGAGAATAGCCACTACGGAAACTAAGAATAATAACTAAATACATGGTCATACGTAGATGAAATTCCCAGGCGAACGCAGTCATCTCCAAACTTGCGCTGTTATCAGCTGTATTAAAGCTATAGCGTTTTATATAGGGGCTCTTAGTCCCCCAATGACCCTTATCTGCACTCGGGGATTGTTGTTGTCACGTCTTGAGGTTGTGGGCACGATTTGTGTTCGCTCACATGCTGCAGCCCACCGACAGCTGGATGAGATCAAAGATACCTTTCACTCACTTGCTCGCTGGCAAGGTCACCGCGAAATGTTTAGCTGGCGCTTTGCTTTTGTTGCCTATAAATAGAACTGTCCATTAACATGATTATCGATGGGCTACGATGCTACCCACCACAGCAGCAACGTGAGACATCCGAGCCTTTTCCACATTTTCCCCGGCATTTCCCAGAGTTTTGTTTACTTACTTGCACGCGAGTGTGCCACGTCGTTAATCTTCGTGGCTGCGACTGCAAATTGTTTTGCTCGTACGCCATGCATAGTATAACGTAGTAACCACATTCACTTGATTGCGTTTCATTGATAGAGCTGGCTTCCTATTGATTAAGTGCAGTAATTGCAGCGAGCTACGTAACTGGCATCTATTCTTAGATGTTCTCTGGCGCCACGCACGTAGGTGCTATCTTATCAAGTTTCAGATCTCGATCTAGTTTGGGTTTACGTGCATCCTCGTCGTTGGATTGTTGACTTTGAAAGGTGCTAAACGATTTCTCATATTTGCTTAGTAATTACTTTGCAGTGCTGGAATGCTTTTCCTCAAGATATATGATTGATTTTGTCTCGAGACGATTGGTTTATCAACGGAATGCGCTATTGGTTTATACATATGTAATGACTGCCCAAAACGTTGTCTCTGGAAATTCCTTTCGCCAATTTAGGTGCTTATATAGCCCTGTGCTTATTGCGTTTTAGCAGTTAAACCGACATGTGCTAAAGTATTTCAATATAACTCATTCGCGGCCATTTCGTAACCGGGGGCCAAACTATATGTGAATTATATACGAAACTGTCGCTGTCCAGACCCAACGCCACTTCCATACCGACCGAAACCGATTCCAATTGCAATCCCAATCCAACTACAGCTCCAGCTCCAGCGCCGTTGCTCCGGCGATCTCCCACGCGTTGTCTTGTCACAATGCCTTTTGCCGGTAATTTGCTTTACAGTTTTTCAATTTATTTTCCCCTCCGTGAGTGTATGTACTTTCTAAATGCCTCCTCCGCCAGTCAGTCTGGGCCTATCTACTGCTGGCCGGCCGGCCGGCCATTTCATTCATCCCAAAAAGTGGAAAAAATGAGTTGCACAAGTGGCAAACAAACTTAAGATTGGACGAAGGCCACCTCTTCAATTTGGAGACTGAAATATACCCGCCATTTAGTGTACTTTAGTGCCTTCAAATAATAATGATGTACAAAAACAAAAGTTGCACCTCCTTATGGTTTATCACAATTTGTATATGAAAGAGGTCGCAGGAGTTCTCCATTTCCACCACAGTTTCCTTCGAGTGTAGCGTTTCTCCACCACTACGTGGCGTCCAGTCGCGAACAGATCCTTTAAAGGCCTCGTTGGACACATTTGCATATCGTTGGCCACTCGGATTTTAGTGCGCCGCTCTATCGCGGGTGGTAAAAGTGTTAAATGGCATCGAATCAGAGCCTGGCTTCGATTTGATGTCATGTTTGTGTCTGGCTGGCCCCGTAAATGGCTTTATCAGTATGAAGTTACTTTCATTTTTTGCATTTTCCGCGAACAATTTTCGCCAGCACCTCCTGACAGACAGACAGACCGACATAAATATGTTTTCCAGCCGCGGCGGTAGCACGCAGCCGACAGAATCAAAATCCATTTTGGCCTTCCAGACATCTCACACATTTGCTGCTGGAGACGGTAGATACACACATATAGTGTGTGCACTTGTGCATGGTTTGCATTTGGCAGGTGATCGGCGGCGAATCTTTCGCCGGCCGGGGAATTACTTTCACTTTCGACGCGAAGGACTCTCTAAAGAGATTTTACCATTTGGGCTTTCAAATGCATCATGATCTCGTTGAGCGTAATCACACTTGGCAAACCCATTATCATGTGTGTACACCATATGTACGCCCAGTTACACAGCGGGAAGTTGCCCATCATCATCATCATCATCATCCCGGGATCAAAGACACATGTTCATAAGTTTCAATAGCCTGTTCTCATGCTGTTTGATAGTTGTGTTTCAATTATGCCATTTTACCAGTTGGAAATACATGTAATTTCCGAATTTTACATTCGCCAGAGCCTCTATTTTCTCCCTGTGTTCCGTGGACTTGCCCATAAAGTTCGCAGATCGTTCACGGCGATCAATTGGCACTTATGCAAATGTCGCGGACTTACAGCTCCGGAGGATTATATTATATATATTGCATAGATAAAACCGCCGATCCGCTGTCAATGATCGCTCAACGATCCGCACGATCGGTCCTCTCCCACGACAAAATGAAATGCGATGATCGATCTTATCGCCTCGCCTCAATGTCCAAATACTTAATTGATTGTGAGCGTGCGCCCATTGACTTTCGTCAATCAATTTGATCGCGATCGCTGATCGCTGATCGCCAGGCGATCGCCAGGTGACCGCCGATTACTGATCTCGTCCAGCTGCATTGATTAGGCCGCCGTCGTACGCCTTCACCTGTCTTTCGTGGGCATTCCTCTCGCATTTTTCCCTCTTGTTTTTATGTTTCACTTTGTTTCATTTATTTGGGCGCCTCTCTAATGAAAATCGGAAAAACAAAAACTCGCGATCGACGCAGAGAGAGAGGGCTCGTGAAAAGCCGGTTTCTGCCGGCGTTTTTCTCTCATCTCCTGCCTCTTGCATTTGTTATTTGTTACTGATTATCTGGCGAAAAAGCCGGGTGGAAGAGGAGGCGGTGGCGGAGTAGGGACCCCAGACGTAGACGTAGACGTGTAGACGTTTTGGCATCGTGCGGAGTGAAAAATGCTCGAGACGCGTAGGTGTCCAACTGGGAAGTGGGTGGTGGCAAAGGGAAGGGGCAAGGCAGCTGCCGCCGCTACTTTGAGTTATTATGCGTTTTTTGTTGTTAAACAAATTAATTCGAAATTCTTCAGTGGAAACTGAGTAACTGTTTGTTTGGCTGCACATTTGATGGGGGTTTATTGAGTTGTGGGGGATTTGCTGGAGAAATATTCCTGCGAGTGGGAGTTACATAATTGAAATTCCCCAATAGTTGAATTGGAAAAATGAAATGATGTTTGATCTTATCCACTTTAAATTTATAACGTGCTTTAGGTGCTCTTTAAATGTTTTTCCATTTGGTTTTAGGCAGCAAGGCTCCCAATTCATTGTGCGATTACTTATTTACCTAACCTGACAGTTTCCAAGATACAAACATCTACATTGCCACAAACAAGCATTACTATCTTAACTGCCGATCGAGGATCTTGCCAGCAAATCCTTGCACAGAGTTCAATTGCTTCGCTGTGACCCAAACTCTGAACTGGAATCCGCCCTCGGAGGCACCTAGAGAAAATCCTCGTTTGGTCCCCAGCTGCCATTCCAACTTTCTTCTGCAGCTTAGAGACGTCTCCCGATTATCCCCCTGCTCCGCCTCCAATGGCCACCCACTCGACGGACTGATGGCTCTGCCAATACTTCAACCACTTAACAACTCGTGTGTGTGTCTAGCGTCTTAAAGTACACGAAAAGAAAATATCAGAGAAAATATCTTATATTTAAAAATATTTTGAATGCCTACCGATATGGTATAGCATGGTTAATACTGTATTTTGTTTTGCAATTAAATGCCAGCTGCATATATTGCTTATTTTGATTCATTTGTTCGGATCAATCATAAAAATGTTATGAGCTATAAAACAAAGCGCCTTCGGATGGCACTCGTGTGCAATCTCAAACGGAGATGCGTTCCAGGATAGGATAATAGGCCAACTAATCGTTTACTTTTACTTTAAGGATGATCGTCAACTTGATGTTTTTGAAACATCTATCATATGACATTTGTTTTCCAGCCCATACATTTTAATGAATCACTCTGTACGCTTGTGAATCAATGTGCGCGGCAGTCAGCGTAATGACGAAACGCACCAGGCGCGTGTTTGAAGGCGACTCCTATATGTTCACCAATCGATTATAATGCGTAATCACTCAATGAAAAGCTAGCACAAAAACTAATGGGATTGCATACCAAGACTTTACAAAATTGATGCGGCTAGTGAGGGTAACGTTCAGACACAAAAAAATATGTTTAAAGTACAATATTGAAAATATACACTATAGAAAATGTAGGAAATATAAAATGGCTACCCTGCCAAGTTAATATTTTAGTAAAACACGCCGAAGAAGTAAATTTGAAGTGAAGTGATTTTTTGTTACCTATATCAGAACTTCTGTGTGTTGCAGGTGCGATCGTCACTAGTTTTGACCTCGCTTAAAGGGGTTTTTGATTAACTTAATTAAATTGAATCGTTTGTATATTTCTTTCCGTGCATAGTTTCTGGCATAGTTATTGCTGCAGTTAGTTTTGCATTTGCCGCTGTTATGGGTGATGTTGCTGCCGCCGTTGCCATGGATCATTGTGTAAGCGCCGTGGGTTCAAAAGCACTTTCGCATTACAAGTGTTTATCTTTCAATGGCTTTGCTGCGGCAAGTGCAGCAGCAGCAGCGGCAGCAGCAGCAATAAGGCAACTGGCTGCAATTTCAGTTGCAACTGCAACATGGACAGCCGATGCTGCTGCAGTTGGCATCGTTCGATTCAATTGACACTTTTGGCCCGCGTAGTAACCTTTTTGCCGTGTTGCACAAAAGGAGTCAAAACAAATTGCTAAACACACACGCATCAAAGACAATCGGCGGCACTGAGTCGGCTGTGTCTTTCACCCAGGCAAATTTGATTTTATAGACCTTATTTGCCTGGCCAACAGTGCAATCTGTCTGTGCCCACGTCGCCGCCCGTTTACGATTAACAATTTCACTTTCCGTTGCACTTGCAATTGCAATTATGCTCGGCCAAATATTTGCTCATATTTATTGGCCCGATGTCTCTGTCCATCCAGCCATCGATCGCTATCGCCGATCGTAAACTATATGGCCCAGACTCACGGGCACACCGTAAACATTTTACATTCATATCGCGCTTTGCATGAGGACATATGCCAGATCTGGGCCTGGCCCACGCCGCATGCTAATGCTCCTGGCTGGCCAACAGATTTAGACATAAACCTGCCACATGGCGGGGCCAAACCCCCGGCCGGCGGGCTTCCTGTGCAGGAGGCACTGGGATCGGTGGACCGGAGGATCGGGGCGTCATTGTGGGGGCTAAAGCCGTTTCCGACACCTTGTGCCACCCAAATGCAGCTGTGCCCCGGGCAAGGAACACACGGCACCATCCATTCGGCCCACAAAAATGGTTTGGGAAAACTGCTTGGCGCAGAAAATCTATTTTCCCCCGCTGCCGCCTGGTGGGTGGGTGGATAGCCTGCGCCCAAGCCTGAGAGCCTGGCTAGGAAAATGGGTATAAAATAAAATTGAAATGACTTTCCTGGTCGGTATTTTTATTGTACCGAATAAGATATAATTATTTTATAGCTCCTTATACTGCCTATTTGAATCCAGCCAACATGTGTCGTTGGAAAGTGAGCCGATTGCTTTCTGGTGTAATTCATTAAAACCAAAATGGCACAAATATAATGCCTATTAATTAGTTTGGTTTATGTGACACGGTCTTCCTTTTCCACATTTTGATTTGCAATTTAATCCCTCGAATGTTGAAGTACATTTTACTTGTGGATTGAATGTGGATTTGAGTTTCAAAAGTAATTCATTTACAATAATCGAAAGTATTCAGATGCTCAATTGTGATTTATTCTTCTTACATGCAACTTCCTCGAGAAGCGGGCTTTGAAAAATGATCTGCTCGCACCTGAGCGCTTTTGAAGCACTGCCACTTTAGGGGCTTTCCTTTCTGACCATCTATTGGGTGTTTTGGAGGCAACACACACACACAGGATGGAGGGGGCAACCTGGGCGACAAGTTTGCCGGCAAAATGCAGCCGCTGCTTCTCACCTGCAAGTGCAGGCCGATCCGAGATGATTGCGAGATGTCGAAGTGGATGTGGCTGTGGATTCGGATTCGGATGTGCTGAGGTAATGCTCTCTGCCCGACTCACTCTCTCTCACTGTGAGCATGGTAGTAGTCGCTCTGGGAGTCGGAGCTTGTTGGCCCGGTGCGCCGCTCTCCGAGATGTGGCGGCAAATATATCTGCGCACTTGGACCACAATTACCTAGAGCCGACTCCGTAATACGTTCAGTTCTCATTTCGATTTCCAGTGGTGCGATCGTGTGCACCGCTACCACGCCGGTGGTGCCACCTCATCCTCATCCTCCCGTCGCTGGGTGTTTGGGTTCGCGAGTCGGAGTCGGATTCACTATCTAGTATCCTATCTAGTTATCCTTGTGAGCGATCGCGTTCGCGTTGTGCGCGTCCTCGTAGATGTGCCTGCAGTGCACTTTACCCAAGACCCTTGATTTAGTTCGGAACCTACACGTAATTGCCGACACGCAGAGAAAACCAATCGATATGCGGATTCGACTTACAATTTTGTACATTCAGTTGACACTTTTCTAACCAATTACCAATTGTAGCTCATAAAGCAGGGCAAACCAGTCCCACAAATCGTGTACAAAATACTTTGTTGAGTGAGATGCATTTCATTAAGATAAACATGTAATCTGCGCGTATTTATGAATTTTCTCTGTGCGTGGCATAGGAAAGTCCTTGAAAGGACTTCAAACTATCGAAAATCACAGCTGAGATCCTTGTTAAATAGTCGCCATTTATCCTGAGAGCGAGTTGAGGCCAAATTGATTTCGCATGTCGATCGAGTAAACATGAATAATAGCTCTTAATTGCAATTATTTCCGCCAACACCTTCAGTTTGCCGAGTGGCAATATTGATTGAGTTAATGTCTGTTTGATCTGCCAACCGGATACCCATTAGGCCAAGCTGGCTCCAAATGTTTATAATTCGGTTAGTTCATCAAATCACTATTTGTAGCCACTCTGAGTTGTGCAAATTTTGGCGCAGAGCAAACAGAAGTCGTCGATTTGGGAGGAACAAACACTAGATGCTCGATCTATATTAATTGTAAATGGGTAAACACACCCACTATACACAGAAGTATTCAGAAGTTTTTATTGTGCACAATATTTTATGTGCGTGCGACATTTCAATGTTGTCCCAGAATAAGTGCAAAAGATATTAAAGCTATTTCAACGCATAATTCTTGGCCGCAGTCCAGACAAGATACTATGTTCATGGTGAAACTGCAATTAAGATGCATTTTTCATGCTCACAGCTTTGTTTTGATTAAGCTTCACACATTGTTGGCTTACAATAATTTACATAATAATGAGTAAACATTTAGATAAGATTAAGGTATGCCATCGCTAGTATCAATCTGTTTTCAACGAGATTTCGGCCTGGAATCATAAAATATTTTCACTTTTCGCACTCCTTAAAACTGCAGCACTTTTCACGTCGTTGCTTGGAACATGTTGCGTTTAATAATTTATTCAAAACTGAGCAGAAAAGAAAAGCCTGAAATTCCCGACCAACGTGTAGACAAGTTGGTTAAAAAGTATCAAGAAAACGCAACTGCCGGAACGGCGGGGCTAACCCAAAATGGCTCACATGGCTCGACTTGACTTACTGCCCAGGCAGACAGTTTGAATACCCAACTCGGCGCTGTTGTTCAGACAAGTCATAAATATGTGTACATATGTGTAGCCAGCTGGGGAGTTTTCCTTCTCGAGACCTGGCAGTTTTTGGGCGATTGCGGTGGGCGTTGCGCTGTTGACAAGACTCGCGGCGCAGGCCAATAATTATTACAGAATACCTGGCAATAGGAGGTGAATTTGCATACATGTGTTGGGCCAACTCGAATGGAGCCTTTGGAGCTGGCGGATCGGAGGCATTTAACACCTCTCGCAGCGCCCATTTGATGCACTTTTCCGAAAAGTCGAGAGAAAGAGGAACTAACAGTTGCCCATTTCGGTTAATTAGCTTGGGACCTTTAAACGAAAACGCTGCAAAGAGCTAAGTGAACTGCTCCGGCGATGGACACTCTCGGCATCGGCTTTATTATGCAATAAAAATGCATTCAAATGAGCGCTAATTGTTGCATGCTGCCCCTCGAATGGCCCTTTTTCTCACTTTTCTCGAACCACTTTGTTCGTGACGCCTCGAGAGATTCGAGGTGGGCCAAGTCCACTCGAATACTTCGTTTTCCCATCCCGACTGTCATCTTGAGGTTCCGGTTTGAGGCATTGAAGATGAGCCGTTCCTGCAACAATGATTTATTTACTTGGATTCATTTTTAATAGATATAGTAGATATACATAATACCCAATTGAGATAAAAAAAATCAGTGCAGCTCAACACTTTTTATTTGCTCAGGTCAGTTACTTGCGTTTCAACTGCACTTGCTTCGTTTTTCAGCCTTATTTGTATTTGCTTTTGATTATGTCAAAAGCGCATTGTTGAATTATTTTCAGTTTACTCGGGAATTGTATTTTTGGGCATAATACCTGTTGTTGCTCACATTGTGACGGCCGATTCCTTGACAAGACAATGCTGTATTAGCCACGTTTTGGATTCATTTAAACGGGTAAATGGGACCTTTAAATGAAATAAAGTTAAGGGACGGAAATAAAGGGTTATTCTTGGCTCATTTAGCTCAAAAAAGAAAGCATAAATCAAAATGCGAATGTCTGTCTTTAAAATAAACAAAAGTTTATACATCTGATCAAGATAAAAAACAGACTAGGCAAACAGGGATATATTTGTACGTATTATCGAATCGAAATCCATATTTAATTCTTGTGACGCGAAACTGGGAAATCCCAACGAAATGAGGAAAAGTTATCATCTGCGACTTAATCTCGTGGATAAAGGAGCAGGAAATGCGCACTCTGATGGGAACCAAAGTGTATAAAAATTTATTAAAAATGTATCCAGCACCAGTAAATTCGCAATTTTGTTTTTCTTTTTCATTGTGAAAAGCGGCCAGTGACAAAGAAATACCATATAAAATCCGACTATATATCCATCAAATATAATACCTCTTATCGCGTTCTCAACTTGACATAGTTTGATCCCATTTATGTGCAAACTGTCAACGCCCCCAAATATATTTTTAAATTGGCGCTTTGACACAATTTCTATTTTCACGCACATTTCCTTGAAAGGCATATATAATATATACATTTATATAATGAGCCATATATGAGTATATTATATAGCTTTTCAGTCTGCTTAATTAGTTTTATGGCTACTGCATTCGCCCTGTCAGATTTTCTTTGACACAGGCATCCCGAAATCATTTTTAGCCAAACATTCAACATAATTGCAAAACTGCATTGAATATTTTACGCAAAAGTGCAGCCACAAAAGTGAGTAGAGAAAAAAGATGTGTATATTTATAAACTGGTGCTTTCGAAATTTGATTTGACTCTGAGATTCGAAAGCAGTTTAAACTGTGAATTTCCCAGAGTGATTTCAATATTTCTCGGCAAGATCATGTCAAGTAATAAACAAGCGATTCTTATCGAGCCCGCTTTTAAATGTAGATCATTGAATTCGCTTTGCGACGCTTTGGGTTTTTTCACCAACCTTTTTAAGTTCGCCTGACGTTGTTCACAGCTGCTGGGGTTTCGCTTCCACAAAGTCAAAGTGAAGTGAAACAAAACGTTCGCATTGTGAGCTAGAGTACTTGTTTTCATATTTACATACTCTGCACCTCCGTCAGTCGGTTGTGTTATGGTTGCTCCAGATACTCACTTCGCGGCTATCAGCTGGAAGAGATTCCAACGTGGCTTCTAGCTGGGTTCTCGGCTCGCGGATGCAGACGGATGGGGGCGTTAGAATACAGCAGGGTCACAGCTGTGGTTGTCGATTGAGGCTCAAGCCGATACGAATGTATGTATTTGAGCAAATAAATTATCACCCGCAATTAGAGACCCGAAAATGAATGTAAGAAAAATGCTGCTACAGTTCGTTATGAAGTTCATTTGTTGTGAGTTGAAAAAGCTGAAAACCAACCTGACCATGTTTCTGATATTCTTCTGGATCATATGGTTCTCCCAAATAATAGCCATATCAACGGTGTTCATGAGGTGCGATATTGGCCGAATGGCCCCAAAAATACCCAAACAGATTCTCAATCAATACTGATCTCCCAATTATCATCCATCTTTCAGCTTTCCCGAGATCATTACGGAGCTGCCAACTGTCACAATAACTGAACTCCCGCTGGATCGAGTTAAGAACCGCCTGGATTCGGTTATCCTGGACGGGTCCCCGGCCACAGCCGGAAACCATAGCGATGAGGAGCAGCATCAGCAGCAGCAACCTCATGAAGACCAGCACATGCAAGTGCTGGAGGCTGACGAGGAAGTTCCTCAAAAAGGCAAGACATCTCTATTCTCTTACCGCTTTCAGAGCCAAATTTTAACTTTTCAACTTGTCTCATTCTAGATGAGCAAATGCCGAAGATAAACGATCCCGGCGGAGGCATTCAAGTGGATGGAATGGTCGCACAAGAAGCTGCGACAGTGGGCGAAACCCAAGAGAGCAGCGAGGAGTTGCAGCCCGGATCAGCTGCATTCAATGAGACAGAGGGTACTGCTAACCTGACGAATGCCAACGAGGAAGTGCCCATGCCAGTGTTTTCCGAGTGGGCGCAGAAGCAAATGGAGGCGGAGGCCAGCAGGGAGCAGGCCATGGAGCTGGAGCAGCAGGTGGTAAATAAGTCCGCCCAACGCAAGAACAACACTGGATCTTCCAGTGGAAAGCCGCCGACACTGAAGCTGCGCTCCAAGAACTACGCCTCGCCGGACTGCGGAGCCAAGATCATCGCACACAACTCGGAGTCCAAGCATACGGAGGCTGTGCTAACCCAATCCACCGATGAGTACATGCTGAGTACTTGCGAAAGTCGGATTTGGTTCGTAGTGGAGCTATGCGAGGCCATTCAGGCGCAGAAGGTGGACGTGGCCAACTATGAGCTGTTCAGTTCGTCCCCCAAAAACTTTACGGTGGCCGTCTCGAAGCGATTCCCCACCCGAGACTGGAGCAATGTGGGACGCTTCGCGGCGGAGGACAAGCGAACAATCCAGACTTTTGAGCTCCATCCCCACTTATTTGGAAAATTCGTGCGCGTCGATATCACCTCGCACTACTCCAATGAGCACTTTTGTCCGCTTTCGTTGTTCCGAGTGTTTGGCACCTCCGAGTACGAGGCTTTCGAAACGGAAATCCGACCAAGCGATGACCTGGACGATTTCTACGATGACTACGGCGCTCAAGAACAGAAGGCAGCCGTGGGCAGTGGTGGCAACATCTTTCAAAGCGCCTCGGATGCAGTGATGCAAATGGTCAAGAAGGCCGCAGAGGTTCTTGTAAAGCCCACAAAGGCTCTGAAGTGGTCAGAGGAATCGGTGCTCTGTCAAACGCCAGCATTTGAAGCCTACAGCTGTAGCAATTGCAATGCCACCCTGGTAGAGAGGATTAACAGTCTTTTGTCCTGCCAGTTCCAGCAGCTGCAGGCGCTCCTCAGTCTTAGTCGCTTGCGGTCAGATCTTTTGAACAGTCGCGTATGCCACGAGGAGTTCGGCATAAGCCTAACGGGCTCGGAGTTCGCAAGTAAAATGGGCAAGGAGCAGAGCTATTTCCTCAGTATCTTGCCAGCGGAGCACGTGGGAGCCATGTGTAAACTGATTCAGGCGGAGCAGAATGTGACTGACCAAAACCATACAAAGGCGCCTTCTCTGAAGCAACACGTCAGCTCACCAGAACCAGTGCAGGATAACGCCACAGCTACGGGTGTTCGTCAGGATTGTGAGAACAGTAAGGAACGCCAGCCGAGAAAAACGCCCACAAAGGACCCGCTAACACCAAGTCTTGAGGTTGTGGTGCCCGAGGTAAGCCAAGAAGTGCCTTCATTGGAAGACCAGTCGTCGACCTCCAGCGAAACAGTCTCCACAACGAACTCCACGCCTGCCGACGTAAATATATTCAATATGCCGTCGGAATCTGAGGAAGTGGTTAAAGTGCAGCTTTCTCCGGAGCCAACACTTCCAACAACCTTGCAGCCCAGCGATGTGGAATCGTTCACTGACGCTCCTAGCACAAATGCACTCCCTGCCTCTAGTGAAGCGAACGGAGATCTGGGTATGGAGGAGGGTAATCCGGCTAACTGGGACGGCATTGACAACCTACTGACCACGACGGTGGCTTCGATAACCGCTGGCGGAGGTGCAGCTGCCGCTGCAGCCGCCGTGGTGAACGGAAACGGCAACATCGGAGGAGCCGGCGTTGTCGGAGCAGGAGGACCAGCCAGTGTGTCCAGTGTTAACATGCAGCAGAAACTGACAAATGGAGCCCAGTCGGAGAGTGTGTTCATCAGGCTCTCCAATCGCATAAAGGTGAGTGGCTCGAGCTCCCTGTTTTAAGTGGGTTTTCGCCCATTGATGTGCGTCATCTGTTGAAGAGGCAAATAATACAGAAATAAACAAACAATGAAACTAGAAACCAGCTAGACAACCACCAACGCAGGAAATGGTGGAACATGGACGAAGCGTGGCAGGGTGGGAAGTCAAAAGCAAAATGATACCCTTGCAAGGAGTTAATTAATTACAGTGACAAACCAAGCGCGAAGTGGTTTCTTTCAAAATTATCAAAATAACTTTTTCATTCTTTGTTTTTTCCTCATTCCGGTTTATAAATTTTAAACCGTTTGGCATAGAAATCGTATTAAGAAATTATGACTTCCTTGCACAGGGCTAAAACCAGAACTTACTTGGTAACCCGACTAAGGTAACCCATATTCGGTTTCCTGCTCCCTAATCTCTTCTGACTTGTTTATAGTCGAGTTGCGTGCCGGCTGCTCATTACCAGCGGCAGCTACTTCCCGTTTTGGACTCCGTCCAAGGACTGTGCGGGGTTCATCCTTGTAACAATTCTGCCAGCCAACTCGCTACCTTGCCGACCGACGTCATCAATATACATATGCGAATCCATTTGAACCTCGCCTCAGCTACACATAAAAAATTCATATGAAATGCTGAAGAGTGCCCTTTTTTCAAATTTTTGATCATTTATAAGAGTCTCTTAAATTCCGGTTGATTCTTTTTTTAAATGGCTGCACAGCTTTGCTAATTTAGTTTGAAATATTTGTTTACTTGATGGAATAGTATCTGCTTCAAACTAACTATTTCTCTCCGTGTTCCTCCCACAACATTCGCTCACCACTGACGTTCACTGGTATTCTGTCTTCCGTAGGCGCTCGAACGAAACATGTCGCTTTCTGGACAATACCTGGAGGAGCTCTCGAGGCGCTACAAGAAGCAAGTGGAGGAGCTGCAGCAGACGCTGACACAACAGACGCTCACGGTGCGCCAACTGGAGGATCAAAGCAGGCGGTACGTAGAGCAGGAGCAGCTGTACCAGCAGCACAGCGCGGAGTTGGCCGGCGAGGTGAGGGCATTGTCGTACCAGGTGCAGGCCTGCATCCTGGTCATCATCATTGTGGGCACCTGCATCGTCCTGATGCTCGTCCTGGGCACTGTATACTATCGCAAGCTGCGACGCCAGCAACAACAGCTACTGAAGAAGGACCAGGCGGACCATCCACCTGTGGCTGCAAAACCGAAACTGGATCGCCGTAAGTCCTATGAACAGATGCCAAATCAAAGCACACCCAAGCAACGGCGCCCAAGTGAGGAGGCCATGCTCATTCTGAAGGAGTGCGGGGACAGCAACATGCAGGAGCTGGATCCACCAAGCCGACAGCGCAAAATTTCCGTTTGCTATGGCAGCAACAATAACATAGCCGCCAATATGGCGATTGCCAACACAAATGGCGGTGCAAGTGTTCGAAATTCTCTGCACAGGCGAAAGGGAGCCAAGCACTCGTGGCACAACAGTCTGGATACCACGGAGACGATCTGCGGCGAGCAAACGGACAAGTTCTTCGATGTGGGTAAGTACTGGCTTGAAGAATCCTGAAACGAATTCAAATGTAATCGAGAAATCCCCTTTTCAGACACGCTTAAAAGCATAAAGCAAAGCTGCGGTAAGCCGGGCAAGAAGAAATCCCATCAGCAACTGAAACCATTGGGCCTTAAGCGCCAGGAATCCGCGCCAGCCACCTATACGCCGGATTTGCAAGCTGAAGAACCAGCCACGCAGAGCGACTTCGACGAGAGCCTGATGCTTGACGATGATGATCTAGCTAACTTTATACCCACCAGCGATTTGGCCTACAATGAGTTTATGCCAGAAGGACCCTCGGGCTACCAGATTGTGGACACAGTAGACGGAAAACCTGGCAAAGAGCCAGGCACCAAGAAATCGAGACGCCTGTCCTCGCCGGCATTCTTTAAGTCGCCCTTTAGCAAGAGCAAAAACAAGGGCTACAGCTTTAATGGCGTCAAAAACAGTCATTCGGTGCACGAGCCCACATCCTGGGAGTGGTACCGCCTCAAGCGAAGCGAAAAGCACCAGCAGCAACAGCAGGCGAAGCTGGCCAGCAAGAGTCTGCCCAGCGCTAGCCTGGACAGCTCGTCGCTGTCGGAGGTAAACTTTCCACTTAACTCCAGCACCGCACAGAATTCGTTTCGCATACTGGGCGAGGCCATTCTGTCCTCCGGGGAGGGACGCATCACCCCGAATGGGAATGGCAACGCAATGTCTGGTGGTCTGGCAAGCAGCAGTAGTGGAAGTGGCAGTGGTGGCAGCACCACCTCATCCACCACCAAGAAGAAGCAGCGCGCCCTTAACAACCTCTTTCGCAAGGCCTTCGATTTTTAACTAGAACCCAGTGTTTCGACTTGATAGCGTTTTTAGATTTGCGCATTTGTACATTTTTGATTTTGTATTCGGATTGAACCTTTTGGGCTTATATTTTGATAAATTTTAGTAAATAAAAAATAGTAATTTTTTGCAGATTATAGAAAGGTCTGTGAAGTGAAGTGAAGAAAAGTGAGTTCCTTTTGTGTTGCAGTGAAATGCAAATGACTGTTAAGCGAAAAACAACAAATTTAAGTAATGTACTTATATATTTTGTAGAATGCTTGCATGCGTAAAGTAAACGATATACCAGCCTAGGTTAATTATGTACGTATATTCCAAGCCTCGTCATTCTTGCTACATTCACCCAATCCCACAGTTATATACTTTAAGTGATGAACGAAACATTTGCAAGTTGTTGCCACACATTTAGTTTGTTATTCTTAGCAATTTCTACATACAATTAGTTAATAGTTTAGTCTTTATTTATAACTAAATACAATTAACATTTATTTAAAAACGTAAATTGTCCTTGCTAATTGTTCTATGTTAAAGATTATATTTTTAACTCGCTGAGGAACTCTGCCACCTCAAGGGCGTCTTCACTAGCCAGCTTTGTCTCCTTGACGGCACTGTTTAAACCTCGACCAGCGGTACCCATGTTCTTCTTCCACTGCTCGACAGTTTTGTACTTTTCATCGTTGGCACAATATATTATCTCGTTGATGTCTTCCTCTAGTTTGTAGCTACACACAGCGGGAAAGACTTGGTGCAGATTGTGGAGGGCTTCTGCACGAAGGCTCTCATCGCGACACACGAGATTTAGCATAAAGAGACCTTTCGGACCGATAATCTCCTTTATGTGCTGCAGGATCTTCGTGGCTAGGAAGCTTTGGGGCGGACAACTCATTCCGAGACTGAGATCCTTGCTGTCAACATCGAACAACACGGCATCGAAGTGGATATCTAAACGAAAATTCATTAGAATAATAACAATTTTTGTATAATACGAGATTGTATCGTGGGTTCTCACCTTCATTACGACATCGCTCAACGAAATCCAAGCCATCGTCGATAACCACATGAAAGCGTTTGTCCTGCTTGAGCTCAAAGTACTGCTCAGCCACCTCCAACATTATAGGATCGATTTCCACGGCCGTAATTCTAGCTTGCCTGAAAGGAAAATTGCATTTCAAAAGGAGTATAGTGGTTAAACTAAATAAGACCTACGGCAATGCGGCGTGAAGAAAGCTGCACAGACCGCCGCCTCCCAAGCCGACGACGAGAACATCCTTTTCCACATCCCTTTTGGGGTTCTGCACCGTTGTGGCCAGTTGGACACCCACGGACATGTACAAGTGATGCTGGCAGGCTAGGTAGCCGAAGTCAATCTTCTTTCGATCCTTTTTGCCTTTGATTTTGACTGCAACACAATATGTGCATTAACAAAATTGCAATTTGATAGTAAGCTATATTTACCTGTTTTAACTAAGGCTTCCGACTGCACAACAAACTGATTGCTGAGAAAAATAAGGCGTCGCAGGGTCTTGCCATTGGCCTCCACTTCCTCAATGCGGAAATCTCCAGATATCTTAGAGAACCCACAAATGAGAGTCTCCCTTTTGCCCACATCGGATCCAAGACTTAGATACGGTATCTGCTCAGTGAGTCCAGCTGGCGATAGATTCTTTATGCTGTCGGCCAACTCTTGCTTCACTTCGTCCAAGGTACTGTAAACCTGATCCCGATGAAGGGTAACCACAGCCAGTCGCTGGAAGTTGGCGGAGTCCTGGAGTTTTTTCCGCCCAGCAGGCGTGGAAAAAAGCCACTCTACCTCTCTTCCCTGAGGAACAATAAACGCCGCGTATTTGCCCAGGCCGCGAGCTGGCGGCTTATCCAGTATGTGGATAGTATAGCGAGGGGTTTGCTCTGATGGTCGATGCAGATCCATGATCACCTCATTGTGACCAGCTATGTTGGATCTGGCTAGACCGTTGCAAACCAAAGCGGCCTTTTGGACTGATGAAACTGCGTTATTCAATTCGGAGACCGTGGAGAATCTTTGCATCTTGTCGTTGCCGAAACCGAATTCGAGTACCTACAAGTAAATCAAATAGTAATATGAATGCAAAAAGTTAATTGGCTAGGGGTCTACTCACTGGCATTGGAAGGCTCTTAAATTTAGTAGCGACGACTACGAAAACAGGCAGCGTCAAGGCATCATCGGCATTCTTCTCTTTGTTGGCCTGTTCCACCCCCAAGCAGTGAACAATCCTCAGCATGCAATTCTGCTTGGGCAGGAAGTCCAGTAGGAAATTGAGGATGTGCTCTTGCAGCAGTGAGATACCCACATAGCGACCACCGTTTCTGATGTACAAATAGAGAAATTTAATACCTTCGATCTGAGGCTGTGCACATTACCCACCTCATGGTTCTAAGAATTTCCTTGAAATAGTTTTCCACCACCGCTTTCGTTTCAGGTTCGTCGTCGGCAAATAGAGCATCCAGCGTTCCCTTGTCCAACGACACTGAAAAGCTTTCATCCGGAAACGTCATTGCTGTCGCGTCCATTTGCAGGAACTTCATATCTGGACGGGATTTGGCATTCAGTTCCACCATTTTCTTCACAGCGATGGGAGATATATCTATGTTTGTGATATCCCTGAGGGGAAAATGTAAAATATGAGTACCAAGCGAAAGTTATTTATAGGGCCAAGTTCTAGATCTGATACGTATTGGAAAGGAAAGTTATATGTAAGGAGGCACATGCTACTTACATATAAAGCTTATTACAGAAGATTCCTTACCGAAATCCCGTGTCGTACATATCCATGCTCAATTTGGAGTTACCGCAGCCCAGCATCAGAATCCTATCCGCCGGCTTGATGTATTTGTGGATCTGATCGCACAACTCCAAGTATTCGCCGTACCTTCGCAGTTAAAGGAACTTTTAGTTGGCGAAGAAAACACATGTTGCTCGAGTGCTTCCCTTCCCCAAGAAGTCATCTCGAGCTTAGCGGGTGCCATATACGTACCATTCGAAGGCCTTCTCGCCGCGCTTCTTGAAGAACTCGTTCCAGTAATCGGTCTGTGCGAACTCCTCGCGGGTTTTGGGCAGTAAATTCATGGTTTCAACAACTACAAAAAGGATGCAAAATATAAACAATAATGCGGCAAAATGTGATTGTTCGGGGCATTGCCATTCGACTGGATGGGCGCACAGCAGTGTGGCCGGAGCCAAAAAGTATCGGTAAATTAGCAAAGGCTAATTTGCAAAATATTCAAGAGCTTACTTCGCTAAATCTACACAAAGTAATACAATTTAAGTTTTGTTAAGTAGCATTATAAGAAAAATAGGTTTTGCATTTTTTAATTGGTACTAATATTTTATCTGATTGTCAACACCATCGATTCGATTAGTGTGACCTTTCTGCCGTCAATCTGTGCGATGTGCCATTCACAGCGACTAGTCGACAGGCACTGATTGGACAATTTCTTTGCCAAAGCAAACGGCTAAACGTTTATCTTCGCTTAAAAAGCAATTTAGACATTTATTTGCTGGAATTTTCGCCTTCCTCCGAGTGCCCAGCATCGGTACCCATGTGAAGAAGTCCAGCGGATTCGTAAACAGCCGAGAAACCAGGCGAAAAGCGTGGTGAAAGCAGGCGCTACTGCCCACGAAAAGGGGGAGGAGGTGGCTCCTCTGAAGAAATCGAATCCAATCGAGAGCTTATCCACTTGACTGCGGTATGGAACGCCTGTGAAGCACTTGGCAAATGCAAAGGAAACTGGCGCTCGCATCCTCCGGACTGGGACAGGGATTGGATTTGAGAGCCGCGGCGCGGTGTAAATGCGTGCGGCCGTTGGCCTGATGCTGTCGCACGGTGCTGGTGGCATGGAGCCAGCGTTGTCACGCCCGGACTACGAGCAGAGCGCCCTGCACCACAGCTGCCTGCTGGTGCTGCTCCGCGGCGTGGGTCCATCGCGCGCTCGCGTCCTTCAGCGGGCGTTCGAGAAAGTGCGACGTGTCAATCACATCCGGGTCAATGGTGTGTGGTGCTCATCCTGCTTTCTTGCTATCTTTTTGATTACAAATCATTCCATCTGCCTTACAGACTCCTCTGGCCATCCCCGCTCCATTTGGATCCGCTTCGTTCACGATCATCCTGTTGAGCACAACGATTGGGGAGACTTTCAGACCCATCGCCGACTGCTGGGACTTGTCACCATTGGCAAATTCGATAGCCAAATCGAGCTAAATGAGCTGTGCCGTCAGCACGAGTCCTTGAAAGTTCGCTACGGGTCTACTCTGTACGAGTCCCGTGCCATTTTCTTTGGACCCGATGAGCCGCCACTGGAAATTATTGGGGAGGTGCTGGGACCACCAGCAGCTGGTGGACGACGCCTCCAAGATGAATTCACAACGCCATCGAATTTCAAAGCGCAGGCCTTCTTCTATCGCGAACAGGATTCGTGTGCTGATCTCGAAGCTCGAATTGGAGACTTTGCCAGCGCGTTGTTTTGGGTCCTGGAATCGCGACGATTAGAGCGATCTCGCGAGAAGGCAGACAAGGTGAGCCTGTTGCTGGCTCCCTTTGAAAAGCGAGACTTTGTGGGCCTAGACATGGAGTCGAGAAACAATAGGAAAAGGTGCGTGGGTCGTGTGATGAAGAACCTGGCTGATCTTTCGCTGCAAGCCGGCCTGGTTGACGACGCCTTGAGTTTGTACCACAATGCCAATGAGACCTTGAGGTCGGTGGGTGATTCCCTGTGGGTTGGCGCAACCGAAGAGGGTTTGTGTGCCGCTTCCGCAATGCTGTTGTATCCCCAAATGCGAGAAACCGAGACACTGCACAGAAACTCGTCGCTTCAGGAGGCGGGTAAGTAGCTAAAACCTAATTGAATAGGCCTTCCTAATTCCTCATCCTTTCTAGGCACCTCTCCCCTAAAAAACACCCCTGAAAAGTGGCGTGCTAGCGACGCCACCAAGAAGATTAGCGCCAGTGACGCCACCGCGAACAATGTGGATTCCAGCCAGCCACAGCAGCGCGTAACCTCGAACTCATCTTCCTGCTCGTCCGTGTCTTCCCTGGTGACAACGGCCACCAATTCCTCCGCCTCGGACACGCCCACTACATCGTCTTCCTCCACTTCGACTATATCGGCAGCACCGATACCAGGACACCAGAGAAACGGCGATCTGCCGGGCAACATCCTCAAGGCGGAGGAGATCACCAACTACTATCGCAAGGCCATCATTAACTACAGCAAGTATAGGCATGCAGCCACTATAGAGACGGAGGCGGCACTAAAGGCCTCGCGGATTTGCATCGAGCAGAATCGTCCCCTGGACGTGGCCATGTTTCTGCAGAATATACTCTACATAAACCTGAGCATGAGCGAAGCCGAGCGGGTAAAGAGATTCGAGGTCATTACGGATCTGTATCAGCAGATCGGATACCAAAGGAAGGCGGCATTTTTCCAAAGACTTGCTGCACTCAAGCACGTTCAGCAGGGCAGCCAAGCGCCGGACTGGAACCAAAGTTACCGCCTCATGTTGGGCAGTTTTACGGGATACCGGCTTTGCCTCGACCCCTTGGAAGTAATAGAAAATGCCGCCGGCTGGCCGGCGTTGCAAATCGATCTGGTCCAGACCCTTATAACTGCCGCCAGGCGTTTGGGACACTCCGCTTTGGCCACGCGGCACATGACCTTTTTGCTGCAGACTCAGTGGGACAACATGTCGCCAACGGAGCAAAGCGAGATGGCTGTGCAACTGCAGGTAGGTTATCAAAATAAGATGCTAATTCATTCACACTAATATCGGTACATTTTCTAAAGAATTTAAGCGCTCAGTGCGAGGGCTCTCCTGTGCCCTTGGTGCTGGAAAATGGCACTGTGATACCACCCGCCAATCTCACGGATCTGCCCTACTGCCTCGATCTTCAGGTTAAAGATTTGCCCGCTCACTTGCGACCGCAAAGAATAAAGGTGGCCAAAGCGGACAGTGGGCCTTTCTTATTCACGCCCATACACTTCAATTCTGTCGACAGAAGGGACAAGAAAAAGGACAAAAATAAAATAGGTAAGACCTGGCTAAGATCTCTGCATGATAATATACACATACATAACTAATTTTCATATTAGCTTTCCAGTGGGTGCAAAATGATCTAAGTGAAGTGACTGTGCGCCTGCGGAATCCCCTGCCCTTCGAGCTGCCCGTCACGGACATGAGATTGCTGACAAACGGCGTGGTGTTTGAGTCTTTGCCCCAGTCTCTTGTACTCCAGCCACATGTGCCCACGTATGTGGCACTACATGGAACGCCAATTGAGACGGGGCAACTCGATCTGCAGGGCTACAGCACGCACACGCTGGGTGTGAAGTCCAACTGTCGGCTGAAGCACATGCGTGGACGCAGCTTTCCGCCCAACTACGTGGTTGATGTTATCCCCGCCCTTCCTAGGATATCTGTGAAAACTTCGCTACCACAGACAGCGACGTTTAGCAACATGAACAGTGCGGATATCGTGGTGACCTCTGCCAGCTTGACGCTGTACAACGGAGAATCTTCCAGCTGCACGATAACTATTACCAATGAGAGTGCCACGCTGCCACTGGAGCACCTAGAGTTCAGCATCAACTCAAATGTGGAGCAGGAGCTGCAGCAGAAGATCTTCCGAATAGATGAAGAAGCCATCAAGGTAAGATTTATAATCTTATGTTGAGTAAATGAATAATCCTTCCTTTGCAGGCCCAGTTGCCAGTGCCTCCCCAGGGCACCATTGAAATTATAGTGGATGTTTATGCAGAAGCGGACTTCGTTTGCCCTCAACCACCGGCTTCATTACATTCTGCCGCTGCTCCTGGGGACTACGGTGCAGCGTCACTAACGCACTACTCGAGCGTGTCCACCTCTGGGCACGCCAGCTTACCCTCGAGAGTCGGTTCACCGCATCATCGTCGAAATGAGCCACAGAATTCCAGTTTCCGGTCGACCATTTCTGGCGGTCCACCATCGCTGGCTGCCTTAACCCTGCAGCCTGGCGGCGGTGGAGGAGTAGGACCTCCCAGCCTTGGGTCACAATATAACCAGCACATAGAGGCGCAAGTCAGATTCAAGTACTCCGGCGGAGATGCTTTGACGGCGGGCTACTGCCGCCAATGTGCGGTGTCCTTTAATCTAGAATTGTTGCCTAGCGCACAGATTACAAGCTGGGATGTGCTTCCCGCAGAGGTGTAAGTGCAATCTCCTCGTTTTTCAAAGCAACTCCTTCTACCATTGTCTATACCATTTACAGAGCCTCCCAATTTTACCTGGTACTTGACATCTCCAACCTAACCGCTCAAGAGATGTCGCTCAACTATACGGACACCAAGAATATACTCATCGAGGCCAAAGAGAGCTGCCGAGTGCCCATACCTGTGGATCGGTGCTCCTTGGAGAAAGTGGTGGCTGCTCGGGCAGCCGAGGTAGCTGAGAATCTGGAGAGGGGTATGATGAGTCCCACTTAATATGAGCTCATTAACTATTTGTGCTTATCTTTTAACTAGAACTCTGCTTTCGGACGCAGCTGCTGTCGTTTAACGATGCTCTGAGTAAGCTCTGCTCAATTCACATAGCAGAAAGGGTGAAAATCAAGTGGCTGTTAACGGGGACGGACATTCAGGGAATCGCCTCACTGCGAGGAATAGTTCTCTCCCAGTCTATGGTGGATTTGACAGCTGTGTCGCCCTTGGAGTGGGGTAAGTTGTTTGGAATCTTCCTTACCGACTTTGTAATGACAATTGTATTACACTTTCAGCTATAAGCTTCCAAGACACGCTCGTGCAGCCGCACAATGAGATTGTGTGTACGGTGGGCCAGCGGTCGCTGCTAAGCATCCAGCTGGCCAATCAATCCCTGCAACCACTTAGAAATCTGGTCCTGAGCATAAAGTTCTATCAGGATTACCTGAACGGAATGGAAAATTACAATTTAGAGACACGCGTGGCCATTTCAGGACCAAATAGGTGAGAGCTGAAGAAAAATATTGAAACGAAGCAGTTAAATATTTAGACCATATCAACCCTCTTAGAATCGCAATACCACTACTGGAGAAGCAGGAGCAGAAACAGCACACTTGCTCTGTGATATTCTTTACCCCCGGACGTTTCAAGGCCAGCATCGAATGCACCAGCAATCCGCAGAAGCAGGCGGAGCAGCCGGCAGCATTGCTAACCCGCTCCTGTCCGGCGGAAGCGGAGAGTGCCGGCCAATCGGTCATGTTCTCCTCCAGCTACGATGAGCAGCAGGCGCATGTGTGGAAGTTCATTCCGCCCATCGAGGTGACCGTCGTGGAGCAGTGAAATGTTACCTGTCGCTAGTTTAATTTCGTTACAATGTTTGTGTATGTATTGTGTATACACCCCATACTAATCCCCTACTCTCGTTAAAGTATTTGATTCCCACGCGCCCTGTTATATCCGTAAACACGAAAAGCAATTGTTTGTAAAGAATTCTTACCTACATATTTACAACATGTAACGCATAACACTGTATATAATTAAGCTGAAACACAAAGTAATACTGTGCCCTAAGCTTGATAGAGAAAATGGCCATAACATAAATCGTATAACCTATAGTTCATGCCTGTAAAGCATATACATATTTAAGCCAGCGATGAGCTATTTAAATAGATAGCAAATGTTCCGCGCACTAGAAGCCACGCCAAGCATTATACATTTTGATAACAAGCTCGTGTTTACAAAATATTTTTATACAATTACCGGGGCAATACATATGTATCATAATGAACTACATATTAAGATTGTTGCTAAAGAAATTATGCCAATGAAATGTGTGAATAACTGTAGTGTAAAAGCAATAAACTCTATTTGACGAAACATTTGGTCTCTTTGGTCTCTCCTCCTCAGCCGAGTCTTCGTATCTCGTCCATGGTGAATCCGTTGCGATTGAGCATTATGCAGAAGAGCACGTACACATAGTAGCTTCCCGGAATGAAGGTCAATGCCCCGATGATACCCAACGCCCACACCCGATCCGATCGCTCCCGGCTCGTGTCCGTCACCCAGTTTAAGGTGGCGAAGGCGATGCAAACCTGAAGACAATGACATCAGATAAGAAGTCCGAAGGGACAGTGCATGCATGTGTGGGCACCAGCAATTATTACTCACAATGCCACCGATAAACAGCAGTAGAATGATAATGATGGTCTTCCAGGGCACTGGACCTGGCATCGCCGGTTCCGTCCACTGTTCATTAACGAATCCATCGGTCTCGCATTGGGACTCCACCACCTTGATGTATTCTCCGGAGCCTGCTGGCGCGGAACTCCTGCCCCCTCCATTTAGGCGATGCCGCGACTCCGATTCGGTGGGCTCCATATCTGGTCTTTACCTACTGGCAGTCGATCTTGACCAGATGCCAATTTCAGACTACACAAACATTTTGCGGCGCGTCAATGTTATCAGGAAAACAGCTGACGAGACTGCCAACCTGGAAAAATCAGCAAGCACAGTAGATACCAAATAAAACAAAAAACATATTGCATAAAGAAATCTAAAGTATTTGCTTTTTAATTTGGACAATTTTCTTGCATGCCTAAACTATACTCGAATGAATTCGAATTTTAAATTTTTCATCGCACCGGCAATTTGGAAAACACAGAGAATGTATACAATAATTTAGCCATCCTTGATGGTTGTTTCTGAGCACGGATCTGCCACACGTTCGTTTTCTGTATCCAAATCAAATCCGTCGTGGTCCAGCTGGCTGGGAACGAATCCGGAGATCCAGGTCCACCTCATTCGCCTGCCCAAGAAGGTCTTGAAGTTCCGGCGCAGTTTTCGGTCAAAAGGAAAGTTGTGATGTTCAAAATCATAGCAAAAACAGCCACGAGACCACTGATCATAAACCACATAAGTAGCTACGCATACCCCAATCCACAGCAGGACGAATACCACAAAGAACACCAGCTCGTATATATCGGGCAACTTAAAGTAGATTATCCTCATAATAAGCGAGTTAGAATAGGCAGAGTTCGGTGCGGGATGAGGCAGCATAAAGAGCTGGTATCTGCCCCCATGCAGCACATAAATAAATATCGAGGATGACGTTAGTGAAATCATGCAGCTTAGAAAAAAGTAGATAAGAAAATAGAAAAAGTATCTATAGTTCTCATGACCAATGCAGCAGCCCGTAAAGAAGCAGTGATGATCTCGCATCAGGACACAGACACCACACTTCCTGCAGTGACGTGACCGGGGTGGAGCAAGAATCCCGCACTTGTCGCACTCGTGCCAGTCCTCACTGTGCTGTCCGCGCTCCATCTGAGTCTTCATTAGCTTGGGATCGATGCTGGGGTCCACCAGGATGCACATGACATAGTTGGACATCACATTCGAAAAGAGAAACAGTCCCAGCAGCAGCTGAAATACGTAGGCAGGTGACCAGCAATCCGACAACTCCGGCAGCATAATCTCCATTAGAACATAGTATATGGCGGGCAAGCCACATAATATGAACAAAAATAGGAATTGCTCCAACTTCTCTTTTGGCCAGATGTTCTTCAGCGACCGAAACCTCATTATAACAAAAATGATTTGATCAAGTTGTAAAAACTTTACTGCAAACTGGTTTGGAAAAAGTATTGGTGTGACTTTGAATTTGTTACTCCAGCCTACACGATGTATCAATGTTTTTTCGGTTTTATTTTTCCATTCCTTTTTTTTTTTTTTGGAAAAATCATTTATTATCCATTAACCTTGAAGTCACTATGAATCGTTCAGTTCCTTCTGAGCTTAACCTAATGCTTAATGTGGAAGTTTATTTGGTGTCCCAGTGGTACAACATTTAGCCCAGATGCATGTCGTGCCGCTCGCGATTGTATTACTCTAAGCCTATTGGGCTGAGTCTTGGAAGCAGTTCCCCAATCTTGGATGGCGTAGGTCAGTGTTAGACCTAATATTGCGTTTATTAAGAGAGCCTTGGTAATTCAAACACTTCCTCAAAAATATTTAAAAATTCAAATTGTCGCAAAACACAAATTGCATTCTATGTTCGTAAACCTAATTTTATTATTATTCTTTTTCCGTACGTCCGTTCACTTTGTTGGCATCATGAAAGGGTGCCCTGTAAAATAAATAAAAATATTGCATAAGTATGTAATCATTATTCAAGGGATGCACTAAATATATATTTTACAGACATCTAAAGATTTCCACAAAAAAATGTTTACACATAGTATATACAGTGACCCCATCGCATATTGGTTAGACAAATGTCACTTAACACTGAAAAATGTGCAAATTACTTTTATTTGTGGATCATTTTCATAGATTTAGAAAATACAAACAAAGTTCAAGTTGTTTTAAGGAATACCCTTAGATTCGTTTCCGTATTTGTTGTTTAGAGATTATTCGGAAAGCCAAAATTGATCGAGATTACCAGTTTCCTAGACAATAGCTTCATATTTGGCCTCAAATTCTCCCATATACATACATATTAAAATTATTAAACTTACAAGTGTACAAATCCTCCTTTCGTGGGTTTCCTTTTCAGTCAGCGACATCAGGTTTTTCGCATTATCTAAAAAGAGGTTCTTTAGTGTTGTTTAACATAAAAGTACGTAGGCTAGCAACATTTTTCAATAATCAGATCTACTATCGAGATAAATCAGTCACAGACATCAGAAGTCCCTATCTAACGATTTCATCACAAAATACACCATTAATCTTTGGCAATCATTACACTTATACTTACAAGTGTGGAAATCCTTCTTTTGTCGGTTTTCAGTCAGAGACATCAGGTTATTCTGCATTATCTAAAAAGAAAGAGTTTCTTTATTGTTGTTGAACATAAAAGCACGTAAGCTAGCAACATTTTTAAAATCAGATCTACTATCGAGATAAATCAGTCACAGACATCAGAAGTCCCTATCTATCAATTTCATCACAAAATACAGCATAAATCTTTAGCAATCATTATACTTATACTTACAAGTGTGGAAATCCAAATCCTTCTTTATTCGATTTTCACTCAGAGACATCAGGTTTTTCTGCATTATCTAAAAAGAAAGAGTTACTTTAGTGTTGTTGAACATAAAAGCACGTAAGCTAGCAACATTTTTAAAATCAGATCTACTATCGAGATAAATCAGTCACAGACATCAGAAGTCCCTATCTAACGATTTCATCACAAAATACATCATGAATCTTAGCAACCATTACACTTATACTTACAAGTGTGGAAATCCTTCTTTTGTCGGTTTTCAGTCAGAGACATCAGGTTATTCTGCATTATCTAAAAAGAAAGAGTTTCTTTATTGTTGTTGAACATAAAAGCACGTAAGCTAGCAACATTTTTAAAATCAGATCTACTATCGAGATAAATCAGTCACAGACATCAGAAGTCCCTATCTATCAATTTCATCACAAAATACAGCATAAATCTTTAGCAATCATTATACTTATACTTACAAGTGTGGAAATCCAAATCCTTCTTTATTCGATTTTCACTCAGAGACATCAGGTTTTTCTGCATTATCTAAAAAGAAAGAGTTACTTTAGTGTTGTTGAACATAAAAGCACGTAAGCTAGCAACATTTTTAAAATCAGATCTACTATCGAGATAAATCAGTCACAGACATCAGAAGTCCCTATCTAACGATTTCATCACAAAATACATCATGAATCTTAGCAACCATTACACTTATACTTACAAGTGTGGAAATCCTTCTTTTGTCGGTTTTCAGTCAGAGACATCAGGTTATTCTGCATTATCTAAAAAGAAAGAGTTTCTTTATTGTTGTTGAACATAAAAGCACGTAAGCTAGCAACATTTTTAAAATCAGATCTACTATCGAGATAAATCAGTCACAGACATCAGAAGTCCCTATCTATCAATTTCATCACAAAATACAGCATAAATCTTTAGCAATCATTATACTTATACTTACAAGTGTGGAAATCCAAATCCTTCTTTATTCGGTTTTCACTCAGAGACATCAGGTTTTTCTGCATTATCTAAAAAGAAAGAGTTTCTTTATTGTTGTTGAACATAAAAGCACGTAAGCTAGCAACATTTTTAAAATCAGATCTACTATCGAGATAAATCAGTCACAGACATCAGAAGTCCCTATCTAACGATTTCATCACAAAATACAGCATAAATCTTTAGCAATAATTATACTTATACTTACAAGTGTGGAAATCCAAATCCTTCTTTATTCGGTTTTCACTCAGAGACATCAGGTTTTTCAGCATTATCTAAAAATAAAGAGTTATAGTAGTGTTGTTGAACATAAAAGCACGTAAGCTAGCAACATTTTTAAAATCAGATCTACTATCGAGATAAATCAGTCACAGACATCAGAAGTCCCTATCTAACGATTTCATCATGGTTGTGGAGATCTTCTTTCTGAATTATTCTTACCGCGTAAACTTCCCATGCTGGTTGGTCCCCAGAAGTCTCAAAGTGAGACTCTTTGGGTCACAGCTGCCGGGCTGTCAAAGGGAATTGCTCGTTTCTCGTAATCCGCACATCTTTCAGTTACTATATAACTTTCACCTATTAGACATATTTTTATTTATGGTTTTTTGCGAAATTTTGTAGCGTTTTCTATCAGCCATCGTCCCTAATTTAGTTTATATTTCTTTAACTGGGCAACACGTGGTTTTGTGGCTCTCGGCTGGCATCAAACTGTGACTGCTTCACCACCGTGACAAGAAAGAAGTGACGAGCAAAAAAATACTGGAATGGAAATATTCTGTATTTTTTTGTGACTTTTGAGTGGCGCCCCGTTTTTAAGATTTATTTGAACCATGCGACGTTTTTTTTTTTTTAGGTTTTTATTATATAAATAGATATTGCGATTCGGACTCTGCTACGGACACATAACTTGCTTAAAACATTTACAACTTTCGGATCTTAATTGGCCAACAAATGAAATTGCTTATTACTTATGATTTACATGGCAGTCAGAGACCTTTCATGTGACTAATCTGAATCAACAAAACTAATCTCACTCGATACAAGGCTGTCATTACTCAAAAAAAGGGCATTTAATTTAATGGAGCTAACCTATGATAAAAATTAGTATCAAGCCTATTTCCTTTTACCAAATACGAATAATGTGAGCAAAAAGATGGTATAAATACACAAATTTATAAATCTTTGGCCCTCTAAAAATGAATGCTCTGTTTTGTTAAATATTATCGATGTTATCGAGCAGGAGTTAGCGAACAAGACGAGCATGTCATGTCTGATTCTGATTTATGAACTATAATCCTTTTTTTTGGTTGCGACAGTCTTGCATTAAGTGAGCTATCTGTATACTAATTGGTTTCCAGGCGACTCATGGGTCCTCTGTGGATGTGGTTGCCTCTTGCGGTTGCTGCTCTTGCTCCAGCTCCTGCTGCTGAGCCAATCGCAGACGCTTTTTGGCCTGGATGTCGGCCAAAGTTTGTTCGATGGAGCGCACATCTTTCTTGTTCTTGCTGGGCACGAATCCGTAACTTTGGTTGGTCTCCGTCTTACGGGCCGCCTGCAATGCGGCCGACTCTCCGATGAGGTGGGCATACTTGGCCTTGTAGTTGGTCGTGGGCTTAACTTCGCCGGAGTCCTGATCCGCGGCTGCGGACGTGGATGAGGCTGAACTTGCTGCTTCGGATGTGGAGGCTTCTTTGTCACTTTGCTCCTGCGCCAATCGTTCCCGTCGTCGCTCCGCGTACTCCTTGGCTATCTCCTCGTTCCAGCCGTCTCCGTTCCGACGGGCCGTGACCTCATCCTCGCCAGGAGCGTGCTCCTTTTTGTACACAACCGAATGTCGGTCCACATCCTCGCGGCCAAAGCTCATGGCAATGAAGCCGCCATTTTCGGCTACTTCGTGGATCACCGAGCGATGCACTTTATCCAGCGGCTGGAACTCGATGCATCGCCTGTCGTCCTTGGCGAAACGCCCCATCCGTTCGTCTACATACTTTCGGAATCGGAGGAGCTCCTCCTTCTGTTTGTTCTGCATCCGCTCCAACATTTCGCGCTGTTTCTTTATCAGCGTCTTCTGTTGCTCGTTGTTGGCAGGCGGCGCATCCATGGCGTTGAGTATTGAGTCGAGCAGATCCATTTTTCCGCCGTGTTTTCCTCGCTTGATGTTGAGCAATTGGCGGATGTGCGCCTGCGATGCCATCGAAAGATATACGAGGGAATCTCAGTTAATCGAGCTGTTCGCTCTTTGTGGCCGAATTGCTAGGGACTTACCACTCTCTGGCGTTTATTATTAGCCTGTTGAGATGTTTGATTGCGGTTGATCAGCTTGTTTTAGGTGGTTTAATGTAATTATAATTATATTGACTACCGGTGCTTGTGCACCAAATAAATTCTGCAAAAAATACTGAATGTGAGGATGGCCAACTTGGTCGCTATTGCCGCACTTCGGTATTTTCGAATTGTAAAACAGCTGTTTACACTCGTCGGACGACTTAAAACCTAAATTCTTGAAAGATTTACAAAAATATTTTAACAATATTTTGATAAAACCATGTATTAAGAGGGAAGACATATTGTTTATTTTTTTATAATTTTATTAAAGCATTTAGAGCATGAACTTTTGAAATGTACAACGTTTTTATATCATACAATATTATTGTGAACATATTTAAATTTCATAATAAGCAATGAAATTTGTCTTCATTTTATTTGCACTTGCTTCATCTATGTATGTGAACAAAATTAACCGCCCACCAGAACACTATACAATTTCCTCGCAGCGCAGTGTAAGAAGGTTCAGAAAACGTGTTGGCAGGTTCGTTAGAACGCTCTTGGTTTTGAATTATATTTTGTGCGATAAATCCGCATAGATACCGTTTGAAATCGGGGACACGTGCCAAAATGGATGCACAAAGGTCCACGCTGGTCCACTGGTTCCGTAAAGGCCTCCGGGTGCACGACAACCCCGCATTATCGCACATTTTTACCGCCGCTAACGCTGCTCCAGGAAAATACTTTGTCCGTCCGATTTTCATCCTGGATCCAGGAATCCTCGATTGGATGCAAGTGGGCGCCAATCGATGGCGATTCCTGCAGCAAACGCTGGAGGACTTGGATAACCAGCTTCGGAAACTTGATTCCCGTCTGTTTGTGGTGCGTGGGAAGCCCGCAGAGGTTTTCCCCCGTATTTTTAAGAGTTGGCGCGTGGAAATGCTGACTTTTGAGACAGATATCGAGCCGTACTCCCTGACCCGGGATGCTGCCGTCCAGAAGTTGGCCAAGGCAGAGGGTGTAAAAGTGGAGACTCACTGCTCCCACACGATTTATAATCCGGAATTGGTAATAGCGAAGAATCTTGGTAAGGCTCCAATTACCTATCAAAAGTTCCTGGGCATTGTGGACCAACTGAAGGTACCCAAGGTTCTAGGGGTTCCTGAAAAGCTTAAAAAGATGCATACACCACCAAAAGATGAAGTGGAACAGAAGGATTCGGCGGCCTATGATTGTCCTACGATGGAGCAATTAGTGAAGCGACCGGAGGAACTAGGACCTAATAAGTTTCCGGGAGGTAAAAATACAGTTAAAGTCTTGATCACTACTATAACAATGTGACATTCTTTTTTATCAAACAGGTGAAACGGAGGCACTGCGCCGCATGGAGGAATCCCTAAAGGATGAAATTTGGGTTGCCCGCTTTGAGAAGCCCAACACGGCGCCCAACTCGCTGGAGCCTAGCACAACCGTACTGAGTCCTTACCTCAAATTTGGATGTCTTAGTGCCCGACTGTTCAACCAAAAGCTCAAGGAAATTATCAAGCGCCAGCCGAAGCACTCGCAGCCGCCCGTTTCACTCATTGGACAACTCATGTGGAGGGAATTTTACTACACGGTGGCGGCTGCGGAACCCAACTTTGATCGAATGTTGGGCAATGTATACTGCATGCAGATTCCGTGGCAGGAGCATCCTGATCACTTGGAGGCCTGGACTCACGGACGCACCGGATATCCTTTCATCGACGCCATCATGCGTCAACTGCGGCAGGAGGGTTGGATCCATCATCTGGCCCGGCATGCGGTGGCATGTTTCCTAACGCGCGGAGACCTCTGGATCAGCTGGGAGGAGGGACAGCGGGTGTTCGAGCAGCTGCTGCTGGATCAGGACTGGGCACTAAACGCTGGCAACTGGATGTGGCTATCTGCGTCCGCCTTCTTTCACCAGTACTTTCGCGTCTACAGTCCGGTGGCGTTTGGCAAGAAAACGGACCCCCAAGGGCACTATATCAGGAAGTATGTGCCGGAACTCTCAAAATATCCAGCTGGCTGTATTTATGAGCCCTGGAAGGCGTCGCTGGCGGATCAGCGGGCATACGGCTGCGTCCTCGGCACGGATTATCCCCACCGGATTGTTAAACACGAAGTGGTGCACAAGGAGAACATTAAGAGAATGGGCGCCGCCTACAAAGTAAATCGGGAGGTGCGCACGGGCAAGGAGGAGGAGTCGTCTTTCGAGGAGAAATCAGAATCCTCCACTTCAGGCAAGCGGAAGGTGCGAAGGGCAGCCGGAAGTGCCCCTAAGCGAAAACGTTAAAACCTATAATATGTTCGCTACCTTATGTAAGAGGTAGTTAGATCTGCGGAGTGAGTTCATATGAATTTAAGATGGAACAATTGTTTGATGTACTATTTTAGGTATAAGTCTATTAACTTCTTGATTGTTACCTTAACAAATTTTAGGTATATATCGAGTATATAGTATTTGTTATGCATTGGAATACTCAAGTTGTCAATAGGTATAGGAGAGTGACTAAAGAATATGTTTAGGCGCTTGTGTACTTGACATAAAATGCACCAATAAAGGTATTAATACGAGGATGGGGATTTCATTTATATTTCAATGAAATTATTAGGAACCACTGTAGCCTGGACTTTAACTTCCTTCACAATCGAGATTTGTCAGTTGTCGGGCTCAGCTGGGAGTTTTAGTCTTATCTCAAATTTCGGCAACATAAGACCTTCCAATTTTTGTTCGTAAATAAGTACATTTTTTAAATTTAACTTCGGTTTCTGGTCTGATAGGTAGTTAGTTTCCGGACTCGATATACCTACAAAAACCATGTTTCGCAATCTGTCGATGCTGAGGAATCAGTTGGCGCTGCACCGAGTCCTTGTGGCCCGCTCGACCTTGCACTCAAAAATGTCCACTGGTCTTACTTGCCTCACCATTGACCGTCCGCGGAACATCGATGGCGTGACCGTGATAGATATAAATATTAATGAGATGGCCAAGAATGACGTGGAGTTTAATCGCAATTTCGTCAATTCGCTGACATTGATGGACCGTTCCCCGTTCAACGCAGTGGATGCGGCGGATGCAGTTGAGTCGCCACCAGCAGAGAATTCGATTCCCGGAGATACCGTCGAGATCCTGCCTACTGGCGCACCCAGTTCCGTTATAGGCGTCGACGGAAGCCCCATTGTCCCCATCGAGATAGATGGCTGGAACCAGGACGAGGAGGATCCCACCGTGCAAAAGAACGTCCAGGACGTGGACATTGGCAACGATGACGAGTACAAGGCCGAGATGGAGCTGCGCGTGCCAGAGGTCAGGGAAGGTCGAACCGAGTACAAGGGCATCAAGGTGACGCTGCCGGAATCGGCCAACCAGGATGTGGGCACTTATCGCTTCCGCCGCGATCCAAAGGATCTGAAGGAGGTCGGCGACGACACGCGTCTCGTTCGATACGACAAGTAGAAGAACTGGTTCCTCAAATAGTAAGGATCTTTTGGCCGACTTCCGCTTGCGAATTTTCCAATTTTCTAGTGTATTCATTAGGGTTTCGGGAGTAGGCAGCCTAGCATTGATGTAATAAAACTTAAATATGTGTTCAGTTAAGGGAAATATGTATCATATGTGTCCTTGCTCCACTCGTTAACTATAATCTGGCCTATTGCCTGATCTAGAGGGAAATGCGGCCATATGGACTCGCATCCGCAATCTGCAAAATTGCAAATTTGTTCGGAGTTCGATTGATGATTATGATGCGGACATGGCCACTAAGAACTGTCAGTTGGCAACCGGTCATGCTTTAATGAAAATCCAACTAGAGACCACGACCACTATTTTAACTCACCCATGCCGCATGCCCCATGCCCCATGCCCCCGCCCACATCCGCATCCACATCCACTCTCCATATCACAAAAGATCGCTTTGTGGTCAGTGGCAACCGAATCCGGGGCAAACACTTCCCATAAATTGCATTAAAAGCGGGCCAGGAGCGAAAACTACTCGCAACAATGCAGCCGGACATAAACACGCTGCAAAATGTTTGTAGGCTCTAAACCAAAATTGAATTTGCGGTTTTGCCTGCGGGGCGTGGCTGTGGGCGTGGGCGTGGGCGAGGGCGTGGCTGTTGGCGTGGGCATCAAGTGGGCGGCCGGTGGTATGACACTACGAGTGCAGGTGGGGGCCGGCAAATAACTGTAAATGAAGCTAAAATGTGGTCAGCCGAATTGTGGATGCAATAAAAATGGCCACGGGCTCTGCGAAATGAAAGTATGGTCAACAAGATTGATTATAATCAATATCAACAGTGCCGGAAACTCGTTGCTGGAAACTCTCGGAAGATATAAATGTATATATTGATAAAATGCACTATCTACTAGCTTAGTAATAACTATACTCATCAGGATTTTCAGAGCTTTCACTTAACTCACTAGACTGCACCTTAGTTGTATCATCGCATTGCTTCGAGTTGCGTAAGAGGTTTGTCTGCTTAGTTAAATTCGAAAAATTGTGGGCCATTCTTAGGGATCTCCTCTGGCGTTGGTAATACTGAAGACACCCTTTATCCTTATTCGGGGCTTTGGCCATAATATCGGAAATGAGGTCATCGATCGCCCTAATGCGTTCCTTAATTTTATTTTCCAATTTCTGGCGACGTTCGTCGTAGTTCATAAATTCAGCTTTGACCTTCATTTTGTCTAGCAATCTGCTCGACCTGCTGGTTTTCTCAAGTTTTCCAATCCACTGAGAGAATTCGGGATTGCTAAGAGCTTGCAGTTTATATTTTTCCACAAGTCCCCTTAGCCGAATTGTGGCTTCGTCATTAAGCTGGCTCATTGTAGTGCCAAGTACTGGATATATATATTAATTAAATGAGTGCCTGTCTTGGGATATCTGTACATATGTACAATGAACTTACTGCAGCCAATATTTGCCAACAGGCATATTGCCATAAACTTCATATTGGCAGTTCGAAATGCTAACTGAAATGAATAGCTAATATGGGAAAGTCTAAAAGGGCAAACCAAATCGATGGATATGCATATTAAGCATATTAAATAGATTAAACTTAAATACTTAAGCCATGCAAAGAAACTGCGGGTAAAAACACTTTATCACATAAATTCAAATAAATATTCAACAGGTTAGCCCATAATCAATTACCCTTGAATTATTACAATTGTAGAAGTTGAATAGGAGTTCAAAGTATGTCAAGCAAAAGCGAGATTTTATTTGATTTCTTTGAAAATGTTTATCATAAATAGTCTACAAAGTAAGGGTCACCCAGCCTGCCGTCATCCACTCCATGAGTGCATGCTACACTATTTTGGTAGAGGACCTGCCGTTTTCTTTCGTTGGAGGACTTGTAGGCACTTTCAAGTTCAGCTTCCTGATGCAGGTAGAATCGCAGACATCTCTTGCTTGCGTTCCTAATGGCAATTATGGATCTGATCGTTATCAAGCGCTCAGTAATCTCATCCTCAAGTCTTTGGCGATGCTTGTTGTAGTGATTGAATTCATCGGCCACAGTGTTTACCCTTTCTATCCACTGGTAGAACTCGGGGTTTCCGGTGGACAGGAATTTGTACTTGTTTGAAATATTTCGAAGCCTCCACGTCGCCAGCCTGTCCATTTCTGCTAAGGATTCACTGAGGGCTGTGGAATATATTGGAATTCCCTGTCATATTAGAGGCTGATATCTCAATCTGGATCTGTGATGAACTCACCAAAGCCCAGCTTTGCCAATACTAAGAGTGCTATTATCTTCATTCCGCTGACCAACAAATGCTTCTGATACGGATATTTTAAATACTGTTAATTTATAAAGCTAAAATAATAGATAAAGTAGTGTAACAAACCCGTTTCGTCAAGCTATTCAATTGACTTTTTACACTCTTGGAAAATATGTATAGAAAATGCTAAGTAAACAAGACTTGAAGGCATATGATTTTTTAACCCAATTCGATACAAACATGTTATGTTAATGCTCGTTTAATATCTTTGGAAAACCGATGGAGAACGGACAGCTAGGAGAACTTATAGATATAAAAGTGTTCGTCGTAGAGACTACTGGCTGCCGGGAAAACTTAATTCATGACCAAGTCTTAACCATAAATGTAACTACCGCAGTTAAAGCTAGTTTCGCCGGTAGTAGATCAAACATCCGTCGCCAAAAAAGGAGTGCGGTTTTAAATGAAACAATATTACATGCTCCAATCCAGTTCCTCGACTATCAGATACCCATTTGTCAGCTGGTCGGAGTGCGAACAAGAATTTTAATATTTTGGTATATTGGTAGAATAGGTGTTTGATACAGGTTAACCAAAAGCGAGCTTTTATTTGATTTCATTGCACATATTTATAATCAATAGTCTCCATAGTAATCGTAATCATATCTTTGTATCACCGGTCGTGTAGGGCATTCCATCCCATTATTTATATACAGCTCTTGCTTTCTCTGATTGGAGAGCTTGTAGGCATTTTTAAGTTCGTTTTCCTGATGCTGGTAGAATCGAACACATCTCTTGCCTCCTTTTCTTAATGATATTAGAGATCTGAGCGTGTTCAAGCGCTGAGTAATGTTATCTTCAAGCATTTGGCGTTGCCTATCGTATGATTTGAAGTCACTTTCTGTTAGCATCCTTAGGCTAAAGCTACTGTGGGTAGCAGCGTTGTTTACTTTTTCAATCCACTGGGAGAACTCAGCATTTCCGGTGGCCAAGTATTTATACTTGTTTACAATATTTCGAAGCCTCCACGTCACCAGCCTGTCGTGTTCTTCATATAACTTGTTACTTAGGGCTGTGGAATGTATTGTAATTTCCTGTTACATCAGAGGCTGATATCTGAATATCTGCAATGAACTCACCAATACCGAGATTAGCCAATACTAAGAGTGCTATAGTCTTCATTCCGCTATCTAGTAAAGCCTACTGATACGGTTATTTTGAATATTGTTTATTTATAGAGCTAAAAAAATTAATTATAAAGAAGTGTAGCAAACCGATTCGGCAAGCTGGACAATTGAATACAATTGACTTTTTACACTCTTAGAAGAAATCTGTGACGCGGCCCGCGCACATTAAGGACACAATATATATAAATAAAAATATGAGATATGAATAATGAAGAAAAGAACTAAGAAAGGAAAATAATAAAGTACACATAAAGAACAAACGGAAGCAATTCAAATTTAAATATTTGAGAGCGCGCGCCAACAAGCATGGGCGGATGGTCACACTGGACCGAGCAGGCTGGCCACGCTAATCAAGGCAAAAGCCACTCAGGCGACGGGCACACTAAGCCCAACCGGAGCCTATATAAAGCGGCTGCGTGTTCATTTTGGTGGGCCCGATCAGTGGATCAGGTCGTCTCGCTCTCGATTGCGGCGGACCTTAAAAGGGCTCCCAAGTGGTCTTTCTTTTCCGTCCCTTTGCCAAGTAAATTTTAAATTAGAGACGGCATTTGTTGATTTTTATACGTTTTTCAATGTCTTAATCTAATTAATAAAAACAAAGTGGGTTTAAAAAGTAATATAATACATAAAAAGGTAATGTCTATTGCGAGTTGTTTAAGTTTTTGTAATAAGAATGCAAACGAAGGAGGCTATCTACAGATTTTGGCCATAATATATTTCGTTTTTCAGTTATTATATTACCTGCTAGGGAAAACACTATCTCAGCTGCTGGGTACTGGCTGGTATTTTTTTTTTTTTTTTGTGTATTTATTTAAAACTGTCCTTCGCGGACAATTTTGAGGACTGGATTACATAATTTGTTGCGAAAACTTTACAATAACTGTAGATATTTTATGTATGATGTATATCATCATGTATGTATATAATTTTAATTTTAATGTGCGTGTCTAATCCCCAGGGAGGACCAAAGGGTGGGATCGGTGCAGCCTCCTGGTGCGTTGACTGGAGTCCAGCAGGTTTTGTGCCAGGTTGTTTGGGTGGTCTTGAAGCTTCTGCATGTACTGCCTGCTGCTTTTCGTGATCTCATCCTCCACCCAGGGGAAGCTGAGGGAACCTCGTTGATAGTGGCATTATCGAGGGTGAGCGTTGGAGGCGGTGCGGTTTCGGTTATCCGCCTGTTTCCCCTTCTTTAGCAGGTGGCTGGTATTGATAGTAGTTTTAAAGCTAACTTTGACAAATGAGGGTAACAGTTTACGTTATTTTTCCACTATTCGATTGCTTCAAAATTTCGGGAGAATGGAACTCTTTGTCTACAATATCTTTCAATTTCATCAGATGGAGTTTCAATACAGTTGGAATTAGACGCAGTTACCAGCTTTGGGGAGAAAAATTCGGTTTTAGAATATGTTGGTTTTTTGTTTTTTTTTTGGAAATAAACTTTGACTTTCTGGAGTTTCTGAGCTTAATGTGAATTGAATTGGGAAACCTGAATTTCAGGTTGAAATGGTATCTAAAATTTGAATTTCAGAAATACAAAACACCTAAATTTCAAAAATATTTTCTTCCTGCAAATGTGTAGCGGGTGGTTATAAAAAAACGCCACCTTATGCCATATGCTTAGATTTGCCATCCAAATCTCACGAATATTTTTCAAAATTCTTTCTTTAAGCAATGCTACTACCAGGTCTAAAATATTTGGCATAATTCTAAAATTTTAGAAATGGAAGGCAATACAAAGCATATAGATGGTGAGCTAGATGTTTGCAACTCCTTAAATATTCTCTCAAAATCTTCCAGAAGATCTACCATGCTGACTTATTTACATCTATATGGATTTCAGTCTCACTTAATATTTCATCCACACTACCCCAGTTATCCAGAATGGACTTCATCATTTTGTAATTGGAGTTCCATCTAGTCGGACATGCGCTTTTCAAAGTCGTTTCTGAAGTATGCTGCAAATTTGACTTTTTGAAATACTTTACGATTTTTTTAATGGCCTCGTCTAAGAGATCCTCGTTTAAGATCTGTCCGAGAGGACAATAATTAAATGGTTTGGCGGGTGATTTACTTAAGGTATACTACGTGTATTTGAGGCGGGTGACTTAACTAAAGGTATACTACATATATTTGAGGCGGGTTTTAAATTTATTTGTAATTGTTGTGGTACGTCAAGGGGATGTCTCCGCATTAGTCGTCTGCTGGTTTGGCTGTTGTCCAATAAGTTTACGGCGGGGTGGTTGGGGCGATTCTCAAGCACCTGTTCTGGAACCGCTATATTATCTGGCGACTCGAGTGGCTTCCCGTGCCCGGCAAATCGCTATTCACGACACAAACAACGGACAGAAAGATTCTTTTACCCTACAAGGTTAGGACCAAGTCTACATCGCCGTGCGGCGACGTCTTATGTTAACGCTGCGCAAAATATTCGTAATTTTCGGAGGTGAGTCGTCCGGTGCGTGCGGCAAACTGGCATAAACACACGGTGGAGTCGTGCCATAGTTTTGCGCGGCAATCACGCGAGTTAAATGTAAGTCTGTTGCAGGTTAATAGAAAAACTACAAGTTAGCGATTTCCCGCAGGGGATAAAATCTGGAGAGGGAAGAGTTGCCAGATCAACGGTGCGATCAGTGTTGTGTTGCGACAGTAGGGATCGCAATTCAAAATTAAATTTAAAATTAAACCGTTAAAATTTAATTTTGATACTGGTTCCTTGGGATCGCACCATTCGCTAAAAAAAAGGGGCTAAGGCACAAAGGTCGCGGATCACCATGCTGGTGGGGGGCAGGGGCTCCTCAAGGCGGATCAAACCTCCAACTGTAAAAGCCAGGGGAGATCCGTGGCCTACGTGGGAACCCCTTTCTAAAGGTGTGCCTCACCTAGGTAACCGTAGGCCGTAATTGATGGACAGTGCAGTGAGGGCAGTCTCCCTGATAGCAACGACCCGTTCAGGAGGAGCTCCAGACTCGCGAGATCCCCCACTAGAGGAGTCGGTAGACGACTCAGGGTGACGGAATCTCGGTTCAGGCAGTGTCGAGGGGTGAGCAATCAGCCCCCCATCCACGGCTCTCCAGAATGAGGACCTGAAGGGAATACTCACCATGATGAATGGGAAGATTAACATCCTGCTATCCCCATTCGAGACCCAACGGCACGTCACAAGAGAGGCAAAGGGTGTAGCTTCTGAACTCTCAGCCCTTAACAACAGCTGTGCTACTAGCGAGCACCGCGTGTCGAGCAGTGCTTTTACCCTACAAACTCCTGCTCGATCCTCAGATAAGGTGGAGGATCATTACACGATCCTCCCTACCTTGTCTATTCTTTACCAAAAATCACAAACAGTTATCATCCTGAATGGCCCCTTTTGGTCGCTAACCGCGGCTCACACGGAATACATCCTAGTCATAGGCAAACAAATTAGTTTTTTCAAAACAATATAAAAAGGAGTATATTAAAATGAATAAAATTTCTTTCAGCTATCATACATGTTAATTGAGACTTAAATAAAATTCAGACCGCAAAAAAATAATCTTTCCATTTACAGCTTTCGATTTCCCTTTAAAATAAATACTTAATTTAGATGAAATAATTCCAGGGGGGAGCGACAATTTTGTACCTCAAAAATCAATTAAAAATGAACCAACATTTCTTTTCGGACATATGTGCGTGTGCACGGCCGGCAGCCAAAAATTAAACGTTACAAAAAGAAACAAAGAAGCGCTCTAGTTACAATTCTGTGGCCGAGGGAGTAAAGCTTTCACCAAAACAACTGAGCATCATGGGGTATGAGTCAGGACTGTTTGCAGAATTTCAGGATTCCAAATTTTCCAAAAAACCAAAGTTGCAACTAAATTCTTATGACATTGAAATCGAAAAATATGAGTCCGACTCCTGACTTCTTTTCATCTGGGCTTGCAGTTCTTAATCCTATAAACTCATTTGATGATAACTACTCAACACTACTCATCACAAAAATCTAGTCCCGATATGCGATTGAGCTCATTTCTTTCTAATAAAATTACTTTAATTTCTTCTTTCACTGATTTAATGCTGTCTAACATAATAAACACCGAGTTCCAACGCGTACGTATTTCTTGCTTTAACGTCTTAGACAGTTTGTTATTCAAATGCGAATGTTTAAAATATTTTACAAGATTCTTGCAACATTCTTTTAAAGACTTAATTGGAGGAGAAAGAGGATTTTTTTTCGAATATGTCATCCATAGCCAGGTTTAAATTGTGGCATGCACACGATAATCTTTTGTAGCTTTTAAAGGCAGCTACCACATGTGCCCCATTGTCCGTAACAAAAATACATTTATCGATATTAGAATCCAAACTGTACGCTTCCATAATTTCCTTAACGTTATTGAGGATGTTCTTGCCTGTGTTCTTATCATCTGTGAACTCCTTTGTTCCTAGCAAATCCACTTGCAGCTTAAGTGACTCATCCACGTAGTGAGCCGTCAGCGAAATGAAGTTTCTTCGCGTGTAGTCGTCCGTCCACATATCTGTCGTAAATGCCAACTGTTGACCTTTTATTTTGGACCGCACCTCACTTTATAGGCTTTCATACTCTCGGCTCATAATTGTAGATGACAACGCTTTGCGCGATGTGACTAAATCAGCGAAATCCTGTTTGCCATACTGTGATCCAATATCCAAAAGCGCTTGGCAATACTCGCGATAGCCATTGCCTGCCAATTGAAACAATTCACAACATCTGAATATTTTTGTGGTTAGTACAACAAAAATCGGTTACGAAAAACGATTGTAGATCTTTTGCAAACAATGCAAGCTGTTTTCTCTCAAGATTTTCCATCACACGATAAGGCACCGTTTTTTTGGCAAATAATGAAGCGAATTAATTTTTGGTTGGTTGGCATTCTCATTTGCCGCCAAAACACATCTATGTCGGTCGAGCGTGCGTGTTCCCTGTTTACACGTGCTTGCACTCGCGGCAGCATACAAATTCAACTATTTCTTTGTTGAATTCGATTGAGTCGAATTAATTGGAATTAATTTTGGTTCAATTGAATTTTGTATTTCTTGTCGCGACATTGTATGCATTGCTTTCACTTCACAGATATTTTTTATAAGTAATGTGCAATTTGGTAGCAAAAGTGATGAGCAAAATGCGATAAATATCTGAAACTCTGAAAACTATCGATTGTGACAAATTCGATTTAACAAGTTAGATTGTGACAAACAAGTTCAACTTTCGGTTCTGTTTTCGGGCTTTTCGGGCCACGATAAAAAGCCCGGCCCGCGCCCACCTCTACTATGAAATAATAATCCTCTGGTGGTGAGCGGAGGAGAGGGCAATTTCCCCTTTGGGATGCTACTTTTGGCGCCACCCGTGACTGCATCAGTATTGGTGAGCGATGGAGGGTCTCTTTGGGCATTTTTGGTGTTTAATTTCTCTTTCTTATTGTGTGAAAGGGAAATAAAGATTTTTAATGCTGCCTCAGAAGAGTTATTTGGACTTTTCTTTGTTTGAATTGGAGGCAATTTCTTCTAGTTAATAATGACGGTATTAACCAGGGAATTGTCAGACCCGTGGGACATTGGCGATATATTTAAATAAAAAGGGGAAGATCGCTCTTCTGGACTAGAGGTAATTGAGAGTACCTCATCTTCAGAAAAAAGGTTTTCGGAACTGGACATGTTGATTTTTAATTATATTTAAAGATTTTAACGATACATGTAGAGGATTATGGTGTATTCTTCAGTTTATCGTGTCTATAGTAACTTATGTAGTTACCGCTTTATTTAATTACTCAGTACAATATATTATTGTTTTATGCCGTAAGCTTGTTGCGCGGCGGAGCTGAAGTTCAAGTGTGTCCAGTCTGACGATATCAGAAGATATCGTCCTCCAGGAAAGGTCTTGGCGTTAGTACCTGTTTTCGCCGTGATGCCAGACTGGGCTTCAGTCTGGGCGCCACATGTCTTTGGTATGAATTTCCTCCTTCTCTTCTTGGCTTTCTCCTGAATTACTGTCTTCCTTTCGTCTTTATATTTCTTCTTCTTTTTCCTTTTGGTTATAGCGGCGTCTTTTCCAAATTGCACAAATAGTTCACTGTTATTCGCTATTCGTTTGACTAAATGTTTATTCTTGTCGCGGATTTAAACTTTGCGGCCGGAAGACAATTTTAAACTATTAATTTGTCTACTAGAAGAACGATTTTAGTTGATTTGTGCGTGAGGGAATTTGGCAAGCAATCGCGTTTATTATTATTAAATAAGTTTAATTTAATTATTTATTTAATTGTTTAATTTATTATATTTATTTATTTAATATATTTATTTACAAAAGTTGTATGGTTCTCCCAAATGCTGCGTCTTCGTCCGAGTTCGTATTGGCGATATTCGTTGATTTTTTGCTTTTTTCGGTGTTGGTTCCCTGTAGCCGGAGAGAGGGGGCATGTTAACTCTTCCTCCTCCTCCTCCTTCTTGCAGTGTGTGGTGTGCAAAAAGAATTAAACCGTGTACGAACACGGCGTCAAGCGTCGCGCGGCCACTCTGGCACGACATCAGCTCTTGGCGGTAGCCAATTTACAGTGATGCGTCGACGTCGCAAGGGTTTTACAACCGGCGAAACACAAACACATACACTACTTAATTTTGCCGAAGGAAACCTGTGTACTGTGTACAAATTTTAATTTTAGTTTTTATTTATTTTTTTTTTCTTCAAGACTTCACATTTAATTATTTAGACTTATGACGCAATTTATTATTAAACTTTACTTCCCCCAAGATTATTCACAAAGTTTCAAGTGATTTGGTCAACTTTCATATAGCTGCCATATAAACGATCTGGCCGATATGCCATAAAAATATTTACCTCTTTATCTATATTTAATTACATGTTTTATTGATATTATATACAGAAAATCAAATAAAATAAAATCATATTAAGATGTATATGATGGTCCAAATCATTTTGTCCTAAAATAAAAAAAATTTTATCATATGTCATTGTTATGCTATTATACTTACAAAAAAATTAAACTTATTATTTATTAATTTAAAAAAACTCTTCGTCTGAGGCTATTACATCAAGTTCATGATCTTTCTGTAGAAGTTCTCATTCATCGTCCTTCTCGCCCTCGTCGATGTCCTGGAAATCACCATGGTCATCATGATCGCTTCCAACGCATGGTGATTTAAGTAGAGAAATTACCTCTTGCGGCATATTTTTGTTTTTATTTTTCCTTTGTCTTTCTTTTAAATAAATACTAGACAACAAGGATCAGACGTATCTAGAGCTCTGTTAAAAATATCGGTCATAGTATCTAGGCGACTGCATTTTCTTGCATTTCTTCTCCGATCGCTCTTATATAATTTGTTCCTCGATTCGGACGCATGCTCACCAAGACAGCCAACAGGCACCAAACAATTATCTATAATTTGATGCCCATGAACTAACACCTTGTGAACAGTAGGTTATAACTGTAACGAACACACTCATAGAGCGTTGTCCACCTCAACACACTCTGTCTACTATTTTGACCGGCATGCTCAGGGAGAATGGGCGTGGGTTTTGTGTTGAGATGAACAAGAGTGTCACAGCTACAATACTGTGGACAGAGATACGATAGATGCAAAACGATAACCAAACGGCTAAGACCCAGACAAGAAAGTGTACCTATTGAAGATGAGGCCCAGATGTTATTGGCCTTACCTGTAAAATACATTCGGACTCCACCCTTTTACAACCGCTGCTTTACATACCCTTTGGTGCCCAACAAGACATCAGATTAGTTCATTTTCGACCCCATATAATTGAAGATAAAGATAATATTTCGATACATTTTCCTAAACCTAATCCTTAAACTAAAAATTACGTTATTTACGTTAAGGAAATCTCTTATTGAGTAATTTTGCTTATCCACGACAAAATAAAGGAAAAATAATTATGATAGGAATGCAAATATTGGTATTTAAGTTTACATTACTACTTATGTTTGTTTGGCTTACTTTACAATAGAATTATGTATGATTAATGTATATTTAAACTTTAAACTTCTTTAAATTAAGAGATCTAGATATATGATTAATTAAGGCAAGGTATTTTAAGCACACTATTTAGGAATATCTGACTTTTTATATATACGTGTGTGTTTTTATTATTTTTGTTCCGTACTCACGCACTTTCCATCGATGTCAGCAGGCCTGATGACTGTTGATGATTTGCTGTAGGTATTAATATAAATCGGGAAAATCACATATATATACTTGTCAGATCTCCCACAAGTTAAGCTAAATTAGAATCGTAGAAATTTATAAGTAAATATTTTTAGGTAAAATTAACACAATTATGAAAAAACTATTCTAAAGATACTTAATACTGGACACGATCATTCGTGTTGCGGCTGCTTCACGTTCGCAGCATACGCAGCGACAAGGCCAACAGCCTGGGGCTCGTGTTGTGCACAAATATTCTTGGAATGCGCACGGATGAAGAAGACACCAAGCTGACTTGTGCATAAAATGGATGCACGGCGATCTGCTTCCTGCGTGCGGCGATGAAGAGTAGAAAAAAAGAACGCCAACTCTGGGGTGGTGGGTTGACCTGCGATCTGTCGGCAGTAGAAGAGGACAAGCCCAGCTTTCCGCTGCACGCGGTGGGTGCTCCTGATGCAAGCAGTTGTAAATATTTCTGCGATCGATGAAGCCACAGTAAGTTTCACGCGTGGTCAAAAGTTTGGCGAAAAACAATACAAACCGCCTTGGCGACGCAGCCACTAAGAATTCTATCTCCAAATGTGGGACCGGCAGCGACGCAGTTAAAGGAAACTATCACTTGGCAGTATTTGCCTTGAAAAACTATTATCCAAACCACACGATGCTCGTGGATTTTTAATCATGGATTTTGCATAAAGTTAAACTGCACTCGATCACGCCTTCACGAAAAGAGAACGGAAGTATGCAAATCAAGTGTGACCGTAGCTTGATACAATCCTACTCGGGAATTTTGTGGTATTTTATAGGGCAATATTCAATTTTGCCAGGATTTGAAGTTGGCTATAATGGTTCGTTAACAAATGAGTGCGATAGCACATATAAGGTTGCCATTTTGGCTCGACTCCCACAAGGGACATAGTATACCAAGGATATTTGTTCTGATAGGCCAAAAATACATTTTTACAAAATGTTTTAAATTTTTCTGAGTCAATTTCGTATTCTGAGGAAATCGTTATTAAAATAATATAAAAGATATAAAGAATGTCGTAATCAAAATTTTATATTGACGACAGTAAGGATGTATTAGAAAATGCCCTTCTGGCTGTATTGCCATCATTTGAATTTCCGCTTCCATTCGGTAACGGCTTGTCCACATTGAGACCCATTTTCTCCATCATATTTAACAAATATATTAATGTTGTTTATTTTATGCAAATATATGTGCAGATTACGAATCTGGGTATCCAAGTTTTCTTTTTCTGTTAATATAAGCTCTCGAGTTTCCTTAATAAATTCAATTTTAAAAGGACGACAAAACCGTATAGATTGTGGCGATCTGTTGATCCAAATTATTTTTTGTTTATTGCCTACTAATTTTTATGGCACAATTATAGTAACAAACAGTGATCCATCATATACAGCACCGATTTCCTCATAACGTTGCTTATAAATACTCTGACCAGTTGATCCATCATATCCATAGCTAAATATTAATTGTCATTCTATCGAGTTGGTATTTGCTTTGAAAGTTTCATACTGCATTTCAAGAATCCGCGAAGTTGTGTGGTTTAAGAGTTGTTGTAACTCAACTTGCGCTTTATTCTCAAAATACTCGATGCCATTTGGTCTAAGCTTTAGTTTAGCATTAAGAACATCAGGATATGATTGGTAAATATCAAAGCCGTGTACTTTTGTATTCCGTTTTAAATTGATGTATTGGCTTTTTGTAAATCCGTTTTCAAATAAAAAGGCTAATGCATTGTCGACGGACACTTGTGTGGGCTCAGAAGAGAACATTTTTCCTTTTATATTATTGATATTATCGCTGTTACCAGCTGCTTTTAATACAACTGACATGTCCTTTTCATTTCCTTTTTTAGCCGAAACTGAGGCAGCATGCAAGAGTAATGGTACAGAATTATTATTTTCATCCGCAAGGTCCGAAGCTAATTTTCTTTTAAGTCGGTCACTAGGCTTTTCATAAACTAGTTTTGGACGACCAACTTTGTTTGGAGTTTTCCAATCAGCGATTATACAAATACTAGATGCACGCCATTTGAAGTGTTTTTTCTTCAACCTGTCCAACGATCTATTGCAACCTGGCAAATGTTTCCTTATGTAATCAAAGAAGGATTTAACTTTTTTATTTACCAATGAAAGAGCGACTATTGTTGCTCCAAATGTCTAGCAGCTCTGCATGCCCAAACAAGTATTCATCTACAAAAACATAATTTTTTCAAAAAGGAACAAAAAGGAGCATATCAGACTAGTTGTATAATATTATACACATGTTACTTAATAACTTGCCGTTAAAATTCTTTTGAAGTGGTTTGCCTTACAAATGTTATATTCCACGAAACACAGCTACATTTGTTAAGTTGACTGTAAAAAAGGCACATAAACAAAACACGATACAACTACACAAAAACATATAACATACACAAAAATGTTAGTGAACTACAAATCTACATACCTGTGCTACTGTTTTCCATGACAACACTGTAAACTTTTTTAATTTTTTGAGAAAAAAAGGAAAATTATTTGCCGCCAATTTTCTCTTACGCATGTTATCGACAATCAGCTGGCTTTGAGAGGTGGGCGATAAGCCAGTGTTGCATAAAAAAGTAAAAATCGACTTTTTTATCTAATTAGACTTTCCTAAATATAAAGAAACCATAAACTTTTTTATTCCGTTAAACATTTTTTTTGACTTTCTGCCAAAAAAAACACATAAAAAACTAGTGTGGGCTGGTAAAGATGCTTCTTCCCGGGATACCGCCACCCAGACGGAGGCTCTGCAGACGAAGGACCGTATAGCAGTGGCGGCAAAAAACGTCCCAGTGAAGCCAGATTCAGAGTTGCCAACCAAGCCTACCAAAACGGCTAATTCTAAGGTAAAGGAGCCAAAAACGGTCAGCTACGCGACTGGTGAAGCTTCGTACGCCGACATGCTCCGTACGCTGAAAGCCGATCCCAATCTAAGCGACTTTGGCAAACAGGTCAAAAAGATACGAAGGACCCAACAGGGGGAGCTAGTGCTCTATATAGAGGGCAAAGCCTCTGCCAGCGTTCCCTCATATAGAGGAGTGATAGAGGAGGACCTCAAAGAAGAGACTGCTGTACGCATGGGTGCACAGAGAATGGCACTAACATGCAGTTGAATGGAAGAGGCAACAACAGCTGAGGAGCTCCACAGAAGTCTAACCTCCCAATACCAAGGCATACTGGTGAAACCAGAGGATGTTCGTGGCTGGCGCAAAATGCGGGATGGAACGCAGTCAGCGACAGTGACGCTAGGTGTGAACGACGCGATCACGGTTCTAACACGTGGTTCGGTAACTGTAGGATGGTCACGGTGTCGCATAGTCCAGGACATTCGTCCAACAAAATGCTTCAGGTGGCTGCGATGCGGCCACCGGGCTTCCAGCTGCAAGTCAGTCGATCGCTCGGACTGTTGTCTACGGTGCGGCAGGCATGGACACAAGGCAAAGAGCTGCACATCGCCGCAAATTTAGCTTAACTTTCAAAGTGTTAAAATTTAAAAAGAAGAAGAGTATAATTTCTAATGGATAATCAATCTTTAGGCTTTTATTATGTGTTTCTATTAATATATTGTTTTTTGTGTGCGTCTATTTTTAACAATTTGTACATTCAGCAAGTGGTGTCAACATGTAGTTGTTTGAAAAAAGTTTAAACTTTGAAAAGAGCTACAACAATTTGTTCAGTAAGTGTTTATATCCATGTTGTAGTGTGTTCAATTCCTAACTCATATCATGTAGTCTCTATGTGGGTTTTTTTGCGGTTTTTTGAGAAATTTCATTTTTTAGGGAACAATATCTCGATTGCCAATACTGCCCTGCTGGATTTGTGGCGCAAGAAAAGGGTGCTCGTCAAAAGGTTGAATTGAATTATCAGTGGACATTTTTCTGATAGCAAACTAGACTTTAATGAACGATTAACGAATAATAATAATAACGAAAAAAAAACGAGAAATGGAGAAAATGCAATCAAAAAATAAATGAACTTTATTCAAAGTGGTTAGAAGAACACCTAGTCCTGAAGGAAAAAGAGAATAATAAAAAGGAAAGGAAATTAGCTGGACGTCATATTATCAAAAGTTTGAGTGGCGGAAGACAGCAAGTAGATGAACTCGTAAGGGCGCAGAATCACAACGAACGTCTTTTGGTTCAAGCTGCAATGCTGGCTCCACTGAAGCGCGGCCTGCTGGATCTTGCAGACATACTTAAAACTCTTTTGTTTAACCCAGCCAAGGCAAATATAAATAATATCCCGTAATATCATATCAATATCAATAAATTTAAAGAGGCGCGTTCGAAAACATAAGCGACTATCTCTTCCACTAGAAGTCATTCAAATGTTAGCTTGCGAATTTGAACCTGACACTGATTCTTCAGACTCTACTGATTGTGAAGAGGACGACGATTATGAATTTTTATACAATATTGAAATGAAAATGAACTTTAGAAATATATAATATAATATAAAAAAAAAATTGGGGCGAAGTATTCCTGGAGGCATGTTTAACACATAAAAAAAATTCATCCAAATATCTCCCGTAGTTTAGGAGTTATTAATTTTTGTAAAAAAAAAAACAGACCAAATGCCCCATAGTGCATTGCATACGCGAAAATTAAAGGAGCCCACTTCTACAGCTGCTACGCTCCTCCTAGTGACAGTCCAGAGCAATTCGAGGACATGGTTGGAAAGCTTGTTGACCATGCAAGTGGACGCAGACCAGCAGTCATAGGAGGTGACTTCAATGCCTGGGCTACGGAATGGGGCAGTCGGACTTCGAACCAAAGAGGACGAGCAGTAATCGAAGCCATGAACTTGCTAGAGCTCGTATTGCTTAATGACGGGCTCAAGCCGACGTTTAATAACGACAGAGGACTTTTATCGATGTCACCTTTGTCAGCAGAGTCTTAGTGGCGAACGCAAAGACGTATCGCTGAGCGATCATAACCTGATCTCGTTCAATGTCCAAACGACGAGAACCATGCCCGGACTGAGGAGAAGAGCACTAGTGGTTAGTATGCGACATTAGTCATGTAAGGATCATCAAATTCCTTAGACCACCTTTTTTATAAAACCAAGCACACCCCTGGCCTTATTGACAATAGCCGAAATATGGTCAGAAAACCGGATGTGACTCGGAAAATACAAGAAAGAGTATTTTAAAAGATGACTTTTTGCGTCCTGCCATTCAGATAGCTTGAAATCCAATTAAGAAGATATAAGATGGTATAAAACATATTAGTCGCATCAGCCATTATGTTGCAGGAGTAAAGATCGGACCAATTAAAGCCAGCTATAAAATTGTTTAGCCTCCGAAAATTTGCCTTGCGAAAACAGGGAATTCACTTTGTTGACTTCTGAATTTACTTTTAATACCGTACCTATGTCGATTGCCACCTCGAAAGTAGGATGATATGGATCTTCAGGTTGAGTAAGAGGTACTACCCTGGACAGAAACACACTTTCAGGAATTGTTACAAGACATAGATCCAACAGTCGACCAAGAGAGTTTCGAATATAATTAACTTGCGACAGCGATAAGTCGAGCAAGCCGTCAATAAAGTCATGTTGTGCTAAAGGGAGAAGGATATTCGATTGTTTTTCTGGGGACCACATTGTACCAGGTATATTAAAATCACCTAGAACTACCAATTGGTCCCTGTCAGAAAGTTTATTCAAGGTGGACTGGATAGCGGACATATGATTCTGATATTCTGGGAATTCAGAAGATGGCGGAATATACGAGCACGTAATATAAACTGATCTGTCCGAAAAAGACAGCTTTACACATAAGAATTCCGAGTTACGGGAATCGGCCAAAAGTAATTCCTCCAACGCGAGGGTAGATCTAACCGCAATTAAGACTCCACCTCCCCGTCTGGAGGGACGGTCAAACCTATATATAGTGTACATACCTGGGAAGACTTCGGAGTTAAGTATCTCCAGCTTTTACCAAGTCTCTGTGAGCACTATAATATGGGATGCAAATGAAAGACTATCACAATAGAATTTTCTTAATTTGCTACGCAAGCCTCTAACATTTTGATAGGAAATAGTAAGATTCGTTTTTTTTTTTTTTTTTTTTTTAATTTGTTTATTGAACATTTAAGATTAAGATTAATTATTTAACAATGTAACAGTAAGGACGGCAAATCCAGGACCCCTCGCGGTATGCCGTGAAGCATTGCTTCGCGAGGACGATCAGTATTTGCTCACTCGTGGACCCTCCTGGCTCTGTCGGCTCTTCTGAGCTCGGTGGTTATCGCTGCGGCTAAGCTGTTGACCGCTTGCCATTCCGCCTCCCCCTGCAGCATGAATGGGACTAGGTTATCCGCATTCAGTCTGCTGCCAAGTACGGTTTCCAGAGAGCTCCGTTCCCTTGCATATTTATCGCACGAGAAGAGAACGTGCTCTGCTGTTTCGCTCCGTCCACTTCCGCACCATGGGCAATCATCCGCCTCCTCATGTCCAAAGCGCTTCAGATAGCTGCGAAAGCAACCGTGCCCGCTGATCAGCTGCGTTAGGTGGAACGTTATTTCGCCATACTTCCGTTCTATCCACGGTTTGAGGTTGGGAATCAGCTGCTGCGTCCAGCGACCCTTAAGCTCGATGTTCCACCTGTGCTGCCACGTCTCCAGGGTGTGCTGCCTTGCTTCTGCTCGTATTGCCCTCTTGACACCGGGGGAGAGGCTTCTACCGTGGGTTTGTTTTCCTGTGCTAACAGGTCTAAAGGCGGTATTCGTGCGATCACCAATGCCGCCGTGTTGGACACCGTTCTGAAGGCGCAGCAAATACGTAGTGCCGACAGTCTGTGGGTAGCATTTAGGCTCTGTTCCAAGCGCTTTTGCCCACACCGGGACTCCGCCTGTTTTGGGCCTCGGGTGTTCAACATTATGGTTGATAGCGCCCAATTTACTCCTGCTGCTTTCGAGCTAGCGTAGGCTAGGTGTTCATGGAACGAAAGCCTGGTGTCTATCATGACTCCCAAGTACTTAATTGCCCGAGAGGAGGACACCGTGGTACTGCCTACTTCGACAGTGGCCGTCTCCACTGCCTTCCTGGAGCTAATCAGGACAGCCTCCGTCTTCTTCAGAGCCAGCTCTAGCCCCATTGAGCTGAGCCAATGTTCAATGGCCCTGATGTTTTGGTTACACTTTTCCTCCGCCTTTCCGGGATGCTTGTCAACAACGAGCAAGGCCACGTCATTCGCGAAGCCTACGATCTCGCTCCTCCCAACCAGCGGTAGGCGAAGTATCCCGTCATACATGGTGTTACACAGTAGCGGGCCGAGAACCGAGCCTTGCGGGACTCCACCGGTGACCTGGTGCCTGAAGACTCCTTCCGACGACTCGCACAGTAGGACCCGATCAAAAAAAAATAGCTGCGGATGATCCTGACTAGGTAGGCTGGGACGCTGAAGCCAATTAGTGATTTTAGAATCCGGTCCCACCTCGCTGTGTTGAAGGCGTTCCTGATGTCTAGTGTGACCATGAGGCAGTACTCTTTGCTACCCCCCTTCCTTCTGGTGCCCTCGATTGCTTGGGCCGCTACTTCGACCACTCTGTTGACAGCGTCGACGGTGGACCGCGCACTCCTGAAGCTAAACTGGGACCGTGAGAGGTTACCCGCGTCGGCGATAGCCCTCTCTAGCCGAATGCACACCAGTTTCTCCAGGAGCTTGGCAGTTCCATCGATGAGGCATATTGGCCGGAACGATGAAGGCTTCTCGTGTGGTTTCCCTGGTTTTGGGAGGAGCAACAGCTTTTGTATTTTCCAGCAAATCGGGAAGACTCATTCCGTCAGGCACTTGGTGAATGCGTTCGCGAAGGAGTATGGCTGGAGGTAGAGAGCAAGCCGAAGCGCCCTGATCGGGATGCCGTCGGGTCCGGCGGCCTTGCCGTCCTTCAGCAGTTTTGCCAGCTCAAGGATCTCCTCACTGCTGACCGTGACGTCGGTTTCGACGTGGTCCCCTGTGGCTGGGTCGGATGGGCGTAACCCATCCATCAAAGGAAACAGATGTTCCGCTACACTGCGGAGCATCGCTGGGTCCAGTAGGTTGGGACTCCTAGTGTGAGCCTTCTTGACCACCACCTTGTAGGCACTTCCCCATGGGTCGCTGTCGGCAGAATCGCATAGGTCGAGGAAGCATTTCCGCTTGCTCTCCCTTATGGCTATCTTGAGTGCTTTTCTGCGGGCTCTGTACTCGGATTGGCGTTCGGCAAAGGACTCCGCACCTCTAGCGCGTTGATAGCGACGTCTGGCGGAGAGGCACTCACGACGAGCCGTCTCTATCTCCTGGTTTCACCAGTAGACAGGGGCTCTTTGTCGGCAATGCGTCCTGCTCGTTTGCATGCTGGCGTCGCACGCGGCCTTCAGCCGCCTCATCAGCTCCACTGCCGTATTTTGTATCTTGTATTTTATCCTGGCTCTGGCTGTTATCTGGGCTTGGGACGAGGGAGGGCATCCCAGGTCGCAGATGATGGCCAAGTGGTCACTGCCAGTGTAGTCCTCGCTGAGTCTCCACCCCGTTAGCCTGAACGACGAGCCGCTAGTGAAGGTGAGGTCCACCACAGAGCCCAGTCCGGCGCGTCTGAACGTGTGCCGGTTTCCATGGTTTAGAAGAGCCAGGTCCAACGTCGCAAATGCCTCCAGCACTATCCTGCCTCTCGCGTTGGTGGTTGAACTGCCCAGCTCTCTGACTGATGGGTTGTTGGGGGTTTCTGTCCTGGAATTTTCCAAATATGCTGAAAAGAAAACGCTCGAAGAAAAGCGAACACTAGACTTTTCATTTGAACATTCCGCCCCCCTTGCAATCACTGGGGTTGCAACACAGCCATCCTACGGCAGGCAGCAGGCACCGGACACGATCCACCCAAAAACAGTTTTCTGAGCGACCGGCATTCCCTCGTCGAAGGTCAGGAATCCGGATTGGATAACCTTTGGATAAACATCTGCTCCTAAGACCATGGAGACGGTAGCAGGCCGATGGAACTGGTCATCAGCCAGCATGATGTCCCGGAACTTGGACACCACGGTGTATCTCAATGCCCGGACAGGTGAGGTACGACCTCCAGCTTAGTGTTCGCGTCGATCCTGGAGCGAATCGTCGTCGTGCAGACCGTCGCCAACATTGGTCATCGGAAGCGTAAAGGCTGACGCCAACGAAGCGTCAATGCAGCTCATGAGGGTGCACGGATCGATAAGTGCTACGGTCTCGAAGGTCTTCGTCCCGGTCCCCAACTTGACCAGCGCTGTCGGAAGGATGTTCACGCTGTGGCGTTGCAGCAGCGACGAGAGCGATGGGCCTGGCGTGTGGTGGGATCGGTCGCACTTCTTGCAACGATCACTGCTTCGGCAGTCTCCCGTGGAATGCGCAGTATTTGTTAATGAGGACTGCTCGCAAACGCTTTTCAGCGCTGAGCTTTTGGAACCTCGCGCACTTCCGAAGAGGATGGATACCGCGGCAGACTCGGCATCGGTAGGATTGAATACCTCGGGTACGTCTGCTCTCCACGGCACGAGCACTGCGTGCGTTTTGTTGACGAGGAGCCATGCTGCGCGTAGTCGAATGTCGAAAGGAGATCGAAAACGAAATGAAAAATAACGGATGATTAGTGCTAGTGAAATACAACTAAGGACGAGAGGAGCGCCTATTATTGTGGAGATTTGGAAGACTCCGTCGGCAAAAGCACCACTTTTGCCACTGGACGTTTAACAACTCCACGTGCAGTACGGATATTTACTACACGGACGTTGGCGTCGGCTCCTGGGAAAACAGACTCAATTCTGCCGAGCCGCCACTCATTAGAGGGTAAGTTGTCGTCCTTGATGACGACCATGTCATCGATGCGGAGATTTTTTGACGGGGCCTGCCATTTAGAGCGCTTGTGGAGTTCTTTGAGGTACTTTTCTTTCCATCGCACACGGAACTGCTGATGGAGAGCTTTCAAATGCTGCCACCGATTAAGAATGGATTTCGTTTCCCCCTTTACTTCGGGTTCCAGCGTGGACATAAGGGGTCCCCCGACCAGGAAATGACCTGGCGTCAGAGCCAGCAAATCTGTCGGATCCTCAGACATAGGAGAGAGCGGCCTGGAGTTAAGGCACGCTTTTATTTTTGCCAAGAGCGTGGAGAGCTCTTCGAACGTGTATTTTCGTGTGGCAGTGCATTTGTAAAATAGCGTCTTAAAACTTTTTACGCCTGCTTCCCAAAGGACTCCCATATGGGGTGCCCTCGGAGGAATAAATTGCCATTGCATCTCTTGATGAATATAGGCATTCGCCACCGACTCTTTTACGGCTTGAAGGAAATCGCGGGAAAGCAGGGTGGCAGCTCCAACAAAGGTTTTGCCATTGTCTGACTGGACTTGACGTGGACACCCTCTTCTGGATACAAAACGAGAGAAAGCGGCAAGAAACTTTTCGGTCGTTAAGTCAGATGTAGGCTCTAAATGGATGGCCTTGGTGGAGAAACAAACAAAAACTAACACATACCCCTTTGTAATAAGACATGCTCTTCCCGTATAGTTCTTTATATCGAACGGACCGGCGTAATCCATGCCAGTATACGTGAATGGTCGGGAGAACGATGCTCTTTCTTTGGGCAGGACACCCATCAGTTGGCTTTGCAACCGCTTTTTGTGGATCACACATACTTTTTTTACTTTACTACTGCTTTCATCAGGTTCTTAATTCTCGGAATCCAGTATTTCGGACGGATGAGGCGCACCATTAACTGGTTACCACCATGGAGAGTTATGCGATGAGTGAAATTCGCAAGGAGGCGAGAAAGCAGGCAGTTATACGGAAGAATCACTGGATGCCGTTTATTGCATTGAAGGCTTTCGGAAGCCGCCACACGGCCGCACGCCCTGATCAGTCCTTGCGGATCTAGAAACGGGTTCATGCTTAGGATGGCACTTGAACTTGGCACTGGACGCTTTTCACTTAGGCAGTGATATTCCACAGGGAATTCTCTGCGCTGAGTGTTCGAAATTACAGACACATCAGATAGAGATGTCTGCTTCCTGCACCGCTGAATGAAGCGATGAACATAAGCAAGGACCCGTAGAGCTTTCTCTAGCTTGGAGAAACGTGCCAACAACTCTTCAGAAGGAGCTTTTGCGAGATGGACTTTTAGAGCACCCTTCTTCAGGTCGGTCACCGGAGCGTTGTCGACCTGAGTTGGCCATTGGTTGCGTGGATTTTGCAAACAAGTCGGTCCGTGCCACCATAACTGGCTATCGGCTAGATCTTGGAGGGAAACTCCTCTACTTGTCAGGTATGCTGGATTATGCTCAGATTGAACATGAGACCAATTCTCTGTTTTTGGGGCCTGGGCGATCTTCGTCACACTATTGGCTACAAATGTGGTCCACTGGCAATATGCCAGCATATTCATGAGGCCTGCCGCCATGCTCTCTGCGTCCCCATTAGGGATTTCCAGGGAATTGATCTGATAGGCCAGCATGGCCTCATTCATCTTCCTTGTGTCCCATGCTTGCCCGGCTGTTCTACTCTGCCGTCTCCTGGGCATGCCCTCCGGGGGGAGACTGAAGGAGATCAGAGCGTGGTGGTGCTGGGATTCCTTCAATGATGTTTTCCAGGAGCTCCTCTAGATCGATGTTGATGTCGTTGGCCAGCATCACCTTGTCCTCGAAGTAAACAGCAAATTTCTCATCCGGATCCCATTCGCGTTTTTGAAATGCGTTCCTCAGTTCCCCTTTTGACATCTTGACCTCGAATGTCAAGATTAACTGTTCGCACAGCTGGTCGGTCGATTCTAGGATGCGTGTGGCGCTTGCGTGCAGCCAGCGCTGTGCGTTTCCTTTTAGTTTGGCAATTAGCAGCATGTGCATGCATCCGTCGTCCAAATTGTAAATCTTTCCGATGTTCTGAAACTGCGTGACCCAATTGCGCGCACATAAGCTGCCGTCAAACTCCATCGTTACCTCTTTTGCCAAGGCAAGCGATGTTGCAGGAGATTCCAGAAGCTTGTTTACATTTCGACTCTGGTGCTGAACAACACTACCAGCGGTTTCTTTTCCAACACTGGTATGTCCCATATCGATGTTATCGGCGGCGATAGTCACCTTGGTGCTGTTAACATTGGCGTCGGTGCTGTTAACATTGGCGTCGGTGCTGTTAACATTGGCGTCGGTGCTGTTAGCGCATATGTTAACATTGCCGTGTTTTCCGTTGCTGTTGTTCTCGATGACGTCATTGATCTGGCGAGCATGAGCAGACTTGCTCTTGTTCGCGTCGTCGATATCCGCTTGGATCCTCTGCAGCACAGCCATGTTTGCCTCTATCTCGTCCCGAAGCTTTTTTAGAGTGGCTCTCTCTGCATCCACCAACGATAGCTGATCCAGATCGAGGTTCTCCGGGGATTCTGACTGCAATGACTGCTCGTCGAACGGGATCGTGCGTGTGTCTCCACCCTGTGGCTCTCTCTGCTTTGGCCAGGCTGCAGCTCCATCCAATTGATTCCATTTAGTGTCAGGCATAGTGGGTAATGACCACTTCTGATGTTGTGGACGCCGAAAAATGAATATATGTACTCAATTCTTTAAATAATTTCACAATGCCTTTATTCGACTTTCCCCTTTAAGCACACGCCATCGAATGCCCCGTCTCGCGTTTTACTCTTTTCTTATGCTCTCTGAAGTGTGTATGCTTTTGTGAGTGAGCTAGGTATACATTTTTATCTCTTAATGCTAGCTTATAAGTAAGAGCGAGATAACAATAATATTCTTATTCCTAACGGGGATATGATCGTATGCTTCTCTCTGCCACTATGGGCTTTATACCTAAGACTATGCTACTACATGGTACAGTGGGCCTTATGAGTGTTCATCCTACCACAAAGTGACGCTGATTCGATGTGTGCGATGAAAACGAAGAAAAGATGCACACAAAGCTGATGTGTGCATAAAATGGGTGCACGGCGATCTGCTCCTTGCTTGCGGCGATTAAGAGTAGAAAAAGAACGCCAACTCGGGGGGTGACCTGCGATCTGCATTTGGTTGGCAGCAGAAAAGGACAAGCCCAGCTTTCCGCTGCACGCGGTGGGTGCTCCTGATGCAAGCAGTTGTGAATCTTTCTGCGATCGATGAAGCCACTGTAAATTTCACACGTGGTCAAAAGTTGAGGGCGAAAAACAATGCAAGCCGCCTTGGCGACGCGGCCACTAAGACTTCTACTTCCAAATGTGGGACCGGCAGCGGCGCACTTAAAGTTAGATCACGATTTAAACTATCACTTGGCAGTATTTGCCTTGAAAAACTCTTATCCGGTCTACACGATGCTCATGGATTTATAATCAGGGACTTTGCATCAAGTTAAACTGCCCTCGATCACGCCTTCCCGAAAAGGGAACGGAAGTATGCAAATCAAGTGTGACCGTAGCTTGCTACAATCCTACTCGGGAATTTTGTGGTATTTTATAAGGCAATATTAAATTTTGCCAGGATTTGAATTTGGCTATAATGGTTCGTTACCAAATGATACGATAGCACATATAAGGTTGCCATTTCGGCTCGACTCCCACAACCACAGATTTGTTTTTTAGTCCCTGTGACTAACAATAAAAACTGAAATAGGAGTCAAAAGCAATTACCAAATGTCCTTGGCATGAAATCTACCAAGTTCCTTGCCGTTCATGTCCTCTAAGAGATATATTGACTGACCAATCCTTTCTTTGACTCGGGCCTTAATACCGACAGGAGCGAGTTTCGCGTTAAAATTATTCGCTGCACTACTTAGTACGAAATTTCAGCTCTCAGCTCCGTTGGATTGTGGAGCATATGCACCAGTAAACATATGACAAACGCCATATTTTGAAAGAAAGTCAGAGAGATCACGGCTTTTAAATTGAGTTACGTTGTCACTCACGACTGTTTCGGGTACACCAAAGCATGCAAATATTTCATCCCGCAATATACTGATGATCACTTTAGTGTTGAACTTTTTCACAGCTTTTAAAAAGGTAAATTTGGAAAAGTGATCCAGAATAATCAATATACCAATGTTGCCGGATTTCGATCTGCGAAATGGGCCGACAAAATCAAGATAAAGTCTTTGAAAAATTGTATCGCATTGCACTTGTACTCCCATTGGTGGTTTTAAAGAACGATTGGGATATTTAGTGGTCTGACACGTCTCGCAATTTCGAATGTAATCACGAACGTTGATAACCATGTTTGGCCAGTAAAAACGCCGTCTAACACGCTCTAAGCACTTAGCCATTCCACAATGTGCAGATGTTGGTTGATCATGAGCCGAACTCATTACGCTATGACGCAACGACTCAGGTAAAAGCAATTTCCAGCAATCGTCTGGTGAAACGTCAGTACAATTGGGGAATGTTGCACGATGATAAATCACTGACTTGAAAATCAGGTAATTTTAGAGACACTAATTTATCTCTTCCGATTGAAATGCACTGGAAGATAAATCAATTTCGGGATGGACTTCAAGGTCTATTGCAGCAATATCGTCAACATCCTCGAACGATCGAGACAAAGCGTCCGCAACCACATTTTCTGTTCCCTTGCGATGCTCGATTTCGAAGGAATAACCCTGAAGTTTGATAGCCCATCTTGCCAATCTCCCGCTTAAATCTGATTGGTTCATTAGCCATCGAAGACTTGAGTGGTCGGTGACTACTTTGAAGCTATGACCGTCGATGTACATTCTGAACTTCTTAATTGCCAGAACTACAGCCATGCATTCGAGTTCTGTAACTGTATAGTTACGTTGGGCTTTATTCAGCTTCTTAGACATGAATGCTATCGGACGTTCACAACCGGAATCATCACATTGAGCTAGAACTGCACCCACTCCATGTAGTGAAGCATCACATTGCAGGATAAATGGTTTGTCATAATTGGGGTGAATGAGACAAGGATCAGAGCATAACTTGTCTTTGATATTGCCAAAAGCTTCTTGAGCATGATTGTTCCAACTGAAGGATTTGCCACGCAACAGTTCTGTAAGATTGAAAATGACTGTGGAGTAATTAGATATGAATCGCTGGTACCAACCAGTCATACCAAGAAATCGTCTTAGTTGTTTTTGGGTCTGTGGAACCGGAAATTCGCTCACAGCAGCGATTTTGTTTGGATTTACTTGTAGTGTGCCCACCAGGTAACCGAGATAGTCTACTGTTTTCAGGCAGAACTGACTTTTCTGGACATTAATTGTCAATCCAGCGCTTTAAGCAATTGGGTGGCTACTTCGGACAAATGCAAAAGATGGTCTTCGAAATTGTTTGACAAAACCAGCAAATCGTCGAGGTAAACTAATACATGCGATTTTAATTGATAGGGTATAACGAGGTCCATCAAACGGCACATGGTTTGTGGAGCGTTTGACAATCCAAAAGGCATTCTCTTGAACTGATAAAGGGGCCTATTTGGAACGGTGAAAGCCGTCTTGATCTAAACAGATCTGCCAAAAGGCATCTTTGAGGTCAATTTTGGAGATGCAATGTACCGGTGGAAGACGACTTAGCAGTCCATCCATAATTGGGATTGGGTATGCGTCCTTTACTGTGACTGCATTTAATTTTCTTGCATCGAGACAAAATCGCACCTTGCCTGGTTTGATATGCAAGGTGACTGGAGATGACCAAGGCGATGAAGGTGCCTCTTCAATGACATCCATCTTAATCATGCGATCGATTTCTATGCACAAAAGTTTTTCTTTGGCAGGCGAAAGTGGATAAAATCGTTGTTTGATTGGTTTCGCATTGGATGTATCGATATTGTGCTCTATCAGGTTAGTCAATCCTAAGCCCTCGTTCTCGAACGATGGGAAAAAGTCTATTACTTTTTTATTACTGCAATTTTGATTTTTGTGAATCAGACAATCGTACGCGAGTAGAGTCGTCTTCGGTTTCAAAGTTGATTTCGTTGATCGAAACTGTTTGCTTAATAGAAATTCCAAACGTATACCAGAAATCCATTCCGCATATTACGCTTTGCTCTATGGAAGGAACTATTAAGAATTCGAAGTTATTATCAACTGAGTTGTAGGTCAAGGGAATTTGTATAGTGCCTGCAACATTTTGCGTTTGGCCATCAGCAGTTCGCACAACCGATTTAAATTTATTAAATGGCTTGGTTGATATTAATTGTTGTGCTAGCTCACCACCTATAACACTTTTGTTGGCGCCACTGTCTAGGAGAGCTAAATGCGATTGACCAAATATGTCAATGTGTGTGAAAGGAACTAATATCGTTCTTATTGTGAACGATTGGTGAAATCGTAAAACGGTTGAATGATCGTTTGCGAATCCAAAATTTGCGAATTCGCCGTGATGATCGATTTTTTCGATGATGAAGTAAATTTCCCCTAAATATTTGCAATTTACGATTTGCATACTCCAGCAATTGCAAATGATATGGATTAAAAGTTTGGGTTAATGTTACGTCAGGTTGAGTTGAAGGCCGAATGGAATGAACATCATTTGCCACAGAATTTGGCTCTGTATTTTCGAGGCTAACGGCGGACATCCGTTTTGTTCGCACAACGAATGCCCTGCTGAGAGTTTTCCGATGCCGATTTAAATTTGGCGCAGTTGGGTTGCTTCCGCAACCATAACAAAAAATACGGCGTGTCTTAAGGCAATTCTGCTAACCGTGACCTGATTCATCGCAGTTCCAGCACTTCATTTTCTCAGAAGTCCTAACGACACAAATCTCGTCCTCGACATCCTGTTCTTCCTCAGACTGATCTTCGAAATCATCTTCATGCAGAATTGCGTTAACAAAACGCTTGCTTGTGTTCGGACGTTGTATTGGCTTTGTCCGGGTGCTTCGAAAGAAATCTTCGTGACGATGACATTCCTTACGCAACGTTGCTAAGTTTGGGGTGTCTATGTGCAGTAATTCGTGCTTGATCTCCGGTTTGAGATTATGACGAACTTCTACAGTAATCTCACTGTCCTGCATTGGTTCACGAAGGGAATCTGCAATGGAAAGCATTGCATCCAAAAAGTCATCAAAATTTTCTGTGCTACCCTGTTTGCGGCGACGCATAGCAATTTTAATTTCACGATCAGATCTCTGATCTTGATATCTTTCCTTTAAACGCCTGCATAATACGTTCCAATTCATGTTATCCACCGATCTGTGAACACGCCAATAAAATGCTAAGGCCGGACCTGCAAACAGTAAATTAGCGAATTGGGAAAGAAGTTCGAAGTTTCCGTTCAGGCTTTGCGAAGTGAGACAATTTACACGGTAAATAAAATCCTCAATGGCAACGTCGTTGGCTGAACCGCTGAATTTAATACGCCAATTTGATATATAAGTCCTGAAAATAAGACCTGAAATCCTTTCAGGTCTATCCAAAGAAAGATCACTTCGATCGCTACGAAAGTCTGGTGAAGTCCTAACATGTGAATTGTTATTTCTTTCTGAGTTTATTTCGGGAGCGTCTCGACCGAAATTATTTTGTATGTCTTGCTGCAGCTCACTCTGTCCATTATTTACAAGTGTGGATTTATTCAATTGAGTGAACGCCATAGTGATTTGTTCTGTCATTGATTGTAGCATGCCTGCTTGAAAGGCCTGCATTGAACTTTGGACTATTTGCTGAACGCGGTCTTCTGTCACAACTCTGGAATCTGAACTATCCCCGCTACAAATTTCCTGTTGGGAATTTGGATCAGACTTCTCATTCTGTTTGGCTGTATCCCGAGAACCTGAACGGGTCATCATCTTGTTACCTTGAGATTTAGTTGACAAAAGCAAATGAGATCCTAACTCGGATTGAGAACATGGCTGGCCACATATGGGGCATATGTCATGGTTCTTAAGGTAATTGTCAAGGCAATGTTTGTGAAAAGAATGTTTACAACGGGTTTCAACCAAATCCAGATTACGTACTGGCCCGTTGCAGATGGTGCATGTCACCGACGCATCAGTCTCTACGTCAACTAAATTTTCATTACTTCGCATCATCATTTTCGAAGCTTCTAGAAGAATATAGAAAGTCTAACAATTCCTCCCGTTAGAACAAGAAAAATAAGCGATAAGATCAAACGATCAATAGTAGGCAAAAACGGTAAGATCCAACGATCAAAAATAAGCGAAAAAAGACAATGAGTAAGCGCTAAGATCCAACGATCAACGCTAAGCGACAAAAAGATAAAAGTTAAGCGACCAAAAAAAGTACCTGTGGGTCTTACCCTGAGTAGCAAAGCATTAGGTTGAATAATTCAATAGGTACGAAAGATACGTCCCCACAACTCGTCCTTGCAGATCTTCCAGCTCGTTATACGCATAGCCGATCTGCTTACGAACTCGAGATTTTACGAACGTAGGTCCGAACTTGGCTTTATAACCGGTTTGAAAGCAGCTTTGCTTGAAACTACGCCGATAAACTTCTTGTCCTTCGACAAACGATACCATACGAGAACGGAGATTATATCATTTATATCATTTCTCGTTCTCGTGTGCTTAATTCTCATCTGGTCAGCAGCTTGCTTCCGCATTATCTCGAAAGAATCGTGCCTGTCGAACTTCAGAGAACGGTCGTCCAAAAGATTTAATCGTCTAATCAACGAGTACTTCGACCCTGAAGTGATCATGTGTTGCCCAAATACCATATAATAAGGACGGGTACCAATGCTAGAATGTACTGCCGACCTGAATGCACAACATATTCGGCTGAGGAAATCGAGGCGCAGATAGGCCCTGATTGCAGCAATTACTGATCGGTTTACGTGCTCAGAAGCATTTGCCTGAGGCGAGTGAACAGCGGTCAGCGTGTGCTTAACGCCGTACTGCTCCATACGTTTCTGGAACGTCCTAGCTCGAAATTGAGAACCATTGTCAGACAGTATCACTTCGGGGACTCCGAACGTCATGAACAATTCGTCTTCCAGATACTTTATGACGACACTAGAATCGAATTCGAAAAGTGATCCAGGACAATGAAGATACCTATGTTGCCGCTCCTTGATCTAGGATACGGTCCAAAAAAATCGATGAATAAGCGCTGGAAGAATCGCATTCTTAACGGCGTTCTGAGAATGAAATTTGGTGCTTTAGTACTCTTACAATATAATATAAGCCCTGACGTCAGAAACGAGACCGGGCCAGAAATAATATCGTCGTATTCTTTCTATGGTTTTGTAAATGCCGCCATGCGCAGCCAAAGGACTTTCGTGAGCGCGAGAAAGAATCTTCGCCACTAATTCTTTGGGGACCCAAAGTTTCCAGGCGTATTCGTCATGCATTTCGGTATAAAAACCCGTTCTTCACTTTAAGATCAGATAAATTTGCAGTCCTTCACGGTCTCTACTAATCTTACGTACTCACTGGACTGGAAAAATTCTGACTCTAAATCAACAATCAAGTCATCTTGCAAGTCCACAGCGGCCACAATCTCTTCGTTTACACGAGACAATGTATCCGGGACAACATTTAAAGAACCCTTACGGTGTTCAATCTCAAAATTGAATCTTTGCAAAGCTAATGCCCATCGCGCTAGTCGTGAATTTAAGTCATGATTGGACATTAACCACGATATGCATGGTCGGTTAATATCTCCTTCGTTAAGCCAAAATTTCGCTTCGTAGTCATTAAGTCAGTCAATGGTGCAGAAAGTTTTGCGAAGTTTGCGACGAATTTCCGGTACCATCCACCAATCCCATGAAGATCCGCAAACTTTTCAAACTCTTCGGCATTGGAAAATCGGTGATCGCGGCTACCTTTTCAAGGTCCGTTCGTATTCCCCCGCCTCCGATAATGTGGCCCAAATAGCGTTCTCGTCGCATACAAACGCGTTAAGCCCGCGCGCTTCATCTGCAGGGCTAACTCCCTCAGTACATTCAAATGGCCCCTTAAAACAGGAAGATACTATCAGTAGGTCGTCTAAATAGATAAAAACCTCGTTTCTCAAATGAGCCGGCACTACTTTGTCCATTAACCGTGACATAGTGCTCGTGGCGTTACACAACCCGAAAGGCATGACTTTAAATTGATATAACGGTCTACCCGGGACGGTAAAAGCTGTTTTGTCCCGAGATTTAGGATCCAAAGGGACCTGCCAATATGCATCCTTCAGATCCAGGCTCGAAAACAGTTGATTACATTGGCCAACTTGGCTTTGTCACCTTCACATAATTCGTGCTGATCCACCACCGTTTGCTAGTTGGGCTCAGGCGACAATATCTCGGCTATTTTCAAATTAGCGGGAAGGAGGTCATATAATTTCCAAAAGTCAATACCCAAATAGAGATCCTGTTTCAACGATGGCACGACATACAACTTCAAAAGCTTTTTGATGTCACCGTATTCCACTTCTATTTTTAGCAGTCCTACTATACGTTGAGAATTCCCGTCTGCTGTCGCAGCTTCTCCTATCAACGACTTAAACCTCTCGTTTTCCATCGCAGCTTTCACTAACCCTCCTCCAATACAACTAATCGACGCGCCTGAATCCAACAGTCCATAGACCAGGTGATTCAATAAGCGAATCGGTAAGAACGGTCGAGGGTCTCGAGGTCCTGTCGGAATAGAACTGATGTAATCCAAACTGGCTTTACATTTTTTGACATCCTTCCAGAACAATTTCAAGCGTCGAGCACTACGAGATTTCCGTTTATAAATTGCAGGAGATTTTCTGGAATCCGAAATCCAGACGTTCCGTAATTCCGAAATTTTGCTGTGAAGCAGTCTAATAGCCGGTTTAATTGGTACGTCAGACACACTTTTATCGGTGTTCTCTACTGATCGGTCATTGTTGACTGATTCCGTGCGGCATTCGAAGTCTTCGGTTTGACTGGCAACTTCGACATGCCGACCTTGAAGTTTTTTGAGCATTTTTTTCAACTTGGTTTGTAAGTGTTTGCTGCACCACACCCGTAACAAAATACTCGTCTTTCGGCTATACATTCTTGATATCGGTGCCCTTCGACTCGGCAATTCCAACACACTAGGGAAAAAGCTTAAATGTCGTTCTCACCTCCGTATGTTGACCTCACCTCATCTTCACTCTCCTGACAGACCTCGGAGATCTCACGTTTAAACGGAGTATCTTTCGCGTAGCTACTACATCTTCTGACGTCAGCCAGGAATGCCTCCCTTCGCTTAGAAATCTCTCTCAACTCCGACACCGTTCGAACATCTTTAGTTTAAAATTTCGTGGCGAATCTCAGGACGAAGGTTACTTCTTAGCACGCGGACAAGTTTGTTGGCTGTCCAAGGCTGCTCTAACTGGTCGACTTACTCGGATACTGTGTCGTAGAAACTATCAAAAGTTTAATTTGGTTTTTGTTTGGTATTCCTAATCAGCTCTTCTATGTCCCCATCGTCGCGACTCTGTCGATTGCAGTCGTAGGGCTGTACAAAACCTCTCCCACAGAATTTCACCGTTGGCTTTATGATAGCGCCAAAAGAAGTCATTAGCCTTGCCTTCAAACAATACGCTTATGTTCCTACATAACAAGTTGAAATTTCCATTCAACGTCTGCCTTGTAAGCGCTTCGACTCTGTATATAAAGTTGTCCACTGACACTCCTACACCAGAATATTTTATTTTCCAACCATTTAATATGTGGACGACTTTATCTGGCCGATCAAACAAATCGGAAGAAGCGCTTCGTGGAGAAGGAACAGGATTTGGCGATGCTAAATACTGCCTCTCATAGGCATTTGGGTGATCAGCGGACATTTCACTAGCTGTAACGACTACCGCCGGACTCGGAGTGGACATTATTCGCTGCATGCTTGAGGTGATAGCGTTTTGTACTAAATCAGCCATCTTCACTGACAACGTTGCTAGAAGCCTACGCTCCATGGCTAACAAAGCTACTGCATTAGCACTTACAGCGCTTGAACTAGCTTCATTTGCGTTAGCACCGCTGGCTGATGTCGAAGGACCTCCGTCTACTGTTGCGGGTGGAAGATTTTTAGTTTTACTACGAGTTTCTCTCCCTACCCTTTCGGTCGCTTCGGCTGGAGGCCTACAGGTTAGTTTGCACCTCGGACAGATCTCACTTTTTTTTAAAATGATTCCCAATGCATTCCCTATGAAATTCATGCTGCCATGTTGTTACGTACAAGTCTGGTGTGCTGATCTCGTCTGCACATAGGAGACACTAGAAGATTTCCTAGTTGGCGAGCTGTCTAACCCCAACATACTTTAGAAAAATTTTCCGTTCCAAAATAGAGAGCAAAATAAAATAAAATTGTATATATATACATATACATATATATATATCAACGATAAGGTGCGAGAAAAGATAATAAAACTGAGCTCCTAGCTTGATGTTCTCATATCATAGGGCTGTCTACTATTTAAGCTTAAAATTCTCAAGACGACGTAGTAGGTGTTTTTTTTAAAAGAAGATATTCCATTTGTTAGACTAAATTTCAAAACAAAACTTGGACCGTGCACTCTTCCTCTGCACGAATATTCCAACCTAGAACTTATTCCAGAACAATAGTGAAGAAGAAGAAAATCGTCAACTATATGAGGATATGGCATTTATCACGAGTGATACCAAGATTTTCCTTCATGTTACATTAATGATCCTTTTTTTTTTAGAATAGCGGTTAGTTAGGTCAAGAAATTGGATTAAACCGGGACAGAAACCAAACCGGAGTTAGTTGTTACTCTGTTTTCCTCAACAAAATACACCTTTCCGTTTGCTACACTTATGAAAATTTTTGGGATAAGTCTTAGATATGGCCAGTCAGCAATACTAGTATTAACTTGACGTGGACTCCACAACTAATTCTGAACACAAAAATGTTGGAAGTAGGAAACTGAGACGGAAAATTTAAAGGAAAGGATTTAAAATATTAATTCGCGAGTCTTAATGAATTGAAAAACTCACTAAGGCCCCACACGTTGGGCGGCACTTTATCTTATTTATTATTATGTTTAACTAAACTGTAACGTGTTACGAAATAAAGGGATGGAAGACGAGAGTACCTGTACTTGCTGGTGCACGCTTTAGAGGCCGGCTCTAGCTCATGGCGTTGGGTGTGGTGGTCTTGCTTGTACAGATATATTTTCGTTACATACATTCATGAATAAGATCAAAAAATTGAGCGTGCTTACAACAACAAAATAGAGGAGCTAGTAGAAAGCAAATTAATATATTCGGAAGGGTACAGTTCTAGAACAGGAGGAAAAGCTTGAGAACTTTTTGTCCTGCGAAAAGCCGGTGCAATCGTGTACGCGGATTGCCCTACCCTACCTATGACCACTTTCCTCAAGATCATGGCTCTAGTGGCCACTTTGGTACCCTACGTCCGGAGAAACATCAGCCGAGTCAGTAATTAAGTTATTAGAAACTCATATTTTCTGTATTCATGGTTGATTAATAATTAATAACAATATTTATAGCTAAAAATAAGTACATAATAAAGTAAACGAGTACATAAATAAATACGAACTAAAGTAAGTGGGAATTTAAGGCAAAGGGTTTTTCTTTTGATTTTGATTGCAAATTCAGAAAAAAAAGAAGTGTGAGAGTGTGTCGCGAGTAAAATTCGGTTAGGTTTTTCCTTTTATATTCAATCGGCTACTTTCGCCACTCCATTAGGAACAAATAATTTATTCGCAGTGTTCATTAGAATTCTTTATTTTCTTTTAAAACAAATTAATTAATAAAAATTTTTGTAAATAAAACTCACTCAAATTTTCACTCCTCGGCGAAAGATCGACCTCCCGGCGCAGATGAGCTGAAATGAAAGCGTGGCATTTTCCACGAAAACTTTGAGAATGTATGAACTCACGGATACTCTCACTCAAATTTCGAATCAAACGACTGCAAGCAAACTTTTATAAATTTTACCAGAAAATTTAAACGCGCACTTTCTGAAAACGAACTCATCTTAGAAAAATAATTAGATTAGGTTAGCTTACATAATTTAAAAAATATTAAATACTAAAAGGAATTCAATTCACGATATTATTAGAAAAAAAGTAAATCGGAAACTCAAGCCGAGGTGTAGGCCAGAGAACTGCAAGGGTGGCATTTTTTACCACTCGACTCACACCCAACAATTTTGTGTGCGGGTGCTACCCGCCACGCACATCGCGGGTACTTACAAACACACAGTATACATCTGCACATGTAGACAAGACACCCCGTTGTGCCCGCACTCGAATCAATACGGTGACCTGCGTCGCGGGTGCCGATCATACTCGGCACCCATAACGGAGGGTAGAGAAGACAAACAGTCAGAAAAAGACAAATGCCTAAAAAGGGATGAGTGACAAAAGCACTTGTGGGTTTACCGTTAAACACATGGGTGTTTCCAAAAATACTCGGGTGTTTCGAAAAATACTCGGGTAATAGTCTCTATCAGTCTATCTACTCTTGTAGATAGTCGAGTCACAGACAAGATGCGTAACTCCATACGTTTTACACTCCATACGTTTATACACTATTCTTTCGGCGTGGCTCTAGACTTTGTCGAATACTTTGTAAAATATGCCCTTCATCTTATTATTATATTTTATTATAATTATATATATTATATTATATTTATTATATTATATATTATAAATATATATATATATGTAATTTAATTATAATATATATATATATAATATATATATATATATATATTATATATATTATTAACGTTTTTATTATTTAAATGTAAATTATAGTAAAAATAATAGTAATAGTAATAATGCTAATAGCCGAATCTATGTACATAATGTCACAAAATTCATTTCAAAAATGAATTTATGCAAGAATATTTGTCATTAGAGTATTCAGCTAGCGACTTGTGAAAAATTAGTAAGGCAATGATTCGAAACGGGTGGCACCCGACATGAGCACGAAATTTTTCTTGGGTATTCCCTTTTACCCTTCATTTCTTATACCCGTCGCGCTTCCACCCATACAAATTTTAGGCGTACAAAAAATGACCTGCGGCCGATCGTTGACTGTGCGTCCACTCACCCATACGGCTCTTGCGCAGCAGGCCTCGGGTGGTTTTTTTACTCGTAACAAAAACACAACGTTGGTAAAACACCCGAATATTTTCTGTTGCCGCAAGTAGGGTGTCAAAAAAGACGGGGTGCCTAGAGACCGAGTGTTTATCGGGTGGACGTAGAGTGCCAGTGGCGGGCTGCAGTTCTCTGGTGTAGGCCATCGGCGGAAATCACGATCAGCTTAAACTCACTCTATTTGCTGATAAGGGTTGCATCCCGTCTAGTATATTCCCGCTGCATAATACTGCATCTAGTATGACCCTAAATTAGTGTGTCACAGCTGACCGCAAGCTCGCTAAAGTTTGTTTATCGGAAACTATATTATTTTACTGCTTCAGTCGCCTCTACAAGGGGCGCTAATCCGACCCACTACTTCTTGTTTTCGAGCATCCGCAGTGCCTAACGAAGTCAACCCCCTATGACACTTACAGTCGCTCCAGTATTTAACAGTCCCATTACTATCCGATCTAAGACACGCACTTCAGCGCACGGACGCTTGTCCTTCGTTTTATGTCGAATCGTGTTGATTGTTTTCAAAGCCATCCAGTAGTTTCTCATCCGCTGGACATTTCTGGAGTAAGATTTCTCACGTACTAGTGATTGTGAGGCCAGAGAGAAATTATTATTGGGATTGATAAAACCAGACCACACAGATGTTGGGTTGGGATCGGCTTCGGGTTCTGGAGCAAAATGGGAGATAACTAAGGGTGTGTCACTGGATTCGTCGACCGTTGACATTGAACACACACCGGCTGACGAGACTGTTAGTTCATCTTCGAGTTTTTTTTGACACTTTACACAAGATGGTTTGTAGGTATTTGGCTAGCCACAACCATAGCAAAAGATTTTACGCTTCCCTGTGCAATCTTGATATCGATGACCTTTTTGGTGGCAGTTCCAACAAAGTAAAGACATGGCCCCAATTTCCGAGTCCTTTTCTGCCTCGGATTCGGACTCCGCCTAACATCATCTAAGAAGCTTTCTCTCCGCCTGCAAATTTCCCTTAGTATCTGCACATATTAAAGTTCGTTACGGAATTCAGGCCTTAAATTCCTACGCAGAATTTCGACTGTTGATTTTTCCGAAAGCGGCATCTCTAATTCATCCATAAGCACGACGATAGCATAGTAGAAAGTGTCGGAACTTTCCTCCTCTCTCTGCTTCCTATCACGTATCGCTTCCCTAATGTCGACATCCGCGTTGTGGTCTCTCTGAACTGCTGCCTCAGAGCCAGACAAGGGAGATCCCACCGTAACTCTGAAGATGTTTTGTGAAATCGCCAGTAGAACTCTCTAGCCTCGCCATCAAACAGCAGACTGGCACTTCCACACAAAACGGCAAAATCCCCTTCTAAGGTTTGATGAGTCAACGCTTCCACGCGATAAATAAAATTGTCTAAACTTATGCCTTCAGTGCTGCCATTAAAACGAATTTTCCAACTGTTCAGTATATGACTGGCTTTATCCGGTCTATTCATCAAATCAGAGCCTATACTGAGTGGAGTTCATCTTGGATTCGCCGGGAACCCAACGGAATTTCGGCTGCTTGGCCTTCACGTTCGGGTGTTGGCATCAGGAACTTGGGTGTTATCATAATTTTATCAAATTTTGTAAATTTCTACCGATTTGTCATAACACTTTTTTCCACGCCCACTAACGCCCTAAAGCCGCCAAAATGGTCACGTCCACACGTTCAAATAATTTTTAAAGTTTTTCTCATTTTATTCCCCAATGTCTTGAATCAGGGAAAAGCCGAGAAACGAAAACTTGATTCTTTAGTGTAACCCCCGTGAGGTGTTTTGGCACTACACAGATTAGATTGTTTTTCTGAAGGGCCAACTTGTGCAGGTTGTCTGGACTCAATATACCCTCGAGGTGGTAAACTAATCGGGACAGGTGGACAAATCTGAATCTTAAGAAATCAAGCTGGACTCCCTCAACAACCGATTGGTTGGATTACTCCGATTTTTTTTAGCTGCCGACCTCAGCAACATTTGAGGATTTGTTGCGATTGACAGCTGATCTGCTGTGGAGTCCTGTTGGTCACTTGCCAGTAGTTGGTGGGCGTTCCTCTTAGGCATAACAATTAATATATCTACCGCAGTTAAGCCTAGGCCCCCTGGTTGTAGGTCAAAAATCTGACATCAGACATCCCATCCAAAACCAGTGCGGTTTTAAATGAAACAATATAACATGCTCCAGTCGAGTTTCTCGACTATCAGATACCCATTTGTCAGCTGGTCGGAGTGCGAACAAGAATTTTCAAAAATATTTTGGTATATTGGTAGAATAGGTGTTCGATATAGGTTAACCAAAAGCGAGCTTTTATTTGATTTCATTGGACATATTTATAATCAATAGTCTCCATAGTAATCGTAATCATATCTTTGTATCACCGGTCGTGCAGGGCATTCCATCCCATTATTTATATACAGCTCTTGCTTTCTCTGATTGGAGAGCTTGTAGGCATTTTTAAGTTCGTTTTCCTGATGCTGGTAGAATTGAACACATCTCTTGCCTCCTTTTCTTAATGATATTAGGGATCTAAGCGTATTCAAGCGCTGAGTAATGTTATCTTCAAGCATTTGGCGTTGCCTATCGTATTGTTTGAATTCACTTTCTGTGTCCAACCTTGCTTCTAAGCTTTTTTGGGCAGCAACGTTGTTTATTTTTTCAATCCACTGGGAGAACTCGGCGTTTCCGGTGGCCAAGTATTTATACTTTTCTACAATATTTCGAAGCCTCCACGTCGCGAGCCTGTCGTGTTCTTCATATAACTTGTTACTTAGGGCTGTGGAATGTATTGTAATTTCCTGTTACATTAGAGGCTGATATCTGAATACCTGCAATGAACTCACCAATACCGAGATTAGCCAATACTAAGAGTGCTATTATCTTCATTCCGCTAACTAGTAAAGCCTACTGATACGGTTATTTTGAATATTGTTTATTTATAGAGCTAAAATAATTTATAAAAAAGTGTAGCAAACCAATTCGGCAAGCCTGATAATTGTATACAATTGATTTTTTACACTCTTCGAGGATATGCAAAGAAAATGCTAAGTAAAGAAGTCTTGAAGATATTTGACCCAACTAATAAATTCTAAAAAAACATGTTATGTTTATGATAGCATTCATTCAATTCGGATTCGGACATTCAATTCGGACGAATGTGGAAAGCTGCTTCGCGCTATATTGGTGGACTTTACATAACGATGACAATTCAACAATTCAACAATTCATATACATTCATCAAACATTTTTCAAAAGTGATTCCGTTCTCATTAGAAACGAATTGAATTTCTCATTTGTTCATGGTTTATTTAATTAGTCTTACGCTCTGTTCAAATATGTTATAGATTCATTTATTTTCAATTGATTCGCGCGATTACAGTATTTTCTAAATAAGAACTATTTGGTAAGTAATTAGCAAGTTAGTTAAACTAATTAGTGTGCTAAAATAACAAAGCCCATGTAACGAGTGCCCCAAAAACCATACATTTCATTAACTTAAAAAAGAAAAAATGCCATCATCAAATAGCAAAAGTTATCTTTTTTAGTCTTTTCTACCAGTTTTTTTTTTTTCAAATGACAAGGACTAACAGTGGGACCGACAGAGGGACCGACTGTCTCGCTGTCGGTCCCGCTCTCGGTCCCGTTGTTGGTCCCGTTGTTGGTCCCGTGGTTGGTCCCGTTGTTGGTTCCGTTGTCGGTCCCGCTCTCGGTCCCGTTGTTGGTCCCGTTGTCGGTCCCGCTTTCGGTCCCGCTCTCGGACCCGATCTTTGTCGGGAAAAAATTGTTGCCACGCTCACTCTCACTCTACGAGTAAAGGGTATACTTATTTTAAAACGTTTGTAAGTACATTAATGAAGGATTTTCTAATTTGTATAGCCACATTTTTTTTACTTTTATTACTTTTACTTAATATTAAACTGCATTAAAAAAAATCGATGTCACCCAGCCAAGATGCGTTCAGAGCAATCAGCCTTAAATGGATCGCTCAGCTGCCACGCCCCGATCGGCCACTATCCTTTCCGCCACGACCCCAAACCGGGGGCCATCAACATCATCATTATCATTACCGTTATCATCGTTGGTCGGCTGGCATTTCCGCTGGGCTCGAGAGTTGGCCAAGGGCCATTACAGAAGTTGACCAACTTTTAATACCCGCACTGGCCATGTTGCGCATGTGTAATCCCATTAAAATCCAATAAGTTAAATTATTTCCATTATTATTATGTGAACGCACTTTGTCGCCGTCCGTCCATCAGCTTATCCGCCCGCTCCCCCTGCTCCCACTCTTTTGTGTCCTGCGTGATAACTGTTCATGTGGGCGTTTATCTCTCCTGTGGCTTTTGTCCTCCGCTGCCGTTTTCCTCCTCACCTCTACACTTGAAAAGTTTTTAGAGAACTTCCCAATTTCATTTCGAATTTGAACGCTATTTTTGTTATTTTCGAGGTATATTAGAAGTCGGTTAGTGCGCCTTCGATATTGAGAGAGATGGACACATAGTTCTCTTGGTTCCCGGTTTTTTAGACTCCTATATCTATTTATGATGTACTCTTATTAGCCAAATTCTTAGTATATATTTCATACACATTTCCATAATTTTTGCCCACGCGAGTTGAAGAGTTAAATTTCAGTGTATTGATGGTTTTAAATCCAACGGCAGCACTTTTGACCAATATCTGCAACACTTCAAATTGTGCTGGCTGATTCTGTTTCATCTGCTGGTCGTTGTCCGAGTGTGGTCACGCCCCTCAATTCCCGCCCCCGTCGTTGGTCCCGTGTTTGTTGGCCATTAAATTGCATTACGTTCGTGCAATCATAATGATTGCCATTGCCATTGCCGTTGTTGTTTCCATTGTGTCGAGTAATTTGCGTATATTTTTTAATTACTTGGATGCTGGCTTCGAAGCTTAAGTGCGGCTGGGGTTTTGATGGGACTTAACTAAGATAATAGATTTTTCCGATGAGGCATCTTCAGAAGATTCTGGGTATCAAGAAATGCATCATATGTTAAGCTGAAAATAGGATGAAGCCTAAAATAGTTTAAATAGCAAAAACCTAAAGTTTAGTTTGTGAACTAAGAGTTGGTTTTGCTTTTGTTTTAATACCAGCAACTATTTTGACCGACATACCAAATAATCCAGATATAAGCCAGTAATTCCTTCTTGAAATATTCCAATAAATGAGTATTACATGATATTGAGAACCTGGCCGGAACCGGCCCTTTCATAACTCGCTTTCAATGGCATCGTTAATGGCCAGATCCACTGGACGGATGCAATCACCATCAATATCAGGCAATCAATACTCGATGAGCCAATCGAAGGCAAACCAGACCATAAATGCCTGTGAGCCACTTGAAAGCCATCAAAGCTGTTATCTAATGGCATTCTTAAACTTTTGCTGGTTATTTTCCTTTCTTTGACCATTTCTGCAACCAAAAGGGTCCATAATTAAAGATGCAACGCATAATGGAGCTCTAATGGCTAATGAATGTGGGACTGGGTTGTTTTGGGTGGCTTGGGAGGATTGGGAGGATTGGAAAGCGGAAGGAGATGGAATGCAAGATGCCAGACGGTGTAAAATTTGCATTTTTCTCCGCCGCGGCAATGGAATTCAAAATTAACTCATTAAACTTGACGGCGGCCAACGCGTCGTATACGTAATGGGCCAAGATCTCGCCAAAGATTAATGATTTTCCCAGTGACAGCGAGCGGTGGAGAGATGGAGAACGTGCGATATACATCTCCGGGCTGGCGAGAATTTCCATGCAATTATTTCCATATCAACTTCAATGCGCCGTGAAAAGTCTCGCGATGAGCAGGAGCAATGAAAAACCGATTTGCTGTTGTGACAATAGTAATTTTTCACTCGCTTGCCTTCATTGTCCGAGTTAAACTGATGGTGCCACTGGCACTGCCATTGACACGGCCACAGCCACTTCCTCAGCTCCAGCTCCTCAGTTCCTGAGATAATCAGAGGTTCGTCGCCGGGGCTTTCCTCCTCTGAATTTCATTTAAATGATTACGGTTTTCCATTTCCCTTTTCGCTGCTGGCGCTTGTGTGTTTATTTTCGTGTCTACGGCTGGCGACCATCACGTGAGGCATACATTTTTCATCAGCCGCCCGTCTTTCGGGCATATTTTGCACTCCATTGGCAACTGGACCGGGGGATGACCAATTGGCTTGATGACCCATTCCGACACACTTACTTCCTGCCGTTTATGTTGGTTTCCTTTTACGAGCCTCTTTCATTTTGTTAATCAATTTCTGTTTGCGTATTGCGTGGCGAACAGGCCTAAAACAACATTTTCGCAGCACTCAATAGTAACTTTCAGCTTTTACTGCACACTTCTTACATCCTAAACCGAATTTTCGATTCAGGCGAACTGCTTAATAGTTTTGAGCCTAAACTTACAAATTTGACATCTCAGAACTACGTTTGGATTTGCCTTTTCAAATGCATTTTTGGTCAGGCTAAAAAAAACTGCTTGAATTAACTAGAAATTCAATAAGACACAAAACCCTTTAATGCAATATGTCTTCTCTATTATTTCTATTCTATTCTATTCTAGCATTCTATCATACATAAATACTCCAAAGTTTGGTTTAAAATCTAGCTCATATGAATATAGTTTTTCTTGCGGTTTGACTAAAAACTTGGCACGCATCAATTATGCAAATTCATTTTTCGCTTTTTTGGCCTCAACGCAATGCCTCCAAGTGTTTCGAAACGTTTTTATAAATTCATTAGAAAATAAGTTTCGTGTAGACCCAATGTCCTTTGCATCCTTCACCTCCCGCATAAAATGGTTAGAAACTACAAAATGGTGAGTTGGAAGTTTAGTTAAATTAGGCTAAAGTGGTGTGGGGGACAAAAAAGGCAAATAGTTGTGCAAAAGTTGCCACTTGAATAAATTTAAAATTTAAATGTTAAATGTAGCTAAAATTGAAAACTGCGTCAGCCGAACAAAATATATATTAAATCTAGATACCACTGATAACAAACATTGACCAAATGTGAAATATAGCTTAAAACTAAATTTCAATTACCGAATGATGGGCACTTATGAAATATAAATAATATAATATATAAATTGGATTCGTGACCGCACCGCAGACATGATACAAAAGTAAGTGCAACATTTTTGAAATATCCGCAGCTCTTTTGTTGCCCGTCCAGAGCGACCGCAGCCAGTCCCTAAACATTGGACCAAAAGCCAAGGATCGAGGAGCGAAGGACCAAAGGAGTACAGGACCAAGGACAGAGGACCGGTCTCTGTCCCGGTGATGGGGCACTGAGTAATATTTATTATCACAAAACATTTGTGCAAATGTCCTGCTCGCATAAGCAACGGCGCTGTCGGCCAGTCCTTGGAGAACATTTATCTTATTATCTTTGCATATAGCGGCGGCAGCAGCAACAAAGTCGCATAAATAAGACTCAGCGCGGCAACAACAATGCGATGATGAGCAACATTAGGCAAGGACAAACAGCGCAGGACGAAGGATTCAGCAGGGCTCAGGGAAAACCAAAAGTCAAGTCAAGCCAACAGACCGCAGAGACAACAATACAGGGGCGGAAAGTTGAAATTTTTGGCAAGGCCTTGCCCACATGGCAGTTGGTGGGAGGGGGCAGGCGACAGGGGAGCAGCCGCAAAAGTTGCTCATACGCCTCGTGGCCCCCATTTTGTATTTGATTTGGTTTGCTTTTGCCATAGCACACACTTGCACACTCGCACACATGGCAACTTTCTGCCTGTGGAAATTTTTTAATTGATTAAAGCCGCATTTGCATTGCAGCTTACAAGAAGCTTAACAATTTGCGTGTTCCCCCATATTATTTTTGGGGCTTTGGCGTTTATTTGGTTTTATTTTTGCTGGTTGTTTACTTTTAAAAGCTGCAGCTGCATTTGTTGTTGCGCTTTCCTTCTGCATTTGCCATTTCTGGCCAATGCAACTACTGTAATTAAAAATATACCCCAAGCTAATGGAACTCGTTGGAATGTACATTTTGTATGAAATATTTACACAATTCCCCAATTCCTCGACAAATTTGTTGGCCTTGGAAATATAACAAAATACCTATATTTAATGTGGAATATTGCAAAATGTTTTTCCAGCTGTGGCAAATGTGTGAAAAATATATTTTTTTGCTGCCCTGGTATTGCACCACAACTTATACAGTTTAGTTTGTTCTCATCGCATGATATAACTATTACAATTGTAAAGAACGCTACTCATTTACTGCATGTTTGCATTACTTTCCAAACTAATTTTTTCTTTTGATTTAAATACTATAACTAGAGAAGTAATATTTATGGGCTAAGCAAATTTTTTATCAGTTTCTGTGACATTTTTTGAGCCAAAGCATCAAGAACGGGAAAAGGTGAAAACGGAATAAACAAATGGCTTCCAAATTGCCCACGGGGATTGCAGCTCTCCTGGGTTCCTTGGCTGGGCCTAAGCCAATCTGCTGCAAATGGAAAAATAATAAAATCAAAAGGTCAAAAAGGAAGGCAGGCCGTAACAAACCGAAACACCAAAAACCCAGCCGCAATAAGCCAAACGAAAAACTTGGATTCATAATCAGGTCGAGCATTTCCTTGTGGCTGGCAGTGATTTTAGACCACGGAAAGAAGTATCCGAATCTAAAAGGTTGTTTAAGGTGTTTCCCACGAGTGTTTGCATTGATTTTTGAACCATTTGTCATGTACAGCGACTTCAAGTCGCTATGTTATAGATGCATTTACCTATGTTTTGAGTTTATTTTGCGCAGATTCAAAAATGCATGATGGTAGCATCCTAGCCATATTTATGCAGTCCCAAAACCTCGGGCCACCAACAAAAACACCATCAACTGTGGAAAAACCAGCAAAAACAGGGGACAGGTCGGTCGCATGTTGAACATGCAAAACATTTGGCCATTTTATCAGCGCTTCTGCTTACATTATTATCATTGTTGTTATTGCGCCATTTTGCCAGATACGTTTTCGGCATTTGTTGTTTTTCAATATTTTCAATGCTGTGGTCGCTGCAGTAATATTATAATATTCACAAAGCCTTTCGTTATAACTGAGAGTAGAATCAGCAAAGTACTACTTTATATTCATTTAGCTACATTTCTTAAAAGATGAAATATTCAATATGTTTGAGGAGTTATAGTAAAATCAAATGCTTATTACTATTATCATTCCTGTTGCATTTGAAACTATGCATTACTTTGATTGGATAACAAGGCTCTTTCGCTTAACCTCAACACGAAGAGAATAAAGAGAACACCTCGAATTTTCCTCAATTTTCTTGACTCTGCAGATTTCCATTTTCGCTAATACTGCGTCGATTTTTCCAGCGCCATTCGAACGATTTCCATTGTCAGTTGTGTGTTTTGTGTTTGCTGCGCTTCGCTACTAATTTTTGCCGCATGTTCATGAACCAAAAAATTGCTGTTCCCATTGGCAATCCCGAATGCCACGCCCCCTGCATCGCAGCCCCTTTGCTGGCGTACGCGGCGTATGCGTGTTGGCCAACTTGTCGCTTTTGTTGTTGTGGGTTTTGTTGTCTGACAGTTGGCAGGAAAAATATTAACGATGCCACAGCGCTTTTAAAACACACATACCTACATCCACACAGTTCCTGTTTTTTTTCGGGTTTGCTGGAAAATATTTACTGTGCTTTAACCGGTATTCTCGGTTGGTTATGTTCCTGTTTTTTCCGTTGTCGTTCGCACAGTTTTCAACTATTTTCGTAATTGCGGCGCATTGTCGCTGCCATTAGTTTTCCCTTACTGTTTTTCCCTTTTCACTCGGTGTTTATGGATCTTTTTTCCATTTATTTATGTTTGAAGTTGGTACTAACTATGTTTGAGGATTTATGAATTTATTTTCGGCGCTGTATAATTGAATTATTTTTTGACTGCTTCCCAACGCAGTTTTCCAGTACTATTGCCATCTTTTTATCTTTTAAAAATGGCAGCCATTCAATGGCCCACGAAATCGATGATGAAATATAGCAGGTTCTCGATTTTGGCTTGTGGGATCCATCCTCAGGGAGTAATTGAAATTCCATCGTTCTACCGATAAGGGAGAACTGAACCATCAACGGACGTTGGGGAAATGCACGATAAGTTCTTCTGACGTGGCCAATCATTTGGCTCGAATCCCCCCCTCGCCTCTCTTGGGCCACCGCCGCTTTTCTACGTGTTTCGCGTTGCAATTTTCAGCTGAGCTCATGTGCAAACGAGCAATTTTCGTCAGCCCGAAAGAAGAAACTCCGATGCAGCCTGAGTTTGATTTTGAGCTGCAGATGCTGCTTGCATTCAATCAGCAAAGCTGATCGACAATTGAATGAAATGCGATTTGCGCCGACAGGACGATGCAGGACCCTCAATATTCTGTCCTCACTTGCGTATTCATTTTCCAATTTGGGGAAGGGCAGCGCGGACTAATTGGTCTCGTTTTAATGGGAGCTAGTGAACTAGTCTGTCCACTTCTGAGCTGCACAGGAAGGAATGTTGGTAAATAAGAAGATGATATTTTTCATAAAAATTAAATAATAGTAATAAACACTATCATCGATTTTAATTATAATGAACTTAGGCCAAAAACCTAAATCCTGATAAATATAAAGAGCTTTTTCATTTTCTGCCTGTGTAATTCCTAGTGTAACCCGCTTTCAGAATTTGTATGGAGCCCTCGCCTCGCCACATTCGACTGCCATCTTACTGGGGATCATTTGAAGTTCTTCTGGTCACTCCGATGGAGTGCACTCCACCCAACGGCTGTTCATCCTGCTCTGCGGCGTCAAGGAAAAACTGCGATGAACTGGGCAAATTAATATGCCTTTAGTCCCAATTGTTGATGCTATTAAGACTTGGAACGCACTAGAGTGAACTTACAATTAGATAACACTTACAATTTTGCTAAAAGAAAAAAATTCCAAGTAGGCCTTACTTAATTGTTTTTTTTTAAGTTATCACATATACTCTTAAGCTCGTTTGATAGTGATTATTAAATGCACATGTAGGTCCATAAAGATTTCTTATTAAAATATAACGGACGAACAAACAAGAAAGCACAAGAAATACTTTCAACAAGGAAAAAGTGAGATTTTCCACTTTCTTTGAAGTATTGAATACGGTAGTCTATAACAAATTAAGAACCTTTCAAATAAATCTGAACTAGCTCCACTTTTTATTTATGGGCTGTAGTTTTTGTGTTTTGTCGTTATTTAAAGTTTCAATTTGTTTAGATGAGTGCTAGAATTCAATTAAGCTCCACTTTCTGCGCTGTGGTTTGCATTTTTCTCCGCCCACGTTCGTTGCCTTGAAATGTTAAAGTTCTCACATTCTCACATTACGCATACGCCACGTGGGCTCTTGCAAGTGCGTGTGTGTTCGTGAGCCGCTCTGGGTGTTTCGGTGGGTGAATGCGTTATTGTTATGGGCTGCGATGCGGTTCATTTGGTTAATGCACCTCATCTGGGTCAGCCTATTATTCACGGTTGCATTGTATAATGACAATTCCTCCGAGTGGTGTGTGTTGTGTGTGTGTGAGAGAGGGTGGGCGCATCTGTGCATGGACAATGCACATGAGTGTGCGTCACAGGCACCGATGTGTGCGTGCCTTTGTTGCCTGGCAGGCTTTTTGTTTTGGCCTACTAAACTTTCGATGGTGGCTTCGTATCTCAAATGACGAGGCAACCACCACCTGGAACTCATGCCATTTTTGACAAGGTCTTACGTTCCAATGATGGCAGAAAACAATAGGTGTTGGTGCAACAACCGCACTAAAGAGCTTAAAATGTTTACGGTACTTAAGTGCATTATATTAACTTAATTCCGAGAGTTGTATAAGCGTGTAATAAAATGAAACTATTTGAAAAGGTGAATACCAGCCATAGTGTTGTTGTTCCGCTTCCTAAAGAATGTTGCTAATATATGAGAACTCGCTTGCAGGCGAGTGGAAATAAATTTTAAAAAAGCTACTAAAATAATAATTAGTTGCCTGCTCGAGGTAACACCCTTTTCGGCTTCTGTTGGTGGCACCTCATATGCATTTTTCCCAGCATCCGGCTCACATATATCCTTGTTTATGGACGCGGATGAGCGGGCCATTGTGTTAATGAAATTTCGTGGCCGCGTGCGCGAAAAGGGCTTTCAATAAATAAAGCGCGGGCAGCGGTCGAGTGCTCGAGCATAATTACGCGTTAAAAAATTACAATAATTTTTAATTAACATTGCGAACGGGCTGCACTTTCGACCAGGTAAATGAAAGAAAAATACAAGAGAGGGCTATTTATAAATGCGCATTATGCAAATGCACTTGCTTGCAGAGAAAGAACAGAAACTTTGGGAAAATTGGTGAAAAATCAAAGAAAGTTTATAGATAAATCTAATTAAATAAATGTTTGGCTTAATAACGTCTTAAGCACGAGTGAAACAAAACAAATGTGCGAAATCGAGAGAATCGGGGTCTGCCATTTGGGATTTGGCCGAGATTGCAGCTGCTCGAGGATTGCATTTCCACCACTCAAGAGAAAGTCCTTTTTCCTTTCCTCAATTGTCAAGGAGCACTTTCGAGTCAGCCACGCCCCTCACTAATTTTATCTATTTCTTGCACTTTGGCCAAAAAGCAATTGTCTTAGACAACGTTTCATCATCGAGGCAGACGTCGCCGCCCTCGAGTGGAAAAGGGCGTGGAAAACGGGGTGGTGGGTGGAAAAGCGGAAAAGCGGCGAGGGGCTGGGCGAAGGGCACTTGAGCTTGAGCTTGTTGAAAATCAATTTCTTGCATCATTGTTTGCCAAGTGAAGTGCACTGGAAAATTTCTTCGTAGCCAACAGAGCAGGGCTCCACACTCTGCTCAATCCTCGCTGCGATTTCTCCTGCTGGCTGTATTAAAAATCAACGTATATTGATGCATCGAGTGCAAAGCCAAATGAAAGCAATTAAGCTGCTCAACTTTTCGACTCCGTTCACAGAGCCATCACAGGGAAATCAGGGAAGGTGCGGGGAGGGGATCGGGCTGGAAAAGGTGCTGGGAGGGGGCTTAGTGACCCCTGCTGAAGGGCGCATTTTCTTTTTGCTGATTACTTTTGGCCAATTGCCGTCGTTGTTGCTGTGGCCCCAAAGCCTGCATCGAAGTTGGCTCTAACGAATCGTAATAAAGGAATTAGCCTGGCCAAAAAGTCCTGGTCGTGTGAGGATCCAAAATCTCAGCTTTCTGAAACAATACCTGACATGGTCCCCGGGTCACTCGACTATGGAAAAAGCGGGACGTGCTCAAACTTCGGATACAAAATGATATAAAAGTATACCCTTTATAGAAGAAGTATATGCTGAAATTGCGGAGTTTCGCCTTTTCTGAGGCAATTGCCAGTTTTATGCCTAAAAATAATTCAAATGACACTCGTGTAATTTCCTTTGACTAGCCAATAAAGCTTGGAATGTTTTAATGGCTATAATACCGGAGCTCGTTTCGCCAAGAGTATCTTATCTCTCGTCATTTGGCTTATCCTTTTCCCAAGGCTGCTTTGTTATTGCTGGCACCGCCATTCATTTCGTTGCACTAATTTGAGGAACACAAGCGCCAATTCCTTTTCGGGAAACAGGCGAACGGACAAATTTGCTCTAGACATCCTGTTCGCAGTGCCTTCCTCGTCATCTTCCTTTTCGTCCTGGGCGAAAAAGTTGTAATTCTATTTTCAAAATTCGTTTAGTCCTCTGTTTGTGCAGGAATACGTTATTTTCTTTGTGTGCCGAACCCCTCCAAAGGACCCATTCCTGTCACTCGAAAACACGAAATGAAGTTGCAAACTTTTCACTCTTTACTCATTTCTGTTTCGCCATTTTCGTTTCCTACCCTCGAAAAGGGTTGTATCATTTTGTATCCGGTCTTGGCGTTTTGGCCTGGTCGATCGAACATATTGCTAAAAGTCAGATAAAATCTACATCGACAAAAAATTCAGAAATAGAACATTTTATTTGTATAATCGATCAGATCTCTTAAATATAAACATTTATTTGTTTTTTTATATTTAAGGGTGTAGAAAATAATCACATTTATTTTAATTTCTGTATATATTTATATATTTTTACTCTCCTTCTATTTTTAGTTGGAAACCTTAGTCTAGTTTGTCCATGCGTAGATCAGGGAGTGGATTTTCACCAGGTGGTTCCACTGGGCGTTCCTTGGGGAGTTCCGTGGGTGGTTCCATGGGTGGTGCAGGGGCACCAGCATCGGTGGGTCGTCTCAACCGCCGCTGTCATGTCATCATCATGTTGATGAAGCAACCGGATGATGAATGGACGTGCGCCACAGTGGAGCTTCAATTGATGCAATCAGCGTAAAGTGACAGTTTTTTTTTGCAGCCACCCATTTTTTTGGCTCGTTTTTCGCTGTCCTGAAGGTTCTTGGTGTTCTGGTTGTTGTTTCTGCGGGATTGTGTTGCATGTCGCACGTTGTTCGGTTTGTTAGATGTCTGCGTTGTTGCTGCCTTTGTTGTCGCTATTGTTGTTGTCACTGGTTATATGACTGGCGGTTTGATGAGTTCGATGCGATTCGCCTTGGTTGTTTTTTTCACCCTTTGAGATGAGGAATTCAGAAAGACGGCCCGAAGTTTCTCAAATTTAATTCATTTGGCACAAAGAACATTAAGTAATTTATTAGCGACTTTATCGCATGCAAAATGCATTACCAAGATAGTTTAATAGCAATCGGAATGCGAAGATGTTTTTCTTGTAATATTCCTAGTACCAAATCCTTTATCTACCCATCTTAGATATAGAAAGGTTGCTATCCTTTTTAAGTCTCGATGACATATTAGAGTGGACCCAATCAAATCAACTATTTGGCCAGCCAAACGAACTCCACCTATATAATCAGCTCCATTATCGAAAAGCAGGATAAGCCAGCATTTTTCTTTATATTGCCCATCCAATCGCAAAATATGAAAAGCTTAAAAAAGTAGTTATATTGTTTGACCAATGGTCTTTTTCTGCTGCCTCCGCTATCTGCAGGACAACAAATTCAACTTTTCTGTGCGATATGAAGAAATAGAAATTGCTTTTTGCCCAAATACACGCTAGTGGAAATCGCAATGGAAGCCAGGAGCAAAAGGAACGGGGACAAACAGCAAAAAAAAAATGGAAATTAAGTTGCCACAAAGCAGATATTCCAAGAGGCAGGCGGCAGTCGACAGTCGGCCTGAATAAATGCCCGAAATCAGCATAATGTAATGGAAACAATTTTTATGACAACAGACCAAACGAATCGGACGTCGGATGGGATCGGATGGAGATGGCGCTGGTGTGGCCCGGGATGGACTCGGAATGGCCATGGCCATGGGAGGATGTTGTCTTCCCGGGGCACTGAATCAAGTCCCTGCTTTCGGATCCGGACCAATGTCAGCGTAAAACTGACAAATTAGCATTTTTTCCATTTTCCGGACCCGCCCATTTCGAGCGGCCCGCCGACTAAATATTTGTTCGCCGACCGCAGCTCACAGAATGTGTATCTGCGTATAAAAAGAGTGACTGGTAAAATAGTTGAGTTGAGTTATTTTTGCAGCTGACCTAATTTTATAATGGAAAACTTGCGATAAGTCGGACATCGCAAAAAGTGCGCAAAATGGGGGAGGCAAAGGATCTGGATCTGATACACTTACAGATGGAACATGCGGCGCAAAATGGGCTACAACATCAAAATATGGATTCCATAAATGGAAACACTATTTTAACTGCTGGATTCAGATAAAATAAAAGGGGGGAAATTAGTCAGGGTAGCATAGAACTCTACAATAGAATGGAATTCACTTCCGCGACTAGGACAGTGGATAAATTAGGATGAGCAGTTATCGTAGTCCAGATTCTCCGTATAAGGGGCATGGGAAAAACTACTGAAAAGGCGACGACAAAAAAATAGATGGAAATGGAAGGGGATTAGAAGCCGAAGATGATGATGATGGTATGGTGATGGAGATGGAGGAAAAGTCGCTCCCGGCGAATAAATAGCCGCTTGGCCTTTTCATTTCATTCCATTGCATAGAATTTAAGAGCGAGCGGGACGGATGGAGCGGTGCGACAGGGAGGGCGATAGGCGGCCAAATAAATCTCTTTGTGCGGACCTGAATTTAATTTCCACATGCTCATGAATAATTTTCAAATTTTCAAATTCAGTAAAACGTGAAGCGTATTTCCGGAGCAAAAAAGTCCACCCCCCGCAAGGACGACGTCGGCGACAGGGGCTGGCACTCATCTGAGACTCAGTCCTTTTAGTCCTTTTTGGGCATAAAAAGTTATGTCAGCAGGAAGATATATGGCCATATTAGGAGGGCCCGCAAATCCGCCACCACCATCCACCTGCTGAGATTTTAGCCTTCAAAGTCCTTTACATGAGTTATTTGCCCAGGATTTGCAACGGGGAAAAAGGAGGCAAGGGTATCCGCCCAAAATCAACTCGAATTCCTTAAATGCGAAAAATCCCTTTATTATTTTTACGCTTCTTTGTGGTTGGAAAACTGCTGCCATAAATAACATCCACTTATTATATCTTTAATGGCTCTCCGGAACGACCGCGCTCGGTTCATTTAAAATTATTTAAAATACTCACCATTAAATGCGAAATATTTCATGTGGCACTTCAATTAATGCGAATGTTGCGAGTGACAAAACAACGATAATTGTATGGCTGAGAGCGTCCACCGTGCGAATGTGAATCAATTTTAATGGCCAGCCAGACAGGTGCGATCCATAACTATAAATTAGTCTCGGTTTAATATGAAATCGGGTCGATTAAGTTTGTTAATTGGAAGCGAATAGTTGGCAGTTACAAAAGTGTGAAGATAATGAACCACATAAAACAACATTAAATGACCAAAACATCAAATATATTATTATATATTAAATATATTACGATAGCAGTTTGCAGTATTATTTATTGATGCCTTGATTAGCCCAAAAGTTGATCTTTATCTTTTAGATAAGCCTAACTCATCTCAAAACAACTGGAAATTTATACGCAGATATGTGGCAGCTTCCTTAAAATAAATTATAAATTTATTCCGAATTTGAAATATCAAGATGACGGTTTTTTTTAAAAGGATTTCACTATTTAATCAGCGAATCAACAGCAATGGCTTTTTAATAATGTGCCACACTTTTGTGTCGGAAACTGGATGAGTATTATAATTGATACAAACAAACTTGGTTAATGAGAGTGCGTTTTCTTTAAGTTGAGTTATTCGGTTAACCATAATGGCACTCATATTGATAGTAAATTATCGAAAAGTGGTCATGAAGTGAACATTATTATTTTAGCATTTTCACGCAGCATTTTTAAGAACTGTTGTGCCAGTGAAAGATTCGTTCAACTCAAATATTTACCCCCTTTAATATTAAACTGTTTGCAAAAACACACTTTAGTTTGGACTCCGAGGATTGTGTTCCACTTTGCTGTGACAAGTGGGCATAAAATAATACTCGGCAAAATGAGGCAAAATATTTATGAACCGCTGACGTCGACAGCCGGTAAAGGGGAGAAACGGGGTGCGTTAAGCCCACTTCAATGCATTTATTTTGCGAATTTCATTTATCAGCGAACTCTTCAGACGTCAGAGCATCTGGAAAATCCCCTTTGCCCACTGGTTCTGGGAAATCAAGGACCACAGAGAAGCTTATCGTGGCAAATCCTATTGTCGTCATATTGACATAACCGCACAACCGTCCGCACCCCGAATGTAATCCACCACTGGAACCACTTCACCGTTTATTCTGTCGCGCACCACCGACCATTCGTCTTCCCAGAAATTTGGTAGCGATACAACGCGCCACCGTCCTTTGTCCTTCGAGCCATCCTTGCGGTCGCCAGGACCTCTGGAGTGTCGAAGTGGCAAGTGGCAGTGGCACTCCCACTTGCAGATGTGGCACCTTTCGATACATTTTCTTAATATCCGAAGAATGCTCCTTCGGACTTCGAACAAAAACCATTTTAATTTGTTCATTTTCATTTTCATGTTTCATTTTCGAAAGAACATTGGTCACGGTCCTTAGTAGACTCCTTTCTGGTAATTTCAGCAGCTTCCCCTTTAATCCTTGCTGTTGGAAGTCCATATTTTCCACCACTGCTGTTCCTTGGCATCCTCGTCCTGTAGTGTGTATCCTCCGCTTCAGTGGCTTAAGTTCGTACTTGCCGCGACTTATCTTCTACGGCGACTTGTTTGCAAAATGACAAAATGAATGGTGCGGTCATCTCGTTCGTCGAGGTCCTTCCATTATCCTTGGCGCTGCGTTGGATTCCTCAGCATTTCGTCAAAATGCACTTGGTCGCCCGTTTCCAAAGGATTTCCTTTGGAGAATGTTTCGAATTGCAATGACAAATGCTTTGGTAGAGAATGCAACTAGCATTTGGTCCTGGCCTTAACACAGATGGGTGGACTCGCGATGGATTTGTTTTGTGTGCTCGACGGGGAAATAATAAATATAGTTTACAACTATTTAGACATCGACAAAGTCAAAATTAGATGTGTAAGCCAGAATAAATGTTGTATAAGGTGGAGAGCCAATACAAAATGGCTTCATTTGTACAATTTCGGCACATCTGTTGAAAAACTGAACGTATGCGTAATCATCTTAAATTGGGCTTTTATTCCCTTGCAAATACTCCATTATTTAAGTTCATTTTTTTGGGGGGAATTGCACACTTTTGGCATCGTATAAATTTCCGGCCGGCCGCACACACTTTTTATTCGTGGCCAAAATGCAAAGTGTGCGCCATCATGTTGCCAACGATTCCGGATTCGCAACACCACTCCCCGAATCCCCGGGAGTTCCAGCTCGCAGTTCCGATCCCGGCGAGGAATGAGGCTGGAATTCCGGGTGCCGGTCATGTCGTAATTAGCGGAGCACGGCATTGCCGGCGATAATTAATGACGGTGGTCACGTTGGTTTCATGTCGATTTCATTTCATGACACGGCCGCAGGCACCTCCCAGTCCACCCACCTCCCCACAGTCCTTGCAATCCTCCCCAGCCACCCACTTCCTCCTGTCCAGGCGGTGATTTGTCAAACGTTTTCATTGGAAAAAAGAAAAACTGCTTCGACCTCGGCGACTGCATGTAAATCCACATTAAATTGAATTTCTATTACCCGAAAAAAGCGAGAGACTTTGGCTTTTTATTTCATTTGGCACTTCTGCTCCATTTCGCTGGGCCTTCATTAAGCGCTGACCATTTTGAAATTCAATGCAATTTGAACTTTCAATTCAGTTGAGTTGAGTTCAGCTCAGCTCGATTCGATTCGATTCGTTCCGATTCGATTCAGGCTGCGCATAATTGAATAATTTATGGACGTGCTCGGCCAAAGTTGTCTTTGATTAAGTTTTCCCAGCGGAGGGGTTTCTTTTTTACAAATCCTTTTGTATTAATGTTTTAAAATGTCCTTAACTAACTCCTTGACTAAATGAGGAAAAGGAGCAATAATAAATAAATTTCTATTCTGCTTGAATGAATATATTTTTAAATGAGTTTCAAATAGTTAATGAGCTATTCTACTTCATCGAGTTCTATCAAATGTGCTTTGTTTCAGAATCGGGCATATTTACATATCACTTGATTTGCCACATTTTCTGAATAGATAGCAGTCGAGTTGATTAGAGTGCGAATGCCAACACAGCTTGTTAACTAATTGAGTGGCCTTTCTCCACATGGCTATAAAATTAATTAAATTCGCTTTGTTTGATAACCCGCGCATATGGAAACACTCAGTTTCAAAGCGATGGATGCAAATCAGTGATGAAGTGAATAATCCAAATTGTTTGATTTTCTTGAGCTCCCGTGTTTGCCATAGCTAGAGTTTTATCAAATATTTGCATTCAAAGCATAAAAGCATACAATGACCATCACTGCGTTTCTGTGTGTGCGAATATAGTTGGTCGGTAAATACTTAATGCTCTTAGCCTTAATGCACTCGACATGAAAATGAGTTATTTGGATCCCCGAAATGCATTTATCAAATGGTCTGCGCAGCAAAACCAGCTGCTTTTCACCTCGCAGGAAGCTAGCAAATGCATTTCGGCCAAATTCTATCTTCTGCAGAAAATCTTTTGAATCCACTAAGCGACTTACGTTGACTTTCTAAACTGATTATTGTATTGTTTTATCCCGAAATGGTATTTATATTTATTAAGCATCAACTTGAAGACACTTTTTGCCGACTCGCTTGTCAATAAGTAATTTATTCGTTTATCAACTGGGATTTTCTCAACAGAGTTATGGCATGTAGCTGTAAACGGCCATAACTGAGCAATTATCCTTCGTCCTTCGTCGCTCGCCTGCTGGTCAGGATTATTTGCATAGCTGTTCGTTGGAATGCCTGGATAGCAATGCTGGAAAATAACAATCAGGGATCTGAAAAATGCGGAAAATGAGTAATAGAATAGACATACCATATTTTGCATACACTCGCAGGCTTTATTTGCATATTTGGATTAATAAGAGTGTTTATCTGAGCTGTTGTCCATATTTCACGGATTAATACAGCTCACCTGGAAAATAATAATCCATCGCAGTTCCCTCGGCTTTCGATGTCAGCAACCACTGGCTACAGCTGGTTGAAGGGGACCAAATGCTTAAAAAACAGATCTGACCCGATGTCAACCAGCTACACACAGCGTTGCAGGTGCAGATTTTTGAATGCGGCGAAATCGAGCCGAGTTTCATTAGGACGCTGTTTGCATTTCATTAGGCACGTTGTGCCACACATTCGGATCGGTGATATCAATGGCATAAATCAATTCGCACTAATTACGCGCCTTTGTTGTAAAACGGTTTTATTATTATTCTTCTTGAACGACAAAAATTAATTGAATAAAATATGCACGCGCACTGGCAATAAATCACAATGCATCGGTCAGTCGACATTGACAACCATTTTTTCTCGCCCGGAAAAGCGAGCTACAAAAGTTGCTAGATGAATACACTCACCGCGGATTATTGTGGTTTAGTTAAATATATATATATCATCATATTTACTCACTGGAAATTAACAACTAATTCTAAATGTGAATTGAATTCTGAAGGCAGCCTGTCTAATTAGCAAATGCTTTCCCCCTAATGAAGAGATTCTGAAATTTAATTCGCCAGCTTTAATGGTTTGTCACGACCAGGATCACATATCCTGACCACCCCCCACCCCCTCGTCCTTTCTGCCACTCATTCAGCCGATTGTTGTTTTGCATGCGGCACATTAGCTTCATTTGTTCTATTGTTTTGATTATGATTTACAATGCCCAGTGCGCAGCTTTTGTTGCTCTGCTGAATGGGCGTTGTGAGTGTGTTGGTAAGTGTGCGAGAGTGTGGGTGCGCAGATGGATGTGTGCGTGAGTTTGTGTTGAACAAAGAGCAATACATTTGCATAGGGGAAAAAGAAAGAGAGTGCGGCATTTGGACCACACAATAAATTTCATTTTATCCCTGTAGAACATTACCCACTATTTAAATGGTCCTTTGTACAGCGTTTTTTCTCGTTTCAGCCAAACACTCACAAAAGTGTTATAAACGCTCATTACACTCCTGGGCTTGAATTCCCTTAGGGAAAAAACATAAATTGTGTACATTTAACAATTTAAACTGAGGGACAAACGTCACTGCACCAGATTTGTATGAAAGGATTAAAGGTTCATTGTCAATTTAGATCGAAAAAGTGAGTGTGAAAATTTAAAGTAGAAAGAGAAATTTATTTATTTTATAATGTACCATTCCGATTATCACGAGAATTTCAAATGAATTTCAATGAAACCGTTGCAATTTAATGTTAACTAATAAAAGTACTTCAAATTTGGCCAGGAATCGTATAAGATCACAATAGTTTTTGCATTCGGAAAATCCGAAAATATTTACTTTTCCCTGTTGGAGTTTGAGCTGCCAGAGGCAGTGCGGTTCTGGTTCGGAAAAAAGTGGTCCTCCAGTTTCTGGACACCATCGGGAGTGCTCAGATCAAAGGCGAACTGCAGGTACTTGTCGAAGTAGTTCTTGGTGCGATTGGGGTTCTGGCGGGCCACATTTCCCTTCAGATCCTTGGATTCCTTGGGTTCCTTAGGCGCCTTGGGTTCCTTAGGCTCCTTGGGTTCCTTCTGGTCTTTGGGCTCCTTAACATGCCTGAAGTCCTTTGGTTCCATGGCAGCTCGCGCGTCTTTGAGATCCTTGAAGATGAGTTCCCTGGTTTCCTTACAATCCCTGACCTCCTTGGAAGCCAGATTTGGAGCAGTGGCTCTGGGGACTGTTGATCGAACAGGTGCGTTGCTCACACTAACCGCGACCTGGTACTTTGGAGCCACTTGAGTATTTCCTCCTCCAGCAGCTCTGATCGGATTTTTGGAAGCCCGGGTTAGATCAAAGTAGTTGCATATTCTCGCATTATCGTGAATGGTATCCTTGGGTGCTGGCTCTCCTGCTTGGTTCTTGGAAGGTCTGGTTAACCGTTTGGTACTCATTTTGGGAACTTTCTCCTTGGCCAGTCCACAGCCGTTTCCCAGCTGTGGAAACGTTGGTGTCATCCCAGAATTCTGCGCTTTGCGCTGCAGTGTTGAATTGTGAGCCATTTAGTGTTTGAGACCTCGATGAACTGCAACGAATGATAAAATGAGTTTTAGAGGTTAATGTAGAAATGTAGAAATGAGTCAGGGCCAATTAGACCACTTGATGGCAAATTCAAGGATTGTATGAAAAATTTCGATGTGGTGCCTAAACTATAAATATATTATGAATTAGAATTAAATCTCTTGGGATATTGATTTAAGCTTTATCAACTTGCTCTTTGGACTCTTTGCTCTGCGATCAATAAATTATTCATTAAACTCTAAAATCAGAGTTTAAAATATACAACATTAGAATTAGGAGGAATTCTGAGAAATATAACCCGACAAGTGTTTCTAGAAAGGGTTGGTCCATTGTGAATACTTCTGTTCTCCTTTTTCATGCACGACAAAAAGTCATGGATTAAAATGCGAGTAATTTACCAAAGAGAAATGCAGAGATAAAAAGACTTTATTTTTGCTGGATTACTTTTTCAGGACAGCTGCTAAAATGGAAGGAACAACAAAAACAATTAATTCCGGATAAACACATTTTATAATTAAAAAATTCCTTCGCTGGGTATATTTGGTTTTTGTGTGCGCTTGCAAAAACAAAGGCAGCGAGTAAAGTGAAGGAGTCAGGGAAAATGAGTGCAAAGGGAAAAATAAGTGGAAAAAGGAGCTTACAGGAGTGACAGCTGAAAAGGAGCGAAACGAAGACCATCAAACCAGGACATAGCCGAAAGTCCAGCCGCACACGGCGTATACGCAATATTCCTTTGATTTTGACACAGAAATTTAATCATCTTTTCCGAGCAAAGCAAAAAGTCCACTAAGCTGATTAGGGTCTCTTTTAACTAATTTCTTTCTTATTTTCCTGCAGTTTATTTCGTTTTTTCGTCTGCGCCCTCTTTTTGTATCTTCTGGACCAAGTAATTTATTGTTTGTTGTACGTAATTAACCCGCTTCGTGGTCGCGTTCTTGGCTTTCACACTTTCCGCTGCAGCCTTTTGCCTAACGACGTAGTGCCGGCCCGGAGGCAAATTCTCCCTCCTGTTATGCCTTAAAAGAAATTTCATTTCATTTCGGTGATTAAAGCCTTATCTGCGTGTAAAGTCGTCGTCCACGTAATTAGTTTCATTCCAGCCTCCTTTTTTGCTGCCCCCAGATTGCGACCTGTGCCAGTTTTCCCCCTTTTTTGCGCTTACATTTCACAAAATGTGCGCAGCTCAGCCGAAAGCCTGGGAGAAAGGCGGGAGAAAGGTGGGAGTGGCAGTTGACGGGTCCAAATGTCAGCTTAGCCCTCGCAGGATATGCGAAATGACAGGCAAATTAAAGCTGAGTGGACGGGCAGACAATTTATCAGAGATACGTAGAACATGATAAAGGTATAAAAATGGCCACTTATATTGCAAAAAATGTACGGGTTAGTCTCCCTGACAGTTACTGAAAATTGTTCCGAACCGAACAAGTTGCTCACTTGTTAAAGGGATTTTCGAAAGGATATGCTTGTGAAGCTCTGTCGACTAAATGTAGCCCAAACGATATGCATCTACTAAATCCTAACGAAAGAAAACTGTTTTTGCTCCCAGTATTACTATACTGAATTAAATCTATTCATTAACAAACTAATTTCAAGTAAGATAAAACCATCAAATTATTTGTCAAATATACTTAACTTTAAAGACCTTTCCTGGCACAGCCATTAAAGTTTCCTAAAAAAGTAATATCCACTTTAAACGAGCCTAAAGAGTTGCCCTTTGTCTTCCACGGAGTCGTACCCCCATTTTCCTACTAATGCCTTAACTTTCCCTAACAGTCTTAGGGCGTAAGAACCAAGACAAAGCTCAAGGAGGGAATTGTCCTGAAGGAGTTCTTGTTCTTGGGCCGCCTGTTGCCGATTGTCGAGCAAACAACTATTTACTTGACATTTGCAAAGGAATGTGTTCTGGCGGGGGACCCCTCTTCACTGGCATTCTCCTCGTTCACTCAGGTCCTTTGTTGTCCTCTTTGCCTCTTTTCCGTGATCTTTTCTGCTACAGCAAGGACTTAAAAACTTGAAAAAATTACTTAACTGCTGCATGTGGTGCACATAAAGAAAATGTGACTGGGAATCCATTATTAAAATGGCATACCTTGTCGTTTTTATAAACCAAGAAAAGCAAACATCGAAACACTTTTCAACGTTTTCAAGACCAAAATGGAATCCCAGTTACAGAACACTTTCCTTAAACACCTGTTTCTATCGGTGCAGTTTCCACCTCCAGCTCCCTGAGGTATCGATGTCAACAGAGCGTTGCAGCCACTTTTCACCTGCCTCGACCTGTTTTTTGCACTGAATATTTGCCCGCTCGACTGACAGTCAATTGCAGTTTGCCGAAAAGGGGGAAATCGAGGAGCACATATATAAATTGCAACATAAATTATACGCACATGGCTGGGGGAAATCGAGCTGGGATAGCTTGTCCCATGTGCTTAACCGGAAATCGTGTGCAAAATGAAAATTCGGGAGGAGGAAAATCCAGCGCCCACCCCTGCGTATCCCTTCCCTTCCTTTCTGCTTTCTCCTTTCTCCTGTCGCCGGCGCCATTCGTTGATGTTAACATTTCCGCTTTATTTGTCTGCCTGCCCTTTCACCCGCGCTTTATCTATCCAGAGATATATATATAAACGAGTATATACGTCCGCTTTTGAGCCCGACATTCCACCTACATTTGTTTGGATTTTTGTTGCTGCAGCTGCAGTTTTATTTTTGCAGTCCTCAGCTCGGTTTTTATCTCTTTTGTGTCGCCGCTGACGTTGTCTAATGTTTTAAATATAAACTCGAATATAATGCAGAAAATAAAAACATAAATCAACGCAGAATCGCATTTGGATTTCTTTTCAATCTGAACAAGTACAGATAGAGCCGGAGTAACTTTTCCCTTTTGTTGCTTTGGCTTGTTTGGAGACCATAAATTATTCACACACAAGTTTATCTCTAAATGCGATAGTCAGGGTGCTCTCGGCTTTGCTCCTTGGGGTTTTTTTTAGAAATAATCAGGATGCACTGGAAGGGAGTGGAAGGATGAATACCTTGCCCTATAAAGGTATTTAAATAAAGGTAATCCTTGTTCTGCACCAGAGGAATTTCGGCGTTTCTTTCTTTACATTCAACTGGATTTTTGAGAGGCAATATATAGATAGATTTCGATTGACCGTCATATATTTCGTTTAACAATATTAACGAAGGAAGTCAGTACACGTTGAAGTGTCGAAAAGGCAATTTTCCAGGTGGACATTTCCATCGATTTGGCCTGTCACTAGTTTCCTTCGACTACTCATTGCATTAACATCACTCGCTCCTGTCTGCTGACTTGCTCGCATTTCCCCACTGGCCAAGGGAAAGTGACAGTCGAATTTCCCGGTAAGTCTCGCACCCTGATGGGCGATCAATCAAGGCTGGCATGCAAAGCGGGCCACCCACCCAGGATTGCCCCTCCCGCTCTTTGCTGGCTCCTTGCGAGCTGGAACGTGAGATGTGGATGCATCCGCTCTCCAGCTTCCACCTGGCCACTTAGCCACACGAAGCAGTTAATTAAATGATGAAAGCATTGACGTGTCGCAGGGACTAAATGGCCGGGAGCAGCCGGAGTGCCAGTCCGAGTTGGCCAGGGGTGTGCGAGAAGTGCTGACATGCCAGGCTGGAAGGCCTGCTGCCTGCTGCCTGGCGTCTGGCTGTCTGGGGGCCATGTCCTTGTCCAGGACTCGCAGCCTGACAGACGCACGTCGGCGAGTCCATATTGCAGCAGGGAGCTTGGAGTTCTGCGTGATATAGCCACGGAACTCGGGGAGCTTAGATAGTAAAGTGAATTTTGGCATTTTCCAAAGTTTAGAAGTGCTAATAATACACTAATATTAGTTAAAATAACAATTATTTTGATAAACGAATTATACAAATACGAAGGTAGCCATTTTAAGCGGCACCTCACTATCTTTAAAAGGTGTTCGTGAATATATTTCCAAGTTTCTTAACTCAAAATGAATGGATGAGCTTTAAGCGCCACCACTCGCACCACTGTGGTTGCACTGGGAGGCCTTTTGGGTTGAGTGGGTGGGATTCTGTGCTCATCGGGGTCACGTAGACGCTTCAGTTGCATGTAATACGCCGCTTGATTGGTTGCCTGATTCGTTGATTGCCTAGCTCTCCGCTCACGTGACAACGCGTAGCCCTCGGGCATTGTCCAAGAATCCAGATCCCGAACCACCAGCTCTGCCTGCTTCTCCTGCTCCACCGGCTCCACAGCCACACAAAACTCACCTGTCAGGCCGTCATTCAGTCAGTCGATCTGGGTGAGTGTGTGTGTGCTCATTCTAATTTTCATTTCATTTCCACTCGACAGCCGCAAACGCAAACTAACCGAACCGATGTTGGCCAAGTCAGTTGGCCAGTTTGCTGATTTGATTGATGGCCGGTCTCTGCTGCTAATGAACTTACATAAGTGAAACCGTTAACAAGTTCCTGGCGGGCCAACAGTGGCTCATGTTGCGAGTGTAAACAGATTTTGGACTAGTTTCTGGTTGGCCCTCTGGATAAAAAACTACGAGCGGCGAAGAGGAAACGCTGTTAATTAGCAAAGTTGATAAATCTACGCAGATTTAACATATCAAGTGGGTGGTAAAGTTTGCATTTCCTCTCTCTGATGTTGGCCGTTGTAGGTGAAGTTTATCCAGTTACTTTTTTTCGGACATGCGTGCAGGTACATTTGTGTTACATTCATAAAGTTGTTGGCCATGTCCTGGGATTTTCCGGCCGCCAGAGGTAGGACATTAACATGTGGTTTCCTGTAAGTACAGAAATATGAGGAACATAATTAGTACATTGCGTATACGCAGACTTGACCGGAGGGAAATATTTGAACAAGTGTGCTGGTAGTTGGGATCAAGTTGAGAGCACAAATTGGGACTAACTAATTGGTTGTTACTAATATTTACATTTCATTGAAGCTGAATTAAACTTTAAAATCACATTTTCAAGCAACACATTTTCTATTATTGTGCATATTTTATAAACTCTTTAGCTGCATTTGTTGTTCTTGCCAACAAATAACTCTTTTAACTTCATTATCAAATCAATTGTTTGTTTTCCATTTATGTGTTACATTGCATACCCAGAAATAGTTAGTCCCAAATGAATCCAGTTTCATTTATAAGATTTCTCTTCTAGCTGCCCACATCCTACTTATTTATTTAGTATCTGTTTTACGTAATTATTTATTTGGGCAAACTCTGCTGACTCTCCAATGAATTCAATTCAATTAACCAACTTTCATATTCAAGTTGCCCAGCCTGCCTGTCAGCCGTTCAGCATGACAAGCACACTCTGGCTAACTTCTTTCCTTCAACTTTGCTGGCCAAGGACATATACATATGTGGGTGGCCGAGTCAACACTTGACAGCCAAACGATAATTTTCTTAACTAAATTGTCCAGGCAGGGAAAACAAGAGCTGGTCAAACAAATAAACTCGTCGAAGACATCAGGCCATTAGGTTCACTTAGAGTAGTTGGGCAAACAAACGGAGGTGAGTGGTGACGAACAGGTGGAGAAGTGGGTGGAAAACCACTAAGTTGCCTAAGTCAATCGCTTCAACTTTTGCATGTTCCACTGAGCACTTTTCCCTTCCATTTTTTTCGTGTTTGTTCTTCAATGAAAGGTTAACTCCGGAACAACTCCAGAACTCAACTGCATTGACTGACAAGTGGTCTTTTCCTCCATATTTTCCTCTTTTCGCGCTTGCAGACCCGGGATTTTGTAGCTCCAAGGCGAGACAACATAAATCATGAACAGACACAGACGCAGCGGAAAACTGGTGGAAACTGCAAAATTGTGAGCTGGCCACAAAACTGCGGCAGTAAAGCCGCAGTGGAAGAAGCAGAAGGAGCAGCTGGGAAAACCGCAAAGCGTTTTTGGTCTTTTGCTGTTTTGGCGGTGGCGCTGGCGGAAAACTTGCTTGCCACTGCCACTGGCAGCAATCGCTTCAAATGGCTTTAAAAGGCCATCAACTCTAGAATTTTCCTCATGAACTCTAGAATTTCCTCGCCGAGCGGCAAACTTTGTTTGTGGCAGCTGCAGTTTGTCTGTGCAAATTGGCGATGGCAACTAAATTGAAAAGTGCCGGGCTAAACGCCCGAAAGTAGGCAATGGTTTCTGCTGCTCAGCAGGATCCATTTCGCTTCAGTTTGCGCCAAACCGCAGAAAGGATGTTTTGCTTAAAGTTCCCGGCTCCTCGGGCTCCTTTTCTTTTTTCGACTGTCTGCCCCGAACACTTCCCCCACTCGTCCTGTTTTTTTTTTTTGGGATACTGGCATACCAGGCTATTTGGCCATTGAAATGGTTTCTGTTCGTCCTTCTGGACACTATTAATTTGAGTCGCTCTGCTCTCTTCAGCAATTTATATTATTTTTTATGTTTCAATTTCGTTTCGGCATCCACTTGATTTGTGGCTTGTTTTCGTGATTTTTCTTGGCCAAGAACATTTGATAAACTCCTCCAATTTCATTTCTTAACTGTTGCTTTAGTCGCTATTTTCGACATACAATACATTAAGTGAATATCTTAGATGTGCATTTCAAAAATGGTTTAATTAGCTTTAATGGAAAACATGAAAAGATTAATTCAAACTTAATCGAACTCGAATTTAAAGCGCTTTTCCGCAACTATTGTGGCAGCATACTTTCCCGTTTTGGTTTCGTCAAAGCGAACGCTAATTGAAATTCCTTTCTCGAAAAAACCGAACAATAAATGCCGGGGCAATTCTGTCTGAAAACACACACACACACACTGAAAATGGGTATCGATGCATCCGGCAGCTGTGGCAACTTCCGGTCGACTTCAGATTTCGATTCGGGACATTCAATGAGCGCGACAGATTAGCCGCTCGCCAACCACAAAAAGCCAGTGGGAAAGCGGGGAAATGCGAGGAAAAGCAGGCAAATTGGAGGCGGGCATGGCAGAGATGGCGGGAAAAATGAGACCGACAAAAGCGACAGAGTCCGTAATGATGCGGAAGTGGACAAAAGGCAGCCACAGTCTCACAAAAGCCAAAAGCTGTAGCTGCCAATTCCACAACGCATTTGGATGCCCATGACCATGGCAAAAGGCATTCTAAAACTGCGGTCAATTGAAATGGCAATCAAGTTAGCGAGCTCGTCCTTGGTCCTCGTCAAAAGGCCACATACCCAGCCCAAGGAGCAACTGGAATGGGACGACTGTCCTGCCGTTGGCTAACATTCACACCACAGAAGAAAGCCAAAGTTCCCAGGCAATAATTACAAAGGACATGCCCTACGAACTGAAATTGATCCGTGATACAGCAGGGATTGATGATTTAATTTTTTTTTGTAATAAATTTAGTGAGGCATATCAAAGTTATTTTCTAAGATATTATGTTTTCAGTACTTATCTCGTTAGCAAACTATTTTCCTTAAATGGTAGGAAAAGATGTTTTTCTCCCCTTAGTCTCTTAAGTGATTTTCATTAGTAAACGCAATAAATAAAACGGCCAACCGGAAATAGCTCCTAGGATTGATCGTCTAGTTATTGTTTTCGTTCGGCTGGCAAATGGAAAATCAGATAAAAATGGCCTGCCAGCGCGAAATGTGCAGCCTTTTCCGCAACGTACATCAAGTATATGCAACTACAGAAAGTTGAAATTCCAAGGGCCTTGCCGTCCGTCACTCTGGCACTCTGGTTCCCCTGCCTTTCCGCATTTCCACATTTCCACATTTAAGTGGGAAATTCTTCACCCAGTTTCCCTAGCACTTTAAGCCCGATTATGGCGTGGCTCATTTCTTTAACGCCTTTTGTTTGGGCCGCGCTCTTTTTGTTTGCCGCGCACGTATCACTGCACAAAGGAAAAGAAGAAGGAAAAGCGGGAGGTCATTACGTGTTCAGCCAAGTGTGTGTGTGTGTGTGCGAGAGTTTTCCGCACTCCATGTGCGAGTGCGCCTGCAATAATGATTGGAAAGTTTCGCTTTGCAGTGGGAAATGGGAAATATACTGCAACCGAACACGCCCCGAGTCGTAAATATTTGGCAGGCCAAGAGGTCATTTGCATAACAAAACTGCATGCGGTGCAGTCATTAAATAATTAGAAATGTTCCTTCTCCCAATGCATATCGAAGGGAAAACTCTGCGAGGGGAGGCCAAAAACTTTGTGCAGCGCCTCGGCCATTAAAGCACAATCAACTTTCGACATCATTGGCGCCGAGCGAAAGCCGCAAAAAGTGGAAATATCTCGAACCAACTTGGCAAACGGAATTTCAAATGCTCTTCGGGCTTATAAGTTGGCATTACTTATAGGCCAGATACAGATAGGATGGCCCTTCGAATCTCGTTGCATAATCTTAAGCCCCTTTACTATAGCCATTGTGATAATGGGTTTGGAGTCCCATTAAAATAGTTACTCATAAAAATACACTTAATAATATTTTAGTTGCCCTATCCTAGGAAAGGGTATTGCTCAAACTTTGGCGCAGCATTTGGGTCGTAATGCGCCCTGGGTGGCATTCACATTTTGAGGTTAGTTGCTGTCATAAATTTTTAGTGCCCTGACTTGGCTTTTGTTTCGGAACTGCCTCTCCCCTTTTGGCAAGGAAATTCTTTTGTTCCTTCGCCCGTTCTAATTGGCAGCATTTGATAAATGCAATTGACTTGCATTTTCCCTCTTTGTACAGTTTGCTTTTTTTGTGCTTAGCTGGTGATTTTAATTGCCCGTTAAGTAGTTTTAATGGGTGCGTGTGGCTTCATGGACTGCAGCTCCATTGTTGAGTCATTGCGAGTGCATTGGAGCCGGAGCTTTTAAGCCGGGCCATAACATTGTGGCCAAGAGCTAAGCCAATCTGAGGCAGCCGCGAGATGTTGCTGCGCTGGCTGGAAAAGCGGAAAGGGAAAAGCCAGAAGGTGAGGAAAAGCATGCTGGAAAATTGTCAACGACAAGCAGCGACAACCACAACTCGAATTGACTTTGGCGCTTTTGGCTTTGACACGTTGACATACAATAAAGGTATTTGCCTTGGCCACGCCCTAAGCTCAGCCCGCCCCCGCATATAGCTTACAGCGATTGTCACATGGAATTTTCATCACCCGAAACGACGACGTGTCACTCAAACCTTGGAAAAGTGGGGAGTAGCCAAACGGAGGTGGAGTCTTCAGCCAGGAGAGCCCCATGTCATCGTGTATACTGAACTTAAGCAGGGCTTCGTCCTTTATCAATACCTCTTATTTGGATAGCTTACTCTATAAGGTACCTTGCATTTGATACAGAACTTAAAGTACCTTAACTCGCTACCAAGGTGAGTCTTGTTCATTTTCATAGACTGAAAATTCCGAATATTATGATCTATTTTATAAATTAAATAAGCTAGGTAAACACATTAGTTAAAAGGCTATATTCCATCAATGGGTGTATTGTATTCGAGACCCTCTTCCCTAGCTCCTAGCGTTTTTCTTTGCCGAGAGCTTTTCCTTTTTCTTTGACTTGTGCTGGTTTCACACTGATTACACAAACGTGAGTAAGCTGCTTTCAGCATCGCGTTCCACATGCAAACACCAGTTCATGCATTTATTCATGTACTCACTCATTCATTCATTCATTCACTGCTCCGACGATGTAGTCATTCATTTTCATCATTTGTATGTTGTTAAGTCAGCAGAAGGAGGGAAGGAAAACGTGGGGAAAACTTGCTTGACGCACTTTTTCCTGATTTGCACTTACCCATCCCCCCCTGAATCCCAGTCGCCTGATTTTCTTATCTGGACGAGTGTGTGTGGGATTTCCTTGAAGTTTCCTTTCTGTTTGGTCATGCCAGCAGATTGGAAATGGCAACTTTATTTGGCCAGCTTTTAGGCCAGGCTGCCGGAGCCGAAGTTTGTTAATAATTTTAAGTGATTTGCCAGAATGAAGCCAACAGTTTTTTAATTGCTCTTCCTAGTTGAAGATTTTCCGAGAACACTTATCCCAGCAATGAAAAGCTTCAGTTTATTTTTAGCAAAGTTGGCGATGATTTCGGTCTCGTGCGTCAGCACTTTTGAATGAGCCCAGTTAGGTAAAGTGTTTTCAACCTCGAAAGTTGTTGAAAAACAGTCAAGAACGGCTTCTATTAATCCTGTCTGAGGCACAGTATTTGCCTAATTGGAAACGCAATTCCGTGTAATTGCTTCAAAATAGTATATTAATAGGTTTTAAGCGCCTGCTTTCTGTTTAGGCCATGTCAATAGCTCACTTTTTACCAAAGGTGAGCACAAAACATGCACACCTAATTGCTTTCATCTACATCTGCTTCAAGTCTCCATTTCCGAATCATAGCCATACTGAATTTCTAATGGCATTCAAAGCCAAATCATCCTGCAATCCCAGCTGAAAAATGGAAAATGGAAAATAGGCCTGGGAAAGTACGCTTTAATTGACGAGCAAACAAACTAACGCACACAGATCAAATTTCAATATGCTAATACCTCAAAAAAGGAGTGGAACAGGCTGTGGTGCCTTGTGGCATTTCGAGAATGCAAATTAACGCTCGAGATGGGATTCAAATGAATAAGGCTCCTGGCCAGAATAGAATATTGATGTTATCCCCAACTAGACCAGTTAGCTGCCGACGTTGTGTGGTTATCAATATGGCCAATATTCCAATCCACAGCACATCCGCACACCAGCTGAGATACAAAGAGCCACACTCGCATATTGTATCTGCATTTATGAAAATGCAAACTACAAGTACGGGGTCGGGGGAAAACGCCAGCTGAAACTATCAAAATGCATGCCAAGAGGCAAACAACAAAAGCAGGCAACACGAGCTGCCGCAACATGGCAAACATGAAACCGAAACCGAAAACTGTAACTAAAACTGCGGCCAAAATCACCGCCCATGCCACCCACTCGAATGCTAACTCCAGGCAGCCAAAACAGGCAGCAAAAAAGCGAGAACGGGCGAAATTTGCATGCATATTTACAAACTTTCGTTCGGAAAAGTCAGAATAATGGCAGTACAGTTGGGACATTTTTTTTTAAATTTTAAAGCGATGCTAACGAGACGCTTCGTACATCTGTGAATTTTTTAAAAAATATTTTCGCACTTTTTGGAATTTATGGGCACATATCTAAAAATTGGAACGTAATGAAGTATCACATTTCCTACATAAATATTTATATTTATCTAGCTGCAATGCCGTGTTTTTCAGAGTGTTGGGGCACCCCCACTTAGACCTCCCCTTCCCCTCGACATCCCGCCCCTCTGTCAAGCCGCATTTGATGTTCGTTTTGGCAACTATTTGCAAATGCAAATTGCAAACATGCAACAGGGACATGTTGCGTAAATGTCAACGTTGCAACAAAACCCCAACCAGCCAACAAGCAAATACACATGCAAATGTCTCACTGCCAATCTCTCCATGGATTTTCCCCAGTAAGTGTACATATGTATATATGTATGAAAGGGAAGAATTTGCAGGGGATATATGTGGCTCCTCCATTGATAAGGAAGTAAGTTTTGTGCCGTGGGGCTCCTCCCTCACAGGAGCTGAATAACAAAGGGAAAGAAATTCCAAATGGCTGGGTGGCTGTCACTTGATTGACAGGGGAGTTGCATAGCCAATGCATGCCATATTAGTGGGCGTGGCCGCAATGAGGGGGCGTAGCATGATTGGGATGACGAAAATTGTTGACCACGAATAAATGAGTAGCACAGTGAGTTCACAGTGTGAATTTAATCTCTTGCTAATTTGAAAAAGAAGTAAATATTCTTCTAAGACTTTTAAATTATTAAAAAAAAGCTGGAAGTAGGCCCTAAAAATATAAAATTCAAGGAAATTTAACAAGACCAAGTCAAATTTGTTGCTGGATGTAGATGGAAAAGACTGGGGGATACATAAGTCGAAGCCCCATTCCTTTTGCATACGCTACAATATATTTTTGGAGCTCATTTATGTAAGATTGCCAGCAAATTGATCTGAAAAAGCCCGAAAACAGAACATTTATTTCCACAATTTTGGGGCCATCGCTGGCACAGAGTTTCCATTTGTTTATGACCGTTCGGCCCGCAGATGTTTTCCGCATTCCACGCCCCATTTTTTATGTTTTCCCGTTCGCGAGCGGGCTTTTCTCTTTATCAGCAGTTTGTTATGCCAACTGGTCCACTCCGACATCCTTCCTCTTTGTATGTTTGAGTGTGGATTTAATTTTATGCCCGCTCAATATTTCATATTTACTCTACGCACATAAACGCCACACATGTATGCATAAGTGAAATTTGCGAATAAAAATTGAAATATTTATGTGCGAGTTAGCCCTCGCTTGTTTCTGAGTTTTGTTCCTGCCCTCGCTGTGCTCTTTAGCATTGTCCTTACGATGTCCTTGCCGGCCACACTGTCATTTGCTTCAAGTGCCAAACGCTGCTGAGTGGCCAACGATGTCGCCATTTCTGCTTGTCGCCCCTGGTTTCCTGTCTTTTCCGCCTGTTCCTCCTCCGCCGCCCCTTTCTTTCCCTCCCTTTTCTTGCCAGAGATGAAAATTTGGCAATTTCTAGTTGTATTTGGCTTTATTCTCGCCCTCCATTATGCATAACCACTTTGCCTGTAACATACTGCCATTATTATATGCGTAATATTTTTAAATATTTTACATTTTTATAGGGTAACATATTAAATGAACTTTTTTACTTTGAACAATCTACATTCCTTTTGAGTAAGCTATTTTTTTGAAAAATACTTTATTAAAATTCTAAGTAATGCTTTGTTTCATACAATAACCCATTTGATTTGATAAGAACATATATAAGAAGTACTGCAGGTAATTTTGTTCTAGCCTTTGATATATATGAAAATAATTCACTTAACTTTGTTCTGGATACTCTACGTTATCCTTGGTGACCAGTACTGTTCCCGGAGTCCACCTCTGGTTTCCCCCCGCCCATTTTCCGGGGTTTTTTTGCGTTGGCGGCAAAGTGTCTCGTCGCCTGGGTCGCCTTCTTTTCCTTTTTGGTGCCATCTGAGAATTTTGTGTTTGTTTTGCATTTTCCGCTTTTCTCCTGCGGTTGTCCTTTTCCCCGTCTCCGTCCCCGTTCCCGGTCCCGCAGATATATATTCAGATATTTTCCAACGCTGCTCTTCCCTTTTTCGCATATCTTATGAAATTGTTTATTTTTCTCGCTGTGTTGCGGGGTGGGTGTTGGGTGGTTTGGCGAGTGGGCCCGTAAAATGTGTTTATACTGCCCAACTGCCATTTACCCTCTCGATAGCATCGTACTTTCCACTTTCCACAGAACCCAACGTTTATGTGGAGTGCATAATGGTTGTTTACTTGTTAGCCTGCCCGCTCTCCTCCACATTTTGTGAAGTTCCCCATCGGGTTTTCTTACGATTTTCATTCACTTTGAAGTCTGTCGCTGTCATTCGAGTTTTCTGCTGGCAAATTTTATTTGCCTCGCTCCGCACAAGGACGTTGATTGAAGCCGAGCTGGCGAATTAATCTGATTCTTGGTTATGATTTGGGGTTCCAGACGAACGAAAAAAAGGTGAAGGCAACACTGAGTGGTTTTAAATTCGCAAACGGCATAATATAAAATGTAAATTAACTCATTTCTACATAGTCGAAGTATAGTCCAAATTTATGTTTTAAATATAGAATTCTGTTTTTAGATACTTGCTTCTTTTCAATATTTGGATGCTTTCCCTAGTTTTAACGATGGTTTCAGTGTTCCCTACTTCGTTGCTTATTATCCTCAGTTTTTCATCAAATTTTCGTACTCGGCTTACTGCACTATGCTTATCATTTTATTCTCTATGTGCCAGCATCGCTTTCAGGTCTTTTTTAGCACTTTGAGCACTGGCACTTGCGCAAAACGACGCCGGCAAAGTGTCCTTAAAATAGTCATCAAATAACAAGCACACTGCCACAATGGCAGGACTCCTTCTCGTCCTTTGAATTTTGTATGCATGTGCATGCGCCGGGCTCTTCATAAAAGGTGTTGAATTCAATGCCTGCTTTGAATTACAGACGGCCTCCGTGAAGAGGGGGATTTGAACGGGCTTTAAGTCTTTAATTTGCCGAGAGCCGTGTTCCAGGAAGAGGATTTCCAGGATGCCGGGCAGCAGCAGGCGGTCCGTGGACCGGCCAACACTAATTGGTCGTGTCGCAGTCACGTAGAGAACTCAGTGTCCCAGTATCTGAATCTGTATGTGTCGGATGGACCTGGCCAATCAAAGCCACAGATGGCCGAACATGTGTATATCGTTTATTTTATTTGTCATCTAGAACAAAAGTCGAATGCTTTGTATGCAAATAGCAAAAACCAAGTTACAGGAAATCTGAGCATATGCCAGTGCTGTTGTCTTGTTGCCAATGTATCTGGCCAATGTATCTTTTACTTGAGCCAGTTCGTCCGTCATTTCGGCTTATTCAGTATTTGCTGTTTTATGTTTTTGGTTTTTGGTTTTGTGAAAAATCTGGCTTTGTTTGCGCATTGAAATAAATAAATGCATGTGTGCTGGCTTGTTTATTATGCAATATGCATGACCACTTTTTCCTGCTAAGGATGTGTGCAGCTCAAAGGATCACAACGAAAAGTGACTGGCCGGCGGCTCCTTTCCTTTCAAACTGGTAAAATATTGCTATTTGCATACGGCATTTCAGTGCGTTTTCTAATACAATTAAGGCCAACTGCCCCTGTGCTCCTCTTTTCCATGTAATCGGATGATCTCTTATTTGGCTTGATTCGTTACTAGCATTCTTCCATTTGCCATGGTTAGTTGCAAAGTTTTGCCAAATTTCTCATGCATATATGCAGATGTGAATGTCCTTTTTACGGTCACACAAGCACGAAGAAGGCAAAGGACATCCTTGAACAAACAGCCATGGAAATGTGGAGAAAAGTCAAGCCGCCCATGCGGATTAGAATAAAGGATTCCATGTGGCATATGCAGGCTCTCGAGCTATTGTTCATATTTTACAGTGCACCGCTCTTAATTTAAAGCAGATCCAGGCTGTAGTGAAAAGTAAATATTTCTTCAGCCGAGTGTGTGTGCCTTAAAGAACTCCTGCCAACTGACAAATTAATTTAAAAAGTGCTCAGAACGTAAACAAATTTCCCGGGCCAACAATGTTTCCTGCCAGCAATTTGCAGCCAAATTAAATTCCTCGCGCGGACATCGTTCCCGTTAGCTACACTCTTGCACTCAGTCAACAAAGATGTGCGGCAAATAAAACAACCGGAGGATCGGCGAAAGGATAGCTGCATCAGCAGCCCGAGGCAAACATCCAAAGGATAACACGGCCACGCGAACAACATGCACAAAACCAACAGCACGTTGGCCCCATAAAAAGGGCTTTAACTTCATTTTTGGCGGAGCTGCACAGGAAAAGAAGTGCCATCTGATTGAAAGTCCTTTCTTTCAGCCAGAACACGCTGAGGCGTACCGCTACGAGGTGCAATGTCACCTTTGGCCCAAACCAGATGGCATAGCTGTATTAGTTCAAATGGAATGCTAAACCACTACAAAGCAGCAGTAGGAATATTAATTTTGATTGATCCTGCCAAACTGATTTGCCCACATGGCACCTCTCACATTTCCAAATTAATTTTCCGCCCGGCTGATTCGCAAGTTTGTTTATTCTAACGATGCCAAATGCAGTTGCAAACTACAAGCTACAGATGGCAAGCTGGCCGAAAAGGAAATGTTTCTTAAAAGCAGGCCTTAATTGCATTTCCATTTCCACTGGCGAAACATAAATTCGACCCGGAGACAAGTGCAGCCGAGTGGAAGGGCTGTCTCAATGTCCTTTGTGGATTTATGGGCGATATAAGCGATATTCTGCATTTGATATTTCGTGGTGGTTTGCTGTCAACTTACCCGTTATGCAAAATTTGAAGTACTCAGATTCATTTGACCGCAGTGCTTAAAGGACTCTGCAAATAGAAGAATGACCATAATGAAAATCAGTTTCCACATTCAAATGCAACATAAACACTGGCTTAACTGCAGCTGATTTATTTGTTTGATTTACAATTTAGCATTTAATTTGCCTGCCTGTTTTCTGGGAGCCCAGCCAGCAGTCGTATAATAACCGAATAAACAAGCAAATAAATGTGCGACTCGGCGCATTTGTAGTTCAATTACGGTCGAAACGAATCCGAAAGTTAACAGCAAACATCCCCAAATCCCCCGGCTCATTTCGAACAATGCGGATTCAAAGGCAAAATCCATTTGGCCGGGTACTCGGAACTTCTCCCGCTTTGTATAAATATTAATGAAGTAGGCCATAGAAGTGCGAGTCGACTCGAGTTCGGTTCAGTTCAGTTTGTTGTTGAATGGGCGCATTTGTAGCAAGAAATCCTGGCCCAGTTACAAGTTTCCCATCCATTGTTACCCCTTCCCAGCCCCAGATTCCCCATCCACCGCCGCCGTAGCTCTTGAGGTCCTGGTTATTTGCATAGGATTCGCATAATGGCCCGGAGAGAAGCTCACTGGTTAAGTCACGCATCAGCGCTTCAATTGCCGATGGCGGCCACTCGGTGGCTAATTAGCAAATGTTTTGCTTATTAAATGGTCCATGAAATGGGCGACCACTGTACGCCATGCTATGCTGTGCATTTCATTTGAGCCAACTGTTTAGATACACGGTTAGAAAATCCATGCAAGTGTTTGCTTCGCCCACTAATTTCAATTGCTAGCTCTCATGATGTTGGGAACTGACTGAACTTAACTGACACAGATGCCAGTTTTTGGTGTATTTCACGAGGGCTTAATCATTTTCTCTCTGTGCAGAGGCTCAAGTCGAAAACATGATTGAGGAACAGATGGAGTGGTGGAGCTTCCTGCTCCGCATTATGCTCTCAAACTGAGACAAAAGGCTTGATTAGAGTCACAAGTGTGTAGAGTGCTGCGCCACGCCCACTTTCCCAACGCCCCGCTCCGTTTGAGTCCATTAAAATCCACTCAAGTACACTTAAACGCTTCCGAGTGCTCTGGCTGACAGTTTTGCGTTGGCACTAATGACAGTTAAGATTTGAATCCTGTATACGAATCACTTTGCGTTGTCTGAGACTCTTTCCAACTCCTAGTCCTTGTCTAGAGCAGTTAAATGGGCAGAAATGAGAATCAGAGGTGTAAAATGTATCCTATTTGTAATTAAGAGAGCATTTAGGAAATAATGTACGTGGGAGAAGATATCATCACTAAATTCTACATGGACTGTAAAGTTGAATAAGGGTATGAAATCAGTCGCCTCTATCGTTGGCTTGTCACAAGGATGAGTAATCGACTCCACCCACAAAATCTCGCCCCGGGGAGAAGCAACTTGTCTGTAATCAAGGAAACTGCAAGTTTTCGCCTTAACTGTTATCGCTTGTGATTCATTTTTGTAGCGCTTTTGAATGGTCCATAAAATGTTGACGGGTGCAAGGGTGCAGAGTGCAACCAGTTGCATGTCCTTTACCGTCCGCGTTTTACCCCGATTTTCCCGGAAAATCCCTTCCTCCCACCCCCATTTCCCGCGCGACTGCAACATTGTTCGCTGGAATTTGCGGCCATAAAGGACACCAAAGTTCAGAGTGAAAGGTGTGGCGACTTGGCCCGATCCACTAAGTCGCTTCGCTTTAATTAAATTGGCAAAGTTTTGCGCTGCGAAAAGTTTCCAATTTATTTTTGGGCCTGGCCAGAAGACAAAGGCCTTTGGGGGGAGTTCGTCTTGAACGTGTGCTTTAAATGTAAATGACATTTGGTTGGCCTCCTTTTTTCGTTACCTTTTTGTGTTTTCTATTTCTGTCTTTTTTTGCCAGGACATTCGTTTTTATGGCAGCCGTGCGGATGTGTGGCTGTGTGTGCCGATTTCATTGTATTGCGGCTCGTTGTAAGTCGCAACTAACGAGGCCATCAACAGGATGCTGCACAGGCTGAAAAAGGATCAAAAGCAGCACAAAAGCCGGTTGCAGTTGGTAGGTGATTAGAGTGGGCCAGGAGTGGGGCGGCCAGGCAGCGACACGTTGCGAAAATTGCCTTAACTGTAATTGCCAGGACCTGCCTGCCTGCCTGACTACCAGACTGTCCTCCTTTGAGCGCCCGGCCCTCCCTCAAATTAGGCTTAAATGCTTGAGCCAGCCGCCTATCCAATCGTTCACTGTCTTCTGGTCTTTGGAACTCCGCATCCGATTGGCTTTTCAAATCGAAAATCTGCTCAAACGAGAGCTGATGCAGGGATTACCTGAGTTCGAACTAGTCTCAAAAGAACTTGCAGATACATTTGGTGCGGACTAGATTAGATCCCAAAGTTGGGCTAAAGATTGTTTTTCATTATGGGAAGAAATATGTAATTATATATTCTATATAAACATTGTACTTCTATGAATCCAACAATAAAACCGAGCAGGCTCATCGGTAACATTTTCCACCCGGAATGCGGAACGGAAATTTGCAAAAATTTAATTTAAGCTGCTAGCAAAATATTCCAATTTAATTGTGATAAATTTTTTTTTAAATTTTATTAAGCTTTTCGTTCGGGTCCGCTCCGTTTGCCAAACAAGAGCGATAAATTTCCAGCTTATGCCAGTGCGCCATAAAAACAATTTAATGGCGTGCTCTCTCATTTTTTTTCCTCAGCGGCGAGGGAACAAAAAATAATGCAATTAAACAAATAAATTTCCCAATAAACCTATTTGAGGCGGGACGAAAGGCGAAAAGGGGGAGCGGGTATAAAAATGGCGTAGTTTACCTCAATTAACACACCAGCTGGGCGGGCACATTCGCTGCAGGAGGCGGTGGAGATGGAGGAGCCGGAGGAGGACCTGGTGTGGGTTTAATTGCAGGCAATGGCCAATGGTCAGTCAGTCAGACAAGCCCGTAACCCAGCATCCGGCGCCGACCACGCCCCGTTCTGGATTTTATCGCCAGCCGTAACGACACTCCAAGTGTTCGTCCTGCGAAGCCATTAAAAACTGGAGGGGCCAGCCGACTTGGACCGCCCTGCTCCAGTCGTTTCCACGTTTTTTGCCCCCTTTTTTGGCATGTAATGACCGAAAACAAATCGACAAGGAGCAGCATCGGTGGCAGGAAATGTCTGGTCCTGGAGCCATTTAATGCCCATGTAAATGTGAGCTAACAAACCTACAAACCTACCTGGTCGCCATTAAAGTTCACTTTATGCTGCTGGCCATTTTGCAGCATAAGCCAGTGAAAAGGATGGGCATCCTTGGCATGGCCCGAAGACACTGGGCTGCAACTGTTTCTAATTGTGTGCTATGTGTGTGTGCATAAAAATGCTAATTTTATGCCTCGCACACACAGGCGAAACAAGTTTTCATCTTGTAAATATTTTCATTATGGCCAGCCGGGCGAGCGGCAACAGCTGTCCTTCCAGGACATAAAATGCCCGTTTATGAACGTGCCCAGAATGGCCGAGCTGTTTCCACTATATAGTGGCCCCACTTCGAGAGTTCAGGGCTCAAAAGCCAAACTGGGACGCATCCTAAATAATCGGAACGGCTTCTCCGGCTGCCTGGCCACTAAGTGCGGTAATAATTTGCGAAAGATAAAACCCAAGTAATTACCTCGACTTTTAAATGATTGTTACGATATTCGGGAAAGTGCGCGACTCCCAACTTACGATATTCGGGGACTTTTAAAAGTCTTTTGCAATTAATTCTTGGCTGCCTTGTCATAAGATTGAAATTATATGTTAAAGACTGTATTAAACTATTTTTCCAGAGTGTTTTAGAGTGATCGTCTAGGTCTAGAACTGAAATTTCTCCACTTTTCTTTTTCTGCTTGTTTTTTAGCTTCTACTGGCGTTTATTTTTTCTAGTTTCTAGCCGCTTTCGAGCGAAATTTCCCGGAGCTCGTGCTTTTGTTTTGCAGCTGCAGCTTTTCCACTCCCCTGCTTTTCCCTTTGTTTTTGTCGCCCGGCGTTCCTTGTTTTGCCAGCTTCCGTTTCCGCCGAGTTTGTTTTGAGTGTGTGTATCTGTGTGTTTTGCTACTGAGTTTCGTCTTCCTGTTGGCGCCTTTTGGGAAAACTCGTCCAGTTGCCTACACTGCCTCTAGCCCTATATACACTCTAAAATAATTCGAACTGATTCATGAGGTAACCAGGAAGTCGGCGGCCATTGAGAAAGTTAAGAATAATAATTTCTAAAGAATAATAATTTTGTTTTAATGAAGTATTAATTTTTTATTATTTTTTTAAGGAATAAACAATTGCGGCCTAATTTCTTTGAATGCAAGCGGCTGCTTGCTCCCCAAACTGCCCTCATATTTCGCCATTTTCGTTTACTTTGTGAAATTGTAAAATATTACACAAATAAAAAGAAAATTGTTCGGCTTGGGGGGAAAATGAGGCTACTTAGGATATCGCCTGGGGACCCCCAATGAAGCCAGATACCAAGTTTAATTTCTCCCCGACCGCGTATTAAAGTCAAAAGCTTTGACGGCGCTCCCGCCTAAGAAGTTTTCCCTATTTTATTGCATTTTTTGGGTCTTGTTCCGAGCGCCAGAAAGTCGGTAAAGGACTTGATGATGCCGCGCTGACGTGGCGCATTCGTGGCACGTTGGTTGGGGCGGGGGCGTGGAGTCCAGTGGGGCCCAGGGGGCTGATGCTGGTGTAAACTCATCGCATTTGTGCAGCTGTTTGGCTGGCAAGTTGTATTTTTTTTGGGGCTTTCTGTAGTCTGCTGACGACATTTTGTCATGTTGTTTTTGCAGCTCAGCTGGCTCTGCCCCCTTTCCTGCAGTCTAATATCAACACTTTTGTGCTACGTAATTACTTTGAAATTAGTTTGCGTCGCAAACTTTGCACATTATGCGCATCCTTATGCCCACAGATCTCCCCAGCCCCAAAATAAATGTATATATGTATATAGTCGCAGCCCCCAAGCATTAAAGTTGCCATTAGCGCGCTTTCCTCCACTTTCTATATTTTCCCCGTTTATTTGTTTGCTGTTTTGATGCTGTTAGTGCATCTTGTTTGTTATTTCATTAAACGAAATGTTCGGGAATTTTCGGCGCCTCAAGCGAACTCTGTTTTCGCTCAAATAAAAATAAATATCATTAAATTGCTTATTAAATAAGCAGCCAGTGTGTGGAGTGCATTTCGCTAACTAATGTTTTGGAAACAGTCAAAAAGCGAGCCATAGATAAAATAATCCGCATAATTAAGTGTGGTTTAGAGTGCTTAAACAACTGGAAAATGTCAAATGGTATTTTAAATGTTAGTTATAGGCGCGAATTTAAAGGTTTTTCCTTATTGTAGAGTGTACTGTTGTTGGGGGAAAATAGTATTTTTGCTAGTCCAATTAAACAAAGCAAGTGATTAAACGGTAGAGATTTGGTTCTTATAATATTAAAAGCATCATACACTGAGAAAGACAATGCATTTCTGTTCGTGGACTCAAAAAGTTATGTTTTGCATCTCACTTGCGCTCGAGTTTACTGATGTGTAAGGACTTTAAGGACATAAACATCCTCATTCCCCCGATTTCGATCATTACGTGCCAGACAATGCGTTTTGCTGTTTAGCTTTTCATTCCATGAAATAAGAAACTGCACCGCAAAAACAACAAAGTCGGCACAGCAGCTGCATTCAGAGAAAACAAATAAATAAACAACTGGCGAAATGAGCACGGCGAATGAAAGGACGCGGATGCGGATGCGGCTGCGGATGTGGCTGCGGATGTAATGGAGCGGGAATGGATGTGAGCGCACTGTGCAGTGCGGCTAATGGCAAAAATAATATTTAACCAGAAAATGGGGCATGGGAAACTATGGATTTACTGCCTGATATATGTGCGGGAGGGCGTGGCTGTGGCGGGTGGCGGGGGGCGTGGTCGTGAACATTACTATCTCTTCCGCCCTTTCAATTACAAGCGCAAACATTATGTACAGCGACCACGTTGCGTATGCGCAACATTAAATGCAGTCGTTGCAGAAACGCTGAAATGATGTTGCCATCGCTCCTGCAAGCTGTGCAATTAAAATCATGCAATTTTAATACGCAGTGCCAACACGGGCATAAGTAAATAAGCGACAAAAGCAGCAGGACTGCCACCGAGCGCTAAGCAAACATTTTAAAATATTTAAATACCAAGGAGCAGCAGCCACTGGACCACAAAGTATACAACACCTTCGGGTAGCCAGCCCAAAGGTACTCTGCAATAATAGTAGTTCACGTGTGCCCTGAGGTGCCATGCGATGCATCTCAGATTTGCATAAAATATATCTGGAAGCAAGCACATCCTTTAAATAAATACTATTGCCTTGTATTTATATTTCCTGTCCAAGAGTTGTAAGTTTTTAGAAATACAAATTGAAGTTTATATGCTGAAAGCATATATTGTAAATATATTTCTATCAAGAGATGTTTTCGCTAAACGGCTTGATAATAAACATACAGAATAGTGCAAATAAGATGTACCTGCGTATTCTAAACACCTGCATAGCATCTTTAGTGGCCTTCTGGCTGGTTGGTTGCCTTTATGTCGCCATCACATTCTTAACTGTAGTTGGACCCATATATATTCTGGGATATAATATACCCGGCGACCTTTTCGAGTACCCTGCACATAAAAGGTAAAAACCGTTGACGTGTCGTGGATGTCGTGGTGTGGGTGTTGGCGATGGTGTTGGCCGGGTTAAGTGCCCGCCCTGTATTTTTACGCTTGATTGTGTTTTATGGCCAGACGACGCCCAGCAGGAACAGGAAGAGGAGCAAGAGCAGGAGCAGGAGCAGGAGCAGGTGGGGTGCACATTACTCGTCGCTGTCCCCGGCAGCCACAGGACCATAAATACTGTGGCTTGTTCTCGCATGTCCGTGTCGGCACGCCCATAAGCCCCACTCCTCGCCCACGTCCCCATCATCGTCATCCGTGCCCTGTGCCCTTTGCCCTCTGCCCTCTGCGCCGTGTGCTCGGCCAAAAGGAGCCAGCTGCAGCGGCAGCCTGCTGCTCCTGCATTTTTTACGATGCAACCCAGGTTGCACAAATAATGCACAAGCCAATGAAGCATGCCACCGGCACGTTTGCAAATGCGTCCCGCAGTCGGACAACCCGCCCCTTTTCACCAGCGATTTTCAACTTTGTGCGATTTTCATTTCTTTATTATTATTTCCTCCTTTTTGTTTGCCGCGCACTAATGAAAAACTTTGCATCCGGCAAGTGCAAACAATAATTATGGCCAAAAGGGGCTGAGCATCGGGGCGGGATCGAAGAAGACGAATCATAACTTGGCCCTGGCAGACACGCCTCCTTTGAGGCGGGGCGCAAAAATAATTGAAAAATTCTTGGCAACCAGTTGCAAAGCAATTCCATTTCCTTGGCCAAGAGCTCATAGACAATATTTGGCAATCGAAATTGTGGTAAACAAAATGAGGAATGTACTGAGCTGCCTCATACCATGGTATATACTCTATATATATTATTTTTAATGATTTAAAACGGCTCTTAGTTGCTGTCAGGTGCCTTACATCATCTTGCTCAATCTTACATCAATCATTATTAATTGGACGTCTTCAGAATTGGGCATTCCATGCGTTGGTTCAGACCATTCCTCTGCTGTTATAGGCATTCATTATGCACCCCGTGAAAGTTTAATTAATTTGGCTGACCCTCGGCTGGATAGAAACCGAAAATCATTTATTATTTTAATTAAGTCAACAACTCAACTGCTGCCGTTGCTGCTGGCCAGGTGGAAAATTGCAGAAATAAATGAGCCAACTGTCAAGCGCCGGCCTCCAAGGCGGAAAAGCGGTAGTTTTCCGGGTTTTCCGGGTGGAGAAAGGCGGCAGCAACATGTTGCTGACAGTTGTTCAATTCGCATCTGAAAGTTGGTTCAACTTTTGTGGCCTTTGTGCCATCATTTTTGCATTAATTAATAACGAGCTTCATTTATTGATTGAAGTGCGCAATCAGTGGGGCTCACTGCCTCGGGACAAATGCTGTCAGCGGCCATTTGCGGAGCCCTCATTTGATTAATTAAGTTTATTGTGCGAAAAAATCATAAGCAACTGAAAGGGATTTCAGTGGCTGCCAGGAGATCACTTATGTTCCACGTCACCATTCATATTGTGTCCCTCAGCTGACAAAGAAAAGTTGAAGCCTCCTGTTCGGCAGCCTTGCTTTATGCATAGCAAATTTCCGCATAACAAGGTTACTCCAGTGCCTACCTTTCGTGCATATAAATACGAGATGAAATGCTCCAAAATAAGCACACATATATTTTTTGGAATATTCTTTTTTCTTTTTTTGCTTTTTTGCCCGGCACTTAACACGCCGCGTGTTTATTATGTATGGAGCGTAGTCAACGAGAGGCACTCACGCACATTTGGAAAAGGACGAGGAAGTTGCTGAATAGGTAATATTCGCCGCCTCCTGCGCTGCGGCCCATTTAAGTTAGATTAGCCGAGAATAATATTAATCAATCACGCCTCGGGATTTGGCCAGGCACGCGTCTTCATCCTTCGGCGGCCATTTTGTTGCTCCATTTGCCTAAGACCATCGGCAGTTCCAGGCGCCCATCTTGGGCATGGGGGCATGTATACGTGCACATACATCCCGCCGACTGATGTTGATGAGCTCCATCATGTTGTCCTGGCTCTCGGCTGACAGCTGCTGCCCCTTGGAATACGTGTCCTGGCTTAGTCCTTCGCTCTGCCTGTTGTCAACTTTTGGGGCGCAAGAAAAATGGCCAAAGTTGAAGCGAACAAAAAAGCTGGTTATCTGGGGAGGGCGGAGTGTATGCGATTGGGCGGCAGGCCCCAGGACCTGTGTGTCCTGTCAGTCTGCGCTGCTCTCGCTCTGTTATAACATCATTTATTTAGCTGCACAGACGACAGACAGCAGCCACTCTCGTTTTTATTTGAATTTATGCTGATAATGTGCAGAAACAACAAAATGAAAGAGCAAGCTAGAACAATGGGTTTTTTCGGTGCTGGAGCCAGAGCAGCTGCAACTAGGTGTGCTAGGTTCCAGGGCCTGGATCCCCAGGGATATGATTAATCTGCCCAACGCCACGCACTTTATCATGGGCTACATGCAAAAAGCATATTAAATATTTACAACCCACTGCCATTTCTTCTGGTGATGCAATTCCGGGTGATGGAACACGGAACACGGAGCATGGAATATGAAATGTTTTATGGCAAAGTCAATTCATTTATTGATACACGTTTAAGGAGCTTCTGCTAGCAGCATTTATATCCCAAAGTTTGCTGACGCTGTAACAATTTGGCAGCTTGTTGCATATGGAAGATGCTTTCCCCATCTATCATCATAAATTTCCGTTGACGCACCCCATTGGCAGATGTTCTTGTCCATGCTCCCTTCATGTTTGCTTTTCGTGTCGAATTTCCCCCCGATTTTCTATCATTTTTTACCTCCTGGCGAAGGTGAGAAGTGTTTCCGCTTGGTGGGAGGTGGGCGTAGGGCGTGGCACGCGATCCAGCTTAATGTCTACTAAAAATCGAATTGTGATCCATCACATCAACTATGTCCGCTGAAAGTGCAAGGTCGAGCTCGGGAAATCCACACTTTTCCGCCACCCTCGGGAAGTGATGTGATTTTCGTTGCGCATTTATGTATGATTTTATATTTATGAGTTGGCTGTTAAAAGTCGCTGGTGCCACTGGTGTATTTATGCTTTTAATGCCATTTTACGACGAGCCGAACAGACATATGCATAAGCGGAGGAAGCTCGTATGAATTCCCGGGCTGGGCAAACATTAATCAAACTTTTATGCCGGCTTAAAGAGCATAAAAAACGGGTGGCCTACTCATTATCAATGCACATAAACGGCGCTGTGTGCACACTCAAAGCGGAACTACTCGCCTTAAATAATACATTTTCCCCAGCCTCGGGTGAAAAGGACTCGGCGGCAACATCTTGGCGAAGTAAAAAGTTGAAGAGCACTTGATGACTTGCCGCCGGCAGTGGGCGTACACCACTGCGGATACGCGACGCGTCCCAGGCAACCGCAGCCGTCCCAATAAGCCACTTAAAAAGTTTATAATTAGCAGCAGCGCGGAAGCGCAAAAAAAGTAGAGTAAATTAAAAACTGTAGCTGATAAGTAACAAGCGACAAGAAATTGGGAAAAGCGAGAGGAGGCTAAAAAGAACGCTGATTATATTAAAGTTACCTAACTTTAATGTGCATCAAATTTAAGTAGAATTTACTTCTATTTAAAGACTTGTTTGATTCTAAATTGCTAATTCGAACTCTAGAATGAATTGGATACTTTATGCAGCGGGCATGTTTAAGGTTTGAGTTCCGACTTTGTAAGGCTTTTGAAAGATTACACTTAACACAAACTCTTGTACCTGAAGAGTAATCCAAACAAAAAAACAAACAATTGTGTTTCTCTTATGCCTTCGTTAATAATTATGCGGCTCATCAAAATGCGCTTCATGTAGTCTTGGCTTTTCTTCCGCAAGGCAAAAAAGGCTGGAATATTATTTTTAATCAATTAAGTTTTGTCAGGCGCGCCCAAAACTAAAACATAAATGATGAGCCCGGCACGTGACATGTCTGCTAAATGTTTGGGCTTTTCCGCTCGCCGCTCGTCGTTCTGTGTTCGCTTTTCCATTTTCCTTCGCCACTTTTCCCCACTCAGCACCAACACTAACTCAGGGGCACTCACACTGGCATAAACATACAATGGCCTCGTTATCTCTGCCCATTTGGTCGCCTCATATTTACTTACGTCCATGCAGTTAATAATTATGTCAGAGCCTGTAGCTCGGGCTTTGGCCGGGTTTGTTTGTGTGGACTCACGCCTCCTTGTTATGAAATGCCCCTATTATATGCTCTGCTGCTTCTAATAATGCGCCCGTTGCTGTCAAGTGCTGGCCTAGGACAAAGGCGGGTAAGGGAGGGTATGGGAATGGGAATGGGAATGGCCCTGCTCCTTTTCGATCCCTTAAGATGTGCAAACAAAAGCGCAGCGGCATTTAACTTGTGTGTGCCTCTCCCCCGGCATGTGTGTGTGTGTGTGACAGCTGTTGTCCTGTTGTCTGGCAAGCGGATGTGCGAGCATTGTGTTGGCACATCCGGTTACATTATGAAACTAACACACGCACACACAAGAAGGCTCGAGAGGAGCGTACGCACACACCAGCACACTGGGCACATAAACTTAAATGGTTCGCCTTTTTTGATGCTGCAGCTGCTCCTGATGATGAAACCCGAACAGTGGCACTAAAAAGGACCTCGTCCTGATACGTGTTTTGACAAGGGAGAACGAGCTGGGCATTGAAAAAGTGCAGTTTAAAAGTATACCTACATGGGAATGGATTTTTTTTACTTAAAAATGCACTTTGAATCTTAATATTATCAAATCAGATTACTTGTATTTCGGTGTAGAGAATGAACACATATCCGTGGTAGCTCCACTGTACTCCCCAGTTAACTATACTCATTCGCCGCCAAGTCCCTACTGAACTTGAAGTAACTGCTCCGAAGTGTAACTACAGGAGCTTACACGTTGCGGCCATATTTCATGGCCATTACCAGGACCTGGACAACAGGATGCTTTTATCCAATGCCAGTTAAAGATAATTTTGTGTGCAGAAAATCACAGACTCCTCCTCGTTTGATGTTCATACATCCGTAGCAGGGACAAAGAAGAAGCCTCTTTGCTTCCTAGTTGTCCTTTGGGGTTCCCTGGGCTCTGGTGTAAGCAGATAATTACATAAAAATGAATAATAATCCCCACAGAGGGCACTAGCGTCTCAAGAGCACCGACCAGGGCTTATTGACTAAATGTGTTAATGATTTTGCAAATTGAATTGGGGGCTAGGTGGCGGCAGGAAGCCAGGAAGCAGTCACCTGCAACAGGATGTCAATTTAAATAGCCGGAAGCCAGTGCCGGACTCCAAGGGACGTGTGATTTGTGTACGTGGAGCGGAAGTGGCCGCCCGATAAAGTCCAGGAAGTATCCCAAAAGGAGTTGCCGACGAGGCAGAGGTAAGTGGATATCCTTGACTACACTTGCACAAGCTTAGTGGTTGGGTGGGCAGCTTTGAAGGGTTAGCAGTACAGTACATAACTAAATATTATTGTCAAACCTTTTCTAAGGTATCAATGTTATTCTCTTGCAAAATTCCTACAAATTCAATTACAACCCATCGAATTGCTTTTCAAGTGCAGGGACTCCTGCGGCTGGCCAAGCGTCAAGTGCAGCAGAGGAAGATAAAAGAAAAGCCGGAGGAAAAGGAAAATCGCTCGATGGAGGGACAACGGAAAAGTTATTAGTTTGGCGGGACGCTAAGACAAATAGCGCTTATAAATAAGCCAGTGGGAAATGCGGCAGAGACCAGCGGATGAACCTCTTGCAGTCTTAGCCCTAAAGCAAATAGAAATGTAATAATGCGATAAGAACAATGGGGCGAACTATCTGGGGGGCTTTCCTCAGAGCCGTCGGCCTCCCCCGATTTCCACCAATCCATCTCGAATAGCTGAAGCGTGATTATGAGCAGCCTAAGCGTATTAGGGCTCGGGTGATTGGACCTTATTCTTCTTCTCCAATCTCTCCGAGCGATAAAGCAAATGAAAATAGCGCTTTCTGTTTACTTTCGCAGGGGGTGTGGCCAGTACACACAGATACTATGTGTACGTGATGTATGGCCGAGACATATGGCCAAGCTGTCCCCGGCTGACAGATGCTGCCATAGATGGAGCACCCTGCAGACAATCTGCAGTCTCAGCAAATTTGCGCCACGAATTGAGTTATCGCAACGACGGATGGGATGGGGCGGGATGGGAAAATGCCTCATGATTGCCCAGAAATTGTGAAATTTGTTAAATGACGTAACTGAAGAGTTATGGGAAGCTTCTACAATTTATGGCGGATCATTTTGTACACTGGCTCACTTAAATTACCCCTTCTGCAAGGCAAACTTAGCATGTTTCTCGATCACGTCTCTGCTAGTAATAATAAGCGTAGTTCCGATATCTCAAATACCTGCTAACTTTATCACTATGTTTTTTGTGCAACCCTGGCTTAATCTAGCAAATTGAAAACTTAAGAGTCTGCTGGAGCAACAGATGCGTTCGAGGCATCAAATCCTGCTCAGCTGCAGCTTAGTTGCTGTCATGCCCAGACAAACACTGGCCCAGTTTGGCCCCACATCTCCCCAGCCACTGGGCAGCCAACCTGGCCGGGAAGCAGGAGCAACCATCCCTTAGCCCCATGTCCCCAGTCGTCCGTTTCTCAGCCCTTCGTCCGATTTCCGATTCCTGTTCTTTGCTGTCCGCCGCAGATGCGACTCGCCTTTGCCGCTGCGATGCGATGCCTTTCCTTGCCTCATTTTCAATTGATGTATCTGCCGACGTTGTATTTTTAATGCGAGGAAATGATGCGGGGGCGGAGTGGGAGTGGCAGTGGGAGTGGCCGGGTAACTGGCTCCGTTGGGTCTTTAAGCCATGTGCAATCATCGATGTGTCTGTTGGCCTGGATCCCCTCGCCGTCGTTGGCGCAGCATCTGCCATTGCCACTGCCTTTGCCCAGGACCTCCTGGCTGCTCCTCGATCTCCGATGGCAAAATGTGAGCCGCATTTCCGCAAAGTCGGTGAGCTCAGCCACGATGGCATAAGGAGGAGGATGGGATGGTAAGGGACTGTGAGCAACATTATAGCTATTGCGGCACTGTGGTTACAACCCATTGCTTAAAAGTAGATTCAAATTTAATAAATAACTACAAGGATTTTCAAGTATTTACTTAGGAAGCCAAGTAAATTTCGATATTTCTATAAAACAAAAATATAGATTGCTCTATCTTTAAAATAAAACTTTCTAGCAATCGAATGAGACCACTCACACCTAATAAATTTAGAAACAGAGAACACCACTGTGCGTGGCATTTCCGTATCCAATGCGGAATTGCGAATGCAACAGACAAGACCCGGATGGCGGAGGAGTGGGCCGTGGGAGGACTCACACGACTTTGTCATTATAAATTGAAAGACATTTCTAGTCGCGTTCTCCCCGCGCCAAAGGACCTTCCTCGGGAAAGTAGGTGGAGGGGGGAGACGGTAGGTGGTAGGTGGGACTTGGTGGATGCCCCGGGGTTGGTCGTACAGCATAGTATTAGTCCTGGTGGCCCCGTCTCTCTTTCTGAGGTCGGCTGATGCGTTGCGATGCCTTTACCTAACTGCATCCGGCAGACAGTTCAGCTGGATCCAGCTTCAGGCTCGCTATCCACCATTTTCCCCGCCCCAATGATTCTGCTATCCTTAGTCCTGCTTCCTGTTCCCAACTCGGCAACATGTGTCGCTTGAAGGAAATTGAATTTTTATTAAAGGAAAACATTTTTATTGCAGATTATTTTCGTTTTGTGCCCCAGCTGATTGAAATTTCAACTTCCGCCTGGGACGAGGGACGTCAATTGAATTACGAAACTTTTGACATTTGCTGCAAAAGTAATACTAAGGTATGCTGGTAATTAAATTTTGCTAAAATAGCCGAGGAAATAAAAAGTGCACTTAGCTTTTTGGTGGATTTTTCTTTAAAGGGATAACGATTATTAAGTGTGTAACTTTCCAGCAGCTTGCTAAACTTGTATGCATAGCAAGATACATATTTATATGAGTTACTGGTAGAGCAAGGAGTAGTTTAACTTTGAAGAAGAGCTTTTAAATGGTAGAAGAGAGCGTTTCTGACCCTATTAAGAACATATAATATTGATCCGAATACCCAGCATAGTCAATTTGGTCTGTACGTCGAGAAAATAGATAGATAGTAAGTCGGAACTGAAACTGTAGTTTACGGAGTGCTAGTTTTGGACTTTGGTTTAGTTTAAAGGACTATAAGCGATTTATGCAGCCGCCGCTAGTCACTGTGCTTCTGTTAAACCAAGTAACGGATATCTGATAGTCGAGACTCTCGAATACAGTGTTTTTCCTTGCTTGACTTCAGACAGTTGCAGCGAACAGAAAAAGCATGGGTAGACTAGAATTTTTCGATTTTCCACTTGCTCGATTCGGTTTTTCTTTTTTGCCTCTGCAAACTCAAGCTCGACTTGTGTGCAATTTGGATTCAGAGCCACAAATTCACTTTGGCAGACAGTCTGGCCCCGTTCCCTGCCCTCGCAAGTAGAACCACAACCCATACCCGTTCCCATTCCTCGGATTTTGTGGCTTTAAAATTATAGTCGGTTAGATGCGCAGGGATGCGCTGAATGGCGATGGCGCATAATATTGCAATGCCATCTTTTCAGTGCCGGCACAAAAGTCTGTAGGTTAAATGTCGTCGTTGTCGTTGTCATCGTCTATTGCCACAATGGAAGTATTGAGTCATAAAATTTATAAAAGCATTTGCAGTAACCAAGCAGCCAAGAAAGAAATTCAGCTGGGCGAGTACTCACCAGTTTATTGATTTTCGGGGCTAGGTTTTGGCCGCTCTCTATCTCTTTCTTATCAATGCCTTCATCTCTTTCTGATCTGGCCGGTTTAGCTGGGTCTTGGTCTGCAATGATGAAAATTTGCTTCAATTTGGTTGTTTTCAGTCGAGCTGATGTAGTGATATGCAAATTGGGATATTCAATTTGGTCAAAGTTTCGTAAAATTAAGTTTTGCTTTACAAAATATATCCCGCTGTTGTAATAATTTTAGGAACATTAAGAGTAAACTTTTATGAGCCTGCGAATATAATCACTGCCATTACTCCAATGAAATTACCTCAAATAATAAATTATTCCTAAAATTTTCCTTCTTTAGTCGCACATTAATTTGTAAACTTAAATTTTTGAACAAAACTTTACTCTACTCCTCACCCAACTCAGCACCGTAATTAAATTGTCCAAAAATTAGCATATAAGCTGGCAACCCATTTATTCAAATTACACTCATTAAGGCGGCTTACAGTCATATAAAAAAGGTATGTTTTAAGTGTGCTTAAGTTGACCAAGAAATTTGCAATTCAAAATTTTTAGTTAGAATAAGGGAGAAAACTATAAAAGGAGCGAGCCCGGGGGAAACTTTGCACTTTTGTTTGCCGTCACGTGCACTCAATAAACTTTGAACAAATTTGCATTTGCAGTAGCAACAACAAAGGGCTGCTCTGAACGGCGACATGCCCACAACGCCCCTAACACCTACACACCTCTGAATATCCTGGCGTATCCTGGCGAGTCCTGGGCACATCGCACACAGCCCTGCACTCCACACACGATTCTACAATGCGTTTTTCCTGCTGGAGATCAACAAAAAGCGTCGCATTGAATTTCAAAAGAAGGAAAGCGGAAACAAACTTGAGCACACAACGTCCATTTCCTGTTTCTGTTTGTCCTTGCTGCCGTGTCCTTGTTGTTGTCCTTGCCCATTCGCACATCGATTCGGCTTGATTCAGCTCGATTTGCACCGGCTTTTGGCACAGATTGTGTTGAGTTTTGTTTGGCATCGTTGGACTCCGGTTACCACAGGCCCCTGCAACCGAAATGCAACTTTTTTTGGCCACCTTTCACCGTCGAGGGCGATGAGAACCCGTAACGGAAAACCCCGGAACCCCCTTGGTTCTTCGGAAGCGTAGCTCGCATTTTCTTTGCAATTTTTTGCAATCAACTCGAACAGGTAATGAAATGCAAATCGATCCATACACGCATTAAGTCGGATGCATTGGCAGTTTCCCGAGAAATGAAAGAACAGCAATTTCTAAGAAAAATAGAAACTATTTGCGCTCGGAAATAACAATTCTACACTGAACTTTTAGTTCAGAAAATACATTTAATAGGTTCGAAACACCAAGTGGACATATTTAAATACGTTAAATAAAATCTCAAGAGTTTAATGGTGACTTGAAACTTGAATAATGAGACTGTTTTAAGTGCGAATTAATAGAGGTAGTTTCTCCCTGTGTATGATCTGTATATATAGTTGAGTGGCATACAAATTGCCGCCCATCTTATTAACATGAGGGCGATGGGGTAAGCAACGAAATGTGCAGGTAACCCAGCCAAGCGAACCACAGAGGTTGTCCGCTCCCGAAGGCATCAACGGCCAACTGGAGCTGGCTGAGATGGCGGTGGGAATGGCGGAGGAGCATCATCAACAATGGGGCGGAATCCGATGGGGGAAATGTGGGCGGCTGTGGTGCACAATTTTGCAGCTGCAAACGAAAGCGGGAAAATTACTTTTCTTCTTTTCAGCAATTTTGTTGCTTCTTGCAATTTATGCAGAAGTCAAATGTTGATTTGTGGCCCAGGACGAGGGAGCAGGGAGTCGGAGTCCAGGCTCCGGAACACCTGGACAGGGCAGAGACCACATAATGCAGAGCCACCACCATATTGATTTAGTGAGGTCCCTGCAATCTCCACAGCCACTTCCCATTTGCTTGCCTCGGTTGAACTTTGCTACCCTTTTGCCATTTGCCATTTTCCATTTCCATTTCCATGCAGTACCAACTGCAGGAGCGTGGGTTATTTTA